>NW_022111358.1:45350139-45370066 GCF_000313985.2 Echinops telfairi
CTTAATTAGGGATGTGCTCTGCCATCTGTTGAAACGAGGCCGGGAGGATTGCAAGCCTCCCGCCTGTGGCTCCCCCTGCCTAGCTCCCCCACCCCACCCCTCCCAGCAGGGTCCCTGGTGCTCCAGAGCCTCCAACCAGCCCCTCCTGATGCTCTTGCCTCCTCCCCTCCCCTCAGTGCATGAGTCCCGGGGCCCCCTCCCATGGCCTTATCCCCTCATAGCCACTCAGCCAGGAAAACTGCAGCCTCCAGATGAAGAGAAGGGAGCTAAGTGCAAGGGCAGCGGTTCAAACCCACCAGCTGCTTCCTGGGAGAAAAGTGAGACTTTCTGTCCCCAGAAAGATCGGCAACCCCAGAAGCCCACAGGGGCAGTCTACTGTGCCCACAGGGTCGCTCTGAGTCAGAATCGACTTACAACCAAGAACACAGTTAGCTCCTTCACTTGTTCCCCAAAGATGTCCCAAGGCCACCAGGTGGTCCCTATGGGATGTGGGGACTGCCTCCTTCCAGGCGTGTATGTGCGGGAGGGCTACTGTGGTGCTAGGGCCCCCCCTCAGGTCTTATCATCCCCTGGCTCTGGGACCTGATGCACCCCACCCAGCCGGTCCCCACTACTTTCAGGGAGGCAGTAGGCCTTGGAGTGCCGAGCCCCCTTTCTCAGAGGGCATGGGGCTGCTTTAGCACCCAGCTCAGCCAGTGGGAGCCGAGAGACATGGGAAAGTCACCGCCGGGACCCCTGGGCCCAGTCCCCGGAGTGGCCTTAGCCCCCAGACATCAGCCCCTGCACTGTCCGTAGACTGTCCCTCTGGGTTGAGGAGGGGCTGGCAGCTTTACCACACCAGCACTGCCCCGACAGATGCCTACAGACACCTCACGCTGGGGGACGTGAACAGCTGGCTCAGCGTGGGTGCCCCGTTTGGCATTATTAAAAAACCACTTCTTTCTAATAAAGGCTGCTCTGCGCGCCAGCCGCCTCGGGCCTGGGCCGCCTCGGGCCCACAGGGCCGCCTCCGCCTGCTTGTGGATTCAGAGCAGGCTGTCACTCGCTCCCATCGTCTCTGACTTCCCCTCAAAGTGGGTCAGCCGCCAGCCTCCTCTCTGGGCAAGTGGTCCTGAATGAACTTGGGCCTGCCTCTCCCACCAGTCCCTCCCAACAGGGGCAGGAAGTCCCCAAGAGCAAGCCATCACGGGAGGGGAGGTCCCAGGTCACCAGGCCCGAGAATTGGCAGTGGCCACCTGGCTGGCTGCCTCTTGGAGACCCCGGGGAGCTGCTGTGGGGTCTCCTGCCATTCCCTCGACAGGCCAGTAGTTCGTGGCTGGGCACCTTCACCCCCTGCCCCCACAGCCCCCTCACCAGGCCAGCTGTCCTCAGAGGCCCGAGAAGGACCCCCACAGTGAAGGCAACCTCTCCTGCACCCGTCACCAAGGATGCTGGACAGGTGACTTAGGACAGGCACTTACGCTCTCACTTCCTGGAGGCTGTTTGTCCTCACCGGGGTCTCCACCGGGCGGACCCCTGGGGCCTCTGAGAGTGGGGTTGCTCACGCCTCCCCTCCCCCTCCACGAACACACACTTTGGTTGAGTGCTGCCCTGTGGAGTCCAACAACCCCCCCCCTCCCTGAGCCTGTGTGGCAGGAGAACGGCTCCAGGGCCCCCAAGAGCCAGGCTCCAAGTCTTTTTCAGGGGGGCCCCTCATTCTGCTGACCTTTCTCTTGGCAGCGGGATGCTTTGCCCCTGTGCCACCAGGGCTCTGGCTGGGGCTCCTTTCAGCCGCTAGGTGCTCCTGCCTCCATGGCCACGCGGCGTCCGTCTTGCCCTGCAGGAGACCCCTGGTTATGACACCACTCAGGAGGGGTCAGGGGTCAAGGGCTGCTCTCCAGGCTGCTTCCTCGGAGCAGGTCACCAGGCCTTTCTTCCGAAACACCCAGGCGGGCCCTGCCAGCTGGCAGCACGGGACCATCTGTTACGGCCTCCTTGCCTGAGTTGGCTTCCTAGGCCTTCTCTCCTCACGGCCACTCCGCCAGGAAGACTGCAGCCTCCAGATGTAGAGAAGGGAGCCAACTGCAAGGGCGGCGGTTCAAACCCACCGGCCACTCCCTGGGAGAAAAGTGAGACTTTCTGCCCCTGGAAAGACCGGCAAGCCCAGAAGCCCACCGAGCAGTCTGCTGTGCCCACAGGGTCACTGAGTCGCATCAACTCGGTGGAGAACGGCAAACAGTGGAACTCTGGCCTCGACCAGAATCCCAGTGCCAGCCGGGCTGTCCAGAGGGTTCTGCCTGGCGGTCCCTGGTGACTCCCGACCTCCTTGGGTTGTGGCCGCCCACTCGACTCTTGGCCACTGTCGCCACATGACCTTCTCCCCCACACGTCACCTCTTCTCGCGAGGATGCCAGCCTCTGCCGTCGAGTCCGTCCCTACTCAGTGACCCCGGGACGGGGCACCACTGCCCTGTGCATACACTTCTGAGACCAGAAGTCTTTACGGGAGCAGAAAGCCTCGTCTTTCTCCCTCGGGGTGGCGGGGGCTTTCAAACTGCCCACCTTGTGGTTGGCAGCCCAACTCGGAACCCGCTGTGCCACCCCATGCAGTATGGCCTCCCTCATCTCACCTGGGGCCCCTGCAGGGTCCCATTTCCACATCAGGTCACATAGTCTAGTGGACATGGCTTCTGGGGGCGCTCTTTCCCCAGTCCATGCCCCGAGATGAGGGCTGTGTCTTAAGTGGTTCTCCCCCTGCCCACCCCCGGGGCTGCGCACTTGGCCCCGACTGTACTCGCCACTTCTGCCAAGCGACTCCCATCATGCCTGGTCACCTGCTGCAGCCTCTGAGAGCCGAGAAGCGGCCTTGCCCTCAGGGCTCTCCACCAGATGCCCCAGAGTCTCTGCACACCCACCCTGCCCCAGAAGAGCCCAGCCCGAGGGGGGAGAGGTGTGGTGCCAGTCCGCCCCGGGCTAGCTGCTCCCCATCCGTTATCATCAGCGCTGGCATATTGATTCTCTGCTTGGAGAAGGGAGTGCCACTTCCCCACAGCCACCATGATGAATGGGTTGCCATTGCACCGGCTCCAGAGGTGGCCCAGAACCTCCCGCTGGTGGGGGAGCAGCCAGGCGCTGGGCGGCCCAGGGCTGGGTCCTGCCCAGTCTTCACAGGGGCCACGTCCAGAGATCAGACTAAGCGAGCAGCTCCCCAGGGCCTCGGGCCGGCTCAGTGCTGATGGAGAAAGAATCCAAAGGTTCAGCCTCGACCCCGAAGACCTGCACCCCCAGGGCACCTGGGCCAGGAACAGTGGGCCCATGACTGAAGAGCAGAGTGGACATCGGCCCCCTCATGATGAGCGCCCGAGGTCCCCTGGACCTAGGACCACAGGCTGCAAGGGGTTCCAGGCCAAGGAAGCCTGGGCTCCTGTGTCCTTCAGCTTTTCACGGAGGCTGACCCCAGCCTCTGATGTCCCCGCCTGCAGGCAGAGCTGGGGGACCTGAGACCAGAGTCCAGGCAGAGACCCACAGGGAAGGGACTTTGGGCACGTACACACCTCAGCTCACCCTTTGCACTCATCTGTGCCTGTAATGGGCCTTGGTGGCATCGTGGGGACACGTTGGGCTGCTAACTGCAAGGTCGGCTGTTTGAAACCACCAGCTGCTAAGCAGGAGAAAGATGGGCTTTCTACTCCCGTAAAGAGCTACAGTGTCAGAACCACGGGCAATTCCACCCTGTCCTACAGTCAGCACCGACTCCACGGCCATGAGTTTGGATTTCCGGTTTGGTCCCTGTAACGTCCTCCTGGACTGGGGGCTCCAGGATCAGTCAGAGTGCTGGCCTGTGTGGGGTACTCCGGACACCTTTGCTGCACATGTGCGTGAGTGAATGAGTAACGGAGGGTCTCAGTTGGACCCTGTGGGCTGCACAAAGCAGGTGCACCTCCCCCCACAGCAGAGAAGGCTCCTGACCCCTTGCCACCTTGCAGCTGAGCCTCTGAGGCCCACAGCCACCCTCATGTGACTGACTCACACTTCCCCCACTCCTCACGGGGCTGGCTCACACCCCCCAAGTGCGACTTCCCCGCCTGGTAGCGCAGGCCTGGGTGTTTGGATCCAGAGCTGCCATGGTCACCCTGGGCAGGTCAGAGCAGAAGGACCGGGCCCTGCTCAGATTGTGTACACACACAACACACGGCCTGTAAGCATTAAGTCCTGCTCCTCTGGGGAGCAGTCTGCCCAGGGCCCCTCGGGTCTCACAGCAGACCCCTCAGCACCCAGCCTTACTTCCCACCGCTCAGCCTGCCGCTCACAGCCTGCCACTTCGTTTCCTCTTGATTGATGATCAGAGCTGATGAGTTTGGGGAGCAGCTGTCTCGCAGGGATAGGCAATCCATCCTGGAGGGGACTGGTGAACTCGAACGTCCATTGGGGAGCCGGGCAGGGACAGACCTGTCTCCGCCATGCCAGGCTCAGACTCCCTGCAGATCAGAAGGTCAGAGTGGACCCGGCGCTCCTGCCTCTGCTGCCCTCTCTGCAGTGACCCTGGTCTTGCTTTGCCCTCGGAGACTAGAGCAGCGTTTCCCTTCCTCCACCCTCAGCGGCCACCGTGTCCCCATTGGGGAGTGGGGGGGGGCGGCCAAGGCGCAGCCTCCCACACACACCACACCAGGCTCCCTCCTCTCAGCTGCACGCGGGTCCTATGCTGCATCGGTCCCTCGCCCTGGCAAGTCAGAGCCAGGTCTTGAACCTGTGGCCTCTGAGAACCTTTGGGGGTGCCCTGTGTGCCGACTGCTGCTCTGACTGGGCCCCCCTCCCAGCCCTGTGAGGTGTCCTGAGGGCAGGCAGGGCCGCGGGACTTAGCACCCCAGGATGCGGGCGTGCCCTCCCCAGTGCTCTCTGTGCTTCTCCCAACTGTAGGAACCTGCTAACAGGGTCGTGCAAGGGGGTACTTGGGAGAGGGGTGCAGCCCTCAGTGAAGACGGTCAACGCCACCCCACCCCCGCTTCTCCAGAAACAGCCCTGTCCACCCACCCCCACCTGCCCCCCAGGCCCCTGGCATCCTCTCCTCTTTGGGCGTTCACGGATGAAGACCTTGGACGAACAAGTCTGGGGCCAGGCCTCTGAGACCCCTGGGTCTTGTCTGGGGTGGGGGGTGTCTCTCCTGACTTATTGGGTATCATGGTGGATCACCCGCTTTGCCGTCAGCAGTTCACACACATTGGTTCAGATCATCCTCTGCAGGGCCCTCACCAACCCCCTTCCCCCAGGCGCCCTGCTTCCATCCCACCGCCTCTCCTGACCCTCTGAGCTGTGTCCTGAGGTCAGGGCTGCCCTGGAGGAGGGAGTGCATGGACACAGGGCTGCGTTCAGTTCTAGAGGGTCACACTAGCCAGTTTCACCAGCCTCTCGCCGACCAGTAAGCCTGGTCTCTTCCACAATTGTGGGTCCCCCCACTCTGCCCAGGACCTTCCATGGTGACCCTTCTCAGAGCACTGGTGGTGGTGGTGGCCGGGCCCAGTCTGAGCTCCTCTGGTCTCGGGGGCTGGTGGTAGAGCCTGATGCTTGCGGTCCGGTAGTCCACTGGGCTCGACTCCACGTGTCTTTCGACATGGGTCACTCCTCCGGACGGGGACAGCGAGAGAACAGTCCTGCCACCCCAGACGGTTACTCATGAGCTTCCAAGACCCCGGCTGTACCTCAGCCAGGGAGGACGTAACCATCGTCCCCATGCGTCTCCTCTTCATCCCTTGGCCCCCACAGAACCCTTGTTGGGGGAGGGGTTTTAAAAGTGTTCGCTGCCTCTCCCCTGCTTTGAGGGTCTGTTCCCTGCGTCTGCGGGGTGGGGAGAGGGTAAGCGTGTGCAGCATTTGCTATGTGGCTGACCCTTAAAGAGGCAGCCCTCCCCCGAGAGAGACTGGTGTCCTCCAGCTGCTAGTGGGTGAGCTGCGCTGATCCTCCGTGTGTGGTTCACCTGGGGGGCCGGGAAAGCCCACACAGGTTCTCCCGTCCATGCGCAGTGACCTCCTCCCTCTCAGGTTAAGGTTTCAAAGGAATGTTTACTTTCGGGGGCAGGGGGAGGCGGAAAGTTGGATCTGGAGTTAAAAGCCTGGCCTCACCGCCATGGAGTGGGTGCCGATGCTCAGCGGGCCCGAGGGCCCCGAGACTGTGGAGTGGACAGCCCCGTTTTCGTCTTTCTCTCCCAAAGAGGGGCGGGGGGTTCCCCAAGCTGCTGACCTGGAGGGTCTCAACGTAGCGTGCCATCACACTGCTGGCCGCCGGGCTCCTGAGTTGAAAGCAGTTTCCATTCAACGCGGCGTGCGTCCACTCATCCCTCACAGCCAGGGCTTGAGGGACCGGCCTAGATGTTCTAGAAAAAGAGCAGCTTAAGCCCCCGCTAGATGCAGACCCAGCTCCCCAGCACAGCCTCTGTGCTGCCGCCTGCGTCCCTCCTCTGAAAACAGCTGGGCAGTTGACTGGTTGGTGACCAGCAGGACCGAGGAAAAAAGCCCCGGGCCAGGGCGGTGACTGTCACTCCCCAGGACGACCTTGTGTCCCTCCAGTGCCTGGGGGGCTGGGGTGGACGTGGGCGGGGAGCTCACAGCCCCGGACAGGCTGCGGTCAGCGCAGCTCTGCATCCAGGAGGCCCCAGAGGACACCCCCTGAACAGGGCAGGCTGTGCAGGCCCCTGTGAGCCTGGGGAATCACTCCTCCCAGCTGCCCCAGCAACTTTGTAACCCTTTCTGGCCCAGGATCCTGCCCCCACCCCAGAATTCTTTGTACTCCTGCACGCATACCCCAACCCTACATAGACGCCCCGCTCCTCACATGGAAGCCCCATGCACACGCCCTCATATTGCCCTTCCACATCTGCCCTCCCTTCACGTGTGGTACCACATCTGCATGTACCCTGCATGTGTACACACACGCACACTCCTGCCTCCAGGCGCCTACTGACTCGGCTCTCTGGGGCCCTGGGTTGGCCTTGGGGGAACAGGGAGGCACCTCAGGTGCAGGCCTTTTCTGCCGCTCCCAGAGGGTTAACTCAGAAACAATCCCCGCTTTCCCCTTGGCTGGGCAAAGCTGAAAGATTTGTGATGTCCGCCAGCGAGGACAGTCGCAGCCCCCCACCCCCCTCAGTCAGGAGAGCAGCCAGGGACGTCACTGACTTCGCTGCCGTTTCCACAGAGGCCCTTCTCCGGGCTGATGAAGACAAACAGCCACGGTGCCCGCCAGTGGCTGTGGGAAGTTACTCTTCCTGCCGGGGGCTGGGGACTCGAGGTGGCATGAGGGACAATGGCAGCTGCCCAGGGAAAGAGCCGGTACAGGGCCGCGTGCCCATTCCTGGCCCGCCCATGCCTAACCCAGGGGTGCCAGGGGCCATCACGGCTTCCCCCAAGGCCTCGGGACGTGTCTCAGGGCTGCGAGCTCCAGAAATGGAGGCGGGGGACACCAGGGCTGCAGGAGTGGCCACAAGTAGCCGGTCTGGACAGTGGAGACAATCGGTGTCAGAAGCCAGAGGCGGAAGGAACTTGTTGGATCTTGAGGGCTTAGGGTGCCCAGGGCCCTTGCCTGCGTGCAGTGCCTGTTCCCTGCTGGCCCTGCCCTCCCCACGTGCTCTTTAGAGTGCCCAGTGGGTGGGGGCGAGGGGGCTGCTGTCTCGAAGGGAGAGCTGCAGGGTCTGAGCCACTGCCCTGTCCCCTGACCGCATCCAGGCGACCCAGGACTGCCCTCTGGAGCTTCCTCCTGCCTGGAGTGACCACTGACAGCTTCCAGGAGCAGGCCACGCTTCTGCTCACTCTTGTCCCTGTCCCCTCCCGTGCCTAGCAGAGGCCCCGGGTTCCAGAAACCTCCTCTTTCTCCCCAGGGTCCCCGCACCAGAGTGCTGACTCCCTGCCTGAGCAGCAAGCTGCCAGCCGTAGGGGGAATGACAGGGTGCTGGGTGGGCCTGCCTGGATCCTGGCATCCACCCTCCTCAGAGGAGCCAGCCCGGCCTGCCCCAGATAAGCAACCTGCACCTGCCCGGTGACCCGGGCACAGGGCCCTGGCAGATCAGCCCCATCGGGGTGGCCGGGGGCTGATGTGCTGACTCCGCCCTCTCCTCCCACAGCGTTCGCCATCATGATTGTGCTGGCGCTGGTCCGCATCGGGCACGGGCAGGGGGAGGGCCGCCCAGCCCTGGCCGACCCCGCGGGGCTCCGGAACCTGTTCGGCGTGTGCGTGTACTCCTTCATGTGCCAGCACTCCCTGCCGTCCCTCCTCACCCCCGTGTCCTCCAAGCGCCACCTGACGCGGCTGGTCCTGCTGGACTACGTGCTCATCCTGGCCTTCTACAGCCTCCTCTCCTTCACCGCCATCTTCTGCTTCCGCGGCGACAGCCTGCTGGACATGTACACCCTCAACTTTGCGCGCTGCGACGTGGTGAGCGTGGCGGCCGTGCGCTTCTTCCTGGGCCTCTTCCCGGTGTTCACCATCAGCACCAACTTCCCCATCATCGCCGTCACGCTGCGCAACAACTGGAAGACGCTCTTCCACCGCGAGGGCGGCACCTACCCCTGGGTGGTGGACCGCCTGGCCTTCCCCACCATCACGCTGCTGCCCCCCGTGGTCGTGGCCTTCTGCACCCACGACCTGGAGTCCCTAGTGGCCATCACCGGGGCCTACGCAGGCACCGGCATCCAGTACGTCATCCCCGCCTTCCTGGTTTTCCACTGCCGCAAGGACATCCGGCTGGCCTTCGGCCCCGGCACCGCCAACAAGCACGCATCCCCCTTCCACCACACCCTCTGGGTGGGCTTTGTGCTGCTCTGGGCCTTCTCCTGCCTCTTCTTCGTCACGGCCAACATCATCCTCAGCGAGACCAAGCTCTGACGGCAGGACCCCACCCCTGCTCAGGCTCAGCCTGCCCGGCCGCCGCAGACCCTCCTGGCCCCCATGGGGGAAGACGAGGGGCACTGGGCGTCCACCACCTGGCCCCCCTCCTCCCCCCGACGCACGCCAGCCAGGCCAAGCAGCCTGGCCCCAGGACCAGTCCTCATTAGCGTCGCCTCTGCTGTAAGCCGGCAGGTGCCCACCCCACCCAGGTGGTGGGTCACAGCGCTGGTGCTGCTGCTTCTGTATAAGAGACTACTCGCCCACCCACCCCACCCCCCAAGGCAGCTCCGCGCACATTCAGCAGGAGCTGCTGCCTTCTGTCCTCCCCGCGCTGCGGTGACAGGGCTGGTCTGGCCACCAGGTGAGCACAGGAAGTGCCAGAGCCATGGGGACAGCAGGCTGTGTCCCCGCTGTGAGGTCACAGCAGCCCCTGGGTTGGGTTTAACCCTGAGCTGTGACCTCTGCTGTCCACTGCTCACAGGGGCTTCACAACGGGCACCTCCAGCACTGCCTGTGCTAATGAACTCCACGCCAAGGGGCCGCAGGTGTGGGGAGGGCCCACTTCCCAGCTACCTGCCCCTCGGTCTCCCAGGCACCGGACACAGTTGAAGCTGATGAAGTCTGAGTTGTTATTGTGCCTTCTGCTTCAGGCCCCGGGGCCTTCAGGGCCCTGCTGGCCGGGGGCCTGGAGCTGCCTCAGGTGGGGGGCCCGGGCCCCACCTCCCTCTCTTGATGTTAGTGCCTTGCGCAGCCCTCTTCCTGGGGACACTGTCCCCCCACCCCGGTATCCTTGCACCTAGGACAGCAGGCTGGCTTGGTCTCCCGGGGTCAAGGCAAGGGTGCTGCCTGAGGATAAAGTTGGCTGGGGTCCACAGCAATCCCCGAGCCCGCCCGTGGGGTACGTTAGGCCCTGGAGGCTGCACCTGCTCACCTTCAGCTCCCAAAGCATGCCTTCCAGTCTTCCCCGTCCACAAGGTCGGCCAGTATGCGCTGCTTTCCCCCCTGCCCTTGGGCTCTTTCCCAGGGGGCGCCTCCCCGGGGCTTGTGGAACAGGAGGGTGCTAAGGTGGTAGCCCCAGGGATGAGGAAGACAGAGCCAGCCCTCCCCAGAGCTGCCTGGCTGGCTGACACTAAGAACTCCATGAAAACAGCTGCAAGTACGCTCCCTCCAACTTAAATTAAGGGCACCGCCAATTGAATCCCCCCCGCCCCAGGCTCCACGTCGAGTTTGGGATGAAGTGGCTGAAAGCCCAGGTTGGTTCGGTGACACTCATGAGCCACACACCACAGCCAGTTGGACTGTTGGCCCTGCCACCTCCGCTGTGGAGGCCACCAGTGCCCCCGTTGACCACACTATCTGCCCTCCTGGAGGGATCGCCACCTTCTCCAACCAGTGGGGGTCCAGGCAAGTGGGAGAGGACCCCCACTGGCTACATGCCCCCCTCCCCCCCGGGCTGGCTCTCGTGTGTGTGTCCACTCCACTGGCCCTGAGTTTCCAGGCCACCTTGGTGAACCGGGTCCCAGTTTCCCCTTTACAGATGGACCCAGGCTCCCGGCGGCCAGCCTGGCCCGGGGATGGGTGTCAATTTAGGGAGCAGCTTTGCCCACATTACAGGGCCCGCACTGGCCCCCTAGGACAGGCCAACACTCTACCTTGCTCCCTGCCTGAGCCTCCCAACCTGTCCCTGCCGGTCACACCTGGCCAATCCCTCACCTGAGGCTCTGGATGGGGCAGGTGGGAAGTGGCCAGTGGGCACCTCGCCAAACCCTGGGCCACACAGCTGTTCTCACTACTTGGGGCCAAGAGCAGAAGCTGAAGTTGGCGTGGTTAGGAGTGCTAGTTTCTGCCACATACCCCCACCCCACAGGCAGCACGTGGAGCAGGGGAGGCTGGCAGTGCCAGGCCTGGGCCAGGAGACTGTGGGAAGCAAGCCAGATGCCTGCCTCAGCCACGAGAAAGATGACCCTCTGAGGCCAAGACCCAGGACCGTCCACGGAGCTTTGCAGGTTGTGGGGCCAACAGAGCAGTGACAGGCTGGGGACAAGAAGGACAAAGGTCAGCCTGCAGCAACAGTGGCCACACAAGGGACTGGACTAAAAGCAGCCCTGCCAGGTGGCTCTGTGGCTCATCCATCCCTGTAAAATGGGGTGAGTGTTTGGGACGCGGCCGCTCAGGCCTACTCAGTAAAGCCATTATTTATGGGTTCCGCCTCTCATGTCCCGGTTCTTTCACTCACCATGCTCGGAGCTGAGGGCCACCAGCCTCACTTAGACGCACGATTCCCACCTGGACCCCCACTTGGTGTCATACATGCAGACGGGCTGGTTGCCCGGCCTCCTCGGTTGTCCATGGACGGAGGCGGGGAATGAATGTGAGGTCTTCAGGGACTAAAGGCTTAGGAGAAAGACGCTCCCACTTTCCCCCTCCCAAAGAGTCAGATGTGGGGGTGACCAGGCTGGAGCTGGGGACCCTCGCTAAGGGTCTCATGCAGTCCCTTCCCAAGCTCTGGTCCCCCGCCTCTGGAGCCCGACGGGGTGGATCACGCATGACTCGGCCTTAGCTAAGCTTCACAGTCATGACCGGGTTAACTGGTAAGCACTTCAAGTGCTGAGACGAAACCCCGAGCCCTGTCTCCCTGCACCCCACCCAGAGGCAGGCACTGAGGTATTGGTGCGTCTGGGTGAGGGCCCTGGCTGGCCGTGGGTCAGTCCTGTGTGAGTTGGAGCTGAGACCTGGAGTCCCTTCCCAGGCAGTTGGCAGATTTTTACCCTCACTTGGGGAGGAGCCCCCCTGAGTTCACTGCTCCCCGAAGGAGCAGCAAGGGCCCCTCCTTGGAGCCAGGCAGCTGCAGCGCAGCTCCGTAATTGGCTTCTACTGTTTATCCCAGCACTTGGTGTGAATGATGGGGCCAGTGAGAGGGAGCAGCTGGGCCTGGGGAGTGGGGGGGGTGAGGCGGGGCTCCAGCCCCGCCTGCAGCTGCCTTCCACAAGCACTCTGCTCAGGGTGTAAATGGGGTCAGGTGAGAGGCTGGGGGGAAGGGACAGCAGGTGAGCCCTCTCACCCCCAGTGGCTGCCTTCTTCAGCACTGGACCTGCCACACACACACACACACCCCATGGCTGTACCTCCACAGGGCAGAGTGTGAATGCACTGAGCAGATCGGGGCCAGGGAGCCTGGTGGTGCAATGGTTAAAGCACTTGGCTGCTAAAGTCAAAGTCAGTATCTGTAACCCACTCTGGCTGCTCGGAAGACTAGCTCACAAGGTCTCCGGTGGGGGTGACAGTCCAGGGAGCCCTGTGCAGACAGCGCTACTCCGTCCCATAGGGTCATGGTGGATCCAAGTCAGTTTGCCGGCATCCAAGGACACCTGGGACCCAGTATCCTTGGGGCAGCCAGGTGACCAGCCATGAACAGGACCTCAGGAATCCCCCAGAGGGGTTTGCTGTTGAGGGAACTTCCCCTGCCCACCCTACCGCCACTCTCCCTTAAAATCCAAGGAACATGTCCAGTTGGGGGGCTCTGCTGCGTCTGCAGACCAAAGAGGGAAGCCGGCCTCCTGGGAAGCTCAAGGTTTCTGGGGAATGAACCTGGGACATGGACTCCTGTGGAGTTCCCCTCCCCAGCTCCTGCAGCAGTCCATCCCAGCCCTGCCTCCAGCCACCTGGACCAAGACAGCAAAGCCCCGGTCTGTGTAGCTGCAGCAGTCCAAAAAGGGTCTGGTATGGCATTACACCATGTCCCCTTTCCTAAGAGACCCTTTAGTTGTGACTGGGCTTTGAATTCTGTGTAGCCTTTGCAGATGGGTCTTAGAACCCAGAGAGGTAAATGGAGAACACTCAGATGTCATCCTTCCCTGGAGTGACTGCTGAGTGACCTCCCTGGCTGACCTTGCGGTTCACAGTCCACTGTCTAACCCCCTATGCCACCAGTGCGCTCCTGGAAGGTAGGGGAGGTGTTAAATTGCAATTGAAGGTATAAACGGCAATAGAGGATGTTAAAACATGGAAAAGCATAAGCAAGGGTTCAAAAGAGATGAGACAGGGCCAATAACAGATGAGAGAAGAGGTGGGCAGGTGCCCCGGAAGGAGGTGGGGGACAGCAAGCAGCCAGTGACATGGTCAGTGTCTCCCAAGTAGCCTGGACAGGACACCCAGAGCCCCTGGCAGGAGCCTCTGTTCAAAGAGACAGGGTGGCCTCCATCCATCACCACAGAGTCAAGTTCAAAGCTCATTTGTCACATCCGGCCCCAGGGTGGGTGGGAGCCAGGCTGAATACCAAGTACCAGCTGCTGCTCACTACACCCCCTTCCAGACGCTCCGGGGCCAAGTCTCCCCCGAGGGGCTGCTGCCTGCTCCAGTGGCACAGCACCAGGGATACTCCCACCAAGCTCCCGTTGCCTCCAGACAGGTGTGCCCCTCCATAGGGTGCAGATTGAGGCGGCCAGGCCTAGTGGGTTGTACAAGATATGTTTAATGCCCCCACACTGTGATGGGAAGACCCTCCACCCCCATGGACCACGGAGGGGCTTGTCCTGTCCATCCTGAGTGCCCCACGAGGCTCCAGCTCACACCAGAGTGAGGAGACCCTGGCACCATCGCTCCCTAGAGCTCCAGGCAGGGAGGGGACAGCAACTGCCCTACCTACGTTGGGCTCTGATGCTGCAATGATCAGGGCCCAGCACCAGGGCTCCTGCAGAAGCTAGGAGTGCCCAGACCTAGCCCAACTGCTCAGAGGCGGTCACCCCCACTGTTGGCCTCACACTTCCGACTCCAGGCTGGAGAAGCGTCTCCAGGAACAAGGGCCAGCTTCGGAGCTGTGAGCCCCACAGGCTGCCCTGCTGATCTCCTCCAGCCCACCACTGTCCCTGTAGCCTGTGCTCAGTCCCAGAGTCCGGTTTCTGCGGCCCTGCGGACCCCAGACCCCAGGAAGCCAGGGCCTGTGGCTGGCACAGGGGGGGAGGTGAGGGCCAGCAGCACGCCAGCACAGCGGCGTGTGGGCGTGAAGGCAGGCGTGCTGTCTGTGCACGCAGGGGGCCAGCACGGCCTGCTGGCAGGCCACACGGCAGGGTGGCAGTCGCAGTGACAGCGCTGGACGCCCCCAGGCCGGCCGAGCGTCCCCACAGCTGCAGGTGGGCCCGGCACAGGCGGCAGGCAGGGAGCTGGGCCGAGCGAAGGCCGCGGCCACCGCGCTGGGCAGGGAGGCGTGGCGCGGGCGGGGACTGCGGGCCCAGGCCGCGTGCAGCAGGGCCTCCCTCCGGGCCAGCTGCTCCGGCCCGAGCAGTGGCAGGTCCTCAGGGTCCGAGGACTCCGGGAAGAGCGGGAGGAAGGGGCGCGCTGCCCGGTCGGTTCTTGGAAAGGAGTTGTAAGGACAGCGCGCAGGAGTCGGGCGCTCCGGTAGAGCGTGCCGCTCCGAGGACCAGGGGTGGCGCCTGGCCCGAGTCGGACACCGCGTCTCCCAAGCCAGCCGGCCCGGCGCCCAGGGGTTGTCGGACAGTGGCAGCGCGGGCACCGGGGCACGTCCGGGAGGCTGCAGAGCACCGCGCACCAGCGCGGCGCGACCCCCTGCCAGCGGCCCCCAGGCCTTGGGGCTGGGTTCAGGGGGCGCGCCCGGGGTGGGTGGGCGCGCGGCTGGCGTCAAGGGAGCGCGGCGGCTGGCCCAATTCTCAAAGGTGCGTGTGGCGCGGTCCAGGGAACTGCTCACGCCCGCCGTGGTCACCATGTCGTGCGCTGCCTGCAGCATCTTGAGCACGCTGGCCTGGGCTGAGCTGGCTGTGAGGTCCGGGCTGGGCGCCCGCGCGGGGCTGGCCAGGCTCTGCACACCGCTGAAGCAACTGTAGATGCCCTGGGCACAGGGAGGGAGGGCAGACCATGGTGAGCAAGGCTCACTGGGGCATCACCCTGCTGCTCACCCAGCCACCACCCCATTGCCCCAAGCTTTTTTCTAGCCCTCCAAGCCTGGAATGTGTGTGAAGGGCCTTCCAGGTGCCCAGTGCTGTGCCTGACATTCTACAAGCCCCCACTCCTGCTCACCCAGGGGTTCCCAAACCCGATATTCTCTCATCTCCCCTGCTGACCCACTGCCCCCCTCCCCAGGACAGCCTTTCCCCTCTGTAAATGTGCCCTGCGCTCCATCGGAGGCACCCACCCTGCTGAAGGCCAGCAGGAAGTCCAGCCGCGACGTGTGGGGCACAGAGTGTCGCAGCTTCCAGTAGACCAGGTGCTCCCAGGCGAAGACCAGCAGGGCCAGCCCCATGGCCACCAGCAGCATGTAGAAGACCCCCGCCATGTTGTCAATGTCCAGCTTACTGCTCATCACCTCGTTCTTCTCGTTCTGACAGATGCCCGACAGCCACACCGTCTCCAGCTTCTGTGTCTCCCCTGGGGAGGAGCAGGCAGGCTCAGAGACCCCCAGGAGGGACCCCACGTCTCTCCAGGGAGGACGGGCCAGGGCACCATCTCTTGTCCCTCAGTTGAGAACACATAGGGATACAGCCCAACAGTGGAGGAAGGACCCCTGAACAGGAAGAAAGGGAACCCAGGAGGGCAGAGGGCAACGCCAACCTTGGAGCTCTGCGCCCACGTGCCCAGCACAGGCTTGTTGGCCTGGTGAATCTTATCGGATGCACTCATTACCACTCTCGCTCTGAGCCACAAGGCAGCCACCCCCAGGAGACCCCAGCCCGCACACTGCTGTGTTCTCATTGCCTTGCCACCATGGGGAGGAATGAGGAGCCCTGGTAGCATAGCGGTTATGCATTGGGCTGCTGGCTGCAAGGTCAGCAGTTCAAAGCCACCAGCCTCTCCACATGAGAAAGATGAGGCTGTCTTACTCCTGCAGAGGGTTACTGTCTCTGGAACCCACAAGCAGCTTGACGTACCCTAGCGCAGTGGTTCTCAACCTTCCTAAGGCTGCGACCCTTGACCTTTTAATACAGTTCCTCATGTCGTGGTGACCCCCCCCCAAACCATACAGTTATTTTCATTGCTACTTTATAACTGTCATTTTTGCTACTGTTATGAATCGGGCAATCCCTGTGAAAGGGTCAAAACCCACAGGTTGAGAACCGCTGCCCTAGGGGGTCCCTACGAGCCTTTTAAACTACAGGGGCATTTGATTCCACCTTGGCTCGAAGGCAGTGAGTCTCTGAGTTACATGGGGTGACGGGGAGACAGACTGGCTGTGAAGGGAGGAGGTCTTTCTAGCCCTGGGGCAAGCTGGCTTAGGACAGGATAGGCAGGTCCCCTACAATCATATCAAGTGGAAACGGGCGGGGACACTGGGCAGAGGAGGAGATCACGTGGAGAGATCATGGAGACGTCTTAGAGAAAGAGGCTGGCCATTCCCAACTCCTGGACTCCTTGCTACCTTCTTGTGCCTTCTCCAGGCTCCATGCAGGAACCCCTAGTGCCCGCGCACGCCCCTCCCACTGGCCCGACCTCTCCCCTCCAGAGACCGCTGCCCCCCTCCAAGGTCCTGGGGATACTGGCCATCAGCAGGCTGCCTCCCAGCCTCGGGCTCTGTGCCCCGCCCCCAGCCCTGCCATGCCCCTCTTCCAACCAGAACCCACCATCCCCCAGGAACTGCAGAAGTGCCAGGTCAATGGGCCGCTTCCAGTGGGAGTCTTTCTGCATGGCGATGCCGTAACCAGTGGTGGCAAAGACTTTGCCGGACCCAATGGTGACCAGCTTGCAGCCTTCGTCCTTGCCCGCCATGTAGTTCAGGACAGCAGCATCATAGATGAACGCGTCCAGCTTCCTGGGGACAGGCCGAGCTTCAGTCCCAAGGACCACCCAGCCCAGACCCTCTCTCCCTGCTCTGAGGCCCCTCCCCTGAAGGACTCCGCCCAGTCCCTGGGGGTAGAGAAGGTGACAGCCATCCCTCAGGTCAAGGCAGGGTCCTGGCCAAGACCACAGCTACCTCTCTGGGCCATGCAGTCAGTGTCCCATTTTTGTCCCAAGCCCCACCCTGCCCCAAAGCCTGCCCTCCTTCAGGACCCTCCTACCCCAGCCCTAGGCGTCCACCAGGGTTGGCCCACGACAGGGTCTCTGGGACGGGGCTGAGGCTAGTCACTGGGAGAGGGGACGCAGGAGTAGGATGGTAGGCAGAGGGCAGGGGGTGGGGGGCAGGGGACGGGGCCCACCCCATCTTGAGGCTGGTGAGCGCGTCCTCCACGGAGCGCTGGTTGAACCTGACCATGTGGGCGTGCATGTCGCGGTAGTTACTGCGGATGTTGCGCTCGGTGCTACCGTTGGGCACGGTGCCGAAGCGGAAGGGCGGGTACTGGTCTTGAGGCCGCTGGAACTGCAGGCAGGGACCAGCCACCACTTGTACCTTCCCACCCAGGGTGCCCCACCCCCATCCCACCTGGGATGCCCCCCTACCCTCACCCGTATCTCCAGCACCCAGCCTCTAGTCTGGAGGGGCAGGCCACTGCGCTAGGGTGTTTCAGGACAACTAGGCCCAGGGGAGGGAGAAACTCCTCACCAGA
Organism: Echinops telfairi; assembly: GCF_000313985.2. Taxonomy (NCBI): domain Eukaryota; kingdom Metazoa; phylum Chordata; class Mammalia; order Afrosoricida; family Tenrecidae; genus Echinops; species Echinops telfairi. Next base: position 45,367,478 of record NW_022111358.1, read on the forward strand.
GGCCCCTCTGTAGGTGAGCCTCAGTCATCTCTCTCCCTGCCCCCTCCTCACCATACTCCCCAGCTTCTCCCTGCTGTTCAAATCCCCCCACCCCCAGCTGGCCTGTGTGCACTCACCCAAGATCTGGCCCTGCCCTCGGTGTCCCCTCGCCCACCCGCCGTGGCGGCCCTAGAACCTTCTTGTCGCTGAGGCCGGACACGGTATCGACGTACTGCTCCTGGATCATGAAGGCAGCCAGGTTGGCGGTGTAGCTGGCCAGGAAGATGACGGCGAAGAAGGCCCAAACCAGCACCATGATCTTGCTGGTGGTGCCCCGGGGGTTCTCGATGGGCACCGAGTTGTTGAAGACCAGGGCCCACAGCAGCCACACAGACTTGCCGATGGTGAAGGAAGGGCCCCCCAACTCTGAGGGGAAGGGGCAGTCACGGGGGCCCATCGGACGTCTCAGGAGCCTGCTCACCCACCTCCATGGCCCTGCCTCTGTCGTCCTGGGTATAGACCCATCCCTGCCACTCCCTCCACCCCCACTCCCAGGCCAAGTCTCCGGCTCTCTCTCCTTTCCTCCCTCCCTCCATCTCTCCCCAGCACCAGCACCCTACCCATTCTTCCCTTCCTCCAATCCCTCCTCCTCCTCTCCTTCCTTCCCCCCCTCCAACTCCACTGCCCAGCCGCCATCTGATTGTCCCAAGCCCTGAAATACATACACACACACACACACACACACACACACACACACAGCATTCTTAGAAGGGTCTGAGCCCACCCACTGGGACCTCCATAGCCCGCTCCCTCCTCCAGGCCAGACTGGTGGGTGCTTACTCTTCCCGCTGGTGAGGTTCTGGTTGTAGCTGACGGGGCTGAAGTACTCAAACACGAAGACGGTTATGGCGACCACGGTGAGACACATGACGAACATCATCACCCACACGGCGGGGCTGTAGGGCTCTGCACGCAGGCAGAGCAGCAGCTCAGGGCCCAGCCCTCCCACCGTGGCCCAAAGGGGCCCATCAGCTCCTTGGACTCAGCTCTCCAGCCCTCCTGGTCCCCACCTTCCTCTGCCTTGGGCAGGCTTATCCCACCCCACCCCACCAAGAACCCCTCCTTCAACTTCCCTATTGCCCCGGCTCTCCTGTCCCCTAAGAGGGTCCTTGCCTACTGCTCTCCCCCTTGTCCTCCCACCCCCTGCCTGCAGCCTGCACCCCCCCATCACCCCCCAGCCTGATCCCACAGGGCCACATCACCAAGCTACAAGCACACACTGGTCCCTTCTTCTCTCCACCTCTAGAATTCCCCTGCCTGGCCCACCCCGGCTTGTTCTGCCTGGGCACAGTTGTACTGAGGGGGACCCTGGGGCCAGAGGTGGGTACTCCTTGGATGTAGTGGCAAATCCCCTAAGCAGACCATAGTCTCAGCCGAGGGACCAGGCTCAGAGAGGTCCGGTGACTTGTCCAAAGCCACACAGCAGGATGAGGAAGAGAGGGGGCTGCCCTCAGGTTAGCCCCGCTCGATCCCTGCTGAGCTTCTCCCCTCTTTCTGAACCTTCTTCACCCTCAGCACCCCCAGCCTCTCTAGGGTCCCCCACCCCCTTCAGTGACAGGTAACTTATCCCACCTGCTCCCCACCCAACCCAAGACTGAACACCCAACATCAGCTTCCCTTCCACCCTCTTCCTCCTTCACTCCCACTGTGGGGGGCGCACCCCACGCACCCAGGGCTGCAGTGCTCACCCTCTCCACCCCTGCTCCACGCCCCACCCCCGGGGCTCACCCAGGAAGGCGGAGGGGGACACGGTGCCGTTGCTGCGCGCCACCATGACGCTGATGCCCGTCTCCACAAAGGGGACGGAGAAGTCGACGATCTCTGAGCGCTCCTCGTTGATGGTGAGGGAGCCGATGGCCATGTCCGCACGCTTGTAGTAGACCTGCGGGGGAGGGGCGGGGCCAGACCCGCTGGGGCACCGTCCCATCGCGTCTGCTGCCCGTCCCCACCGCGGTGCTCGGCGCTCAGTAGCCACCGCTGGCCACCCCAGAGGCCATCACAGCCAACCGCTGGTCTCCCTCCAGGACCACCCCAGAGTGACAGCCAGGCGACCCTGGGAGGGGGTGACATCCCTGACTCCACCCCGAGGGGTGCCGAGGTGCCTACCTCCCCGATCATGCCGTTCCACACACCGCGCACGCGCTTGCCGTGCTTCCCGTTGGTCACCAGGTATAGGTCGTAGGAGAACTTGACCACCTTGGCCAGCTGCTTGAGAGTGTCGATGCAGAAGCCCTTGCAGCAGAGCTTGACGTAGGGGGCTGCGTCCCCGCTAAGGCCGCCACCACCAAGAGACCACCAGTCAGCCATCAGGCAGGCGCTGCAGCTCCCCACCCCCACCCCGCTGGGGACACCCCCCACCACTCCCCAGCCCCCAGCAACTCCCCTGCCTTCCCCCCCCCTTCCTCGCCTAGAACAGCGATTTCTTGCGGGAACTGGTGATCACCATTTCCAGGGAAGGCTTGGAGGACAAATATAACTTGCAACTAAATCCGGGTGAGCGGGCGGGGCCTGGGAATGGAGGCGGGGCCAGCAGCGGGTGGGCGGGGTGAC
>NW_022111358.1:45370166-45373208 GCF_000313985.2 Echinops telfairi
CAGCATAAGCCAGAGTCCACGGCTGCTACCCACGCACACGGCAGCACCCGGCCTCTGAGTGCGGACCTGAAGGTGCGGTTGCTCTGTCTTCGGCAGGGCACAGTGTTGGGGACGCAGCCACCTGTGCCCGCGTCGGGGCTCTCCACGATGACAAAGGGGCGCTCCTCCAGTGTGGCCACCGTCAGGTGCCGGCTGTCCACCACGGGCTGCAGGGAGGCGCTGTAGCGAGGCCACACCGGGTACTTCATGTGCAGGACACCGCGCTCCCAGCGCCCCACCTGCGGAGGGTGAGTGGCCTCAGCCCCTGGGTTCCAGCCCCGCCCCACCCCCAGGGGGGCCTCTGGGTGGGGCTTCCCTCACCTAGGGCTGCATAGGGCCTGCCAGCAGGACCAGGGTGGGAGCAGGTGGAAAAGGCCCACACCTGAACCTGCCGCACCTGCAACTACCGGGATCGGGATCGTAGGTATCCAGGCCTCAGTGTTTCACACTTCCTCCACATGACACGCCCCCCCATTTTCCTCCATCTCCACATCCCCAAGGACCTACCATCGCTCCTATAAGGGCCCTCTCTTATACCAGGCTGTCTGCACCAGGCTGGTGCGACCTCTTGGCGAGCTCCTACTCAACCCTGCAAGTCCAGCACTGCTGGCCCCTCTCCGGAAGCCTGCCCTAGCTTCTTCCTTTGTTTGTAGTCGGTGTCATGCAGTTGATTCCGACTCATAGCGACTACACGGGCTTCTCAGAGGAGCCCTGGTGGCATAGTGGTTATGTGGCGAGCTGCTAACCGCAAGGTCAGAAGTTTGAAACCACTAGCCGCTCACTAGTCCGAAGAAAGACGAGGCTTTCTCCTCTATAGCCTCGGAAACCCGCCGCAGCAGGCAGCTCTGCCCTGTCCTCTCGGGTCACTGTGAGCCGGCAAGGACTCGATGCCAGTGTTTGGTTTGGGCCTTAGCTCCCTGGTGGCACAGGGGTCAATGGTTGACTGCGAATCAAAGAAGGTTCTGGAGAATCTTTATGGAAGTAGAGGGCCCATCTTCTTCCTGCTGAGCCATTGTGGGCTTGACCTGCCAGCCTTGTGTCTAACTGCAAGCCCATATGCCACGCCCCCAGGGCCCAGGAGGGCGGACACGTGGGCTCCTTTCTAGTCCCAGAGTGCTTTGCGCACATTCCCACACCAGCTCCAGTCGGCCAGATTTCTATTGTGCACATCCCACAGGAGTTACTCCCCGGGGAGTGGGACTGTGGGATGAAGGTGTTGGGTGCCCGTTCTGTAGTAAAAGGGGGCAGGGAGTTACAGGAGCCGGGAGCAGCCCCACCCATCCTGGGGGCCAAAAGGGCTTCCCAGAGGAGAAGTTTCAGCTGAGACCTGAAGGCTGGGGAGCTAGCAGAAGGCAGGCCGCAGTGGCTCCCGGCTGGCTGTGGGTGAGAGGGGCTGGGGATCAGGGGCCCCTTCTCACCATCTCCCAGAGGCGGTGCCGGTTGAGAGCGATCACAACCATGGTGGGCTGGACCAGGTACCCACCAGGGCTGAAGGAGAAGTCCCGGCTCTCCCAGGTGACATTCAGCAGGTGCCTGTCAGCAGGAGAGAAGCAGGGTGGCCAGTGGCCCTGCACTAGGCTCTGTCTCCCCACCACCAACACCACCCTGTTCATACTGCAGAGGGTTTTCCCTCGAGTAATCCCACCAAGCCCCACGCCCACTGTCAAGGTCAAGGAGGAAGCAGACCAGAGAGGGAGGTGAGCTGACCCAGGACACACAGCTGCCAGGGGGTCTGACTCCCGGGGCCCAAGCTCACTGCCCTCTGGGTCCATGAAGCGCTCCCACCCCACCCTGGGCAGGTGCCCACCTGTAGAAGGCCTCCCGGGCAGGGCTAAGCGGCCCCGGGTGGCCGCGGCAGTCCCCAGCGGCGGTGGCGGGCAGGGTGCCATGCTGGCGTCGGTAGCTGTGTGCGCCCAGGGCTAGGATGGCCACGCCGTCGCGGACCTTCTGGCGCAGGCTGAGGCGCCAGCTCTCGGTGACGACGCTGATGAGACCCACGGGGAAGGTGGCGGGTGGCGCGTCGGTGCTGCCCAGCGCCAGGTTGGGGACTAGCCACACGTGGCCCGGCCCCACCAGGCCGGCGCGCGCCGCCTCGGCGAAAAGCACTTGGGCCTCGTCGCTCGAGCAGTAGGCCACCAGCACCGGCGCGTCGAGCTGGCGCAGCAGCCGCTGGATGCGCGCGCGCTGCCCGCCCGGGCCCAGCTCCAGCGTCAGCACGTCCAGCAGCCGCCAGCCCAGGTGGCCGGCGTCCGCAATGGCACGCACGCCCTCGAGGAAGAGCGCGTGGCCGGGGTGCTGGCTGGTGATGACGGCGAAGGCGCTCCAGTTGTACTCCTCCAGCACCTTGAACAGCACCTGCAGCTGCTGCTCCAGCGACACGCCCAGCTGCAGGAAGGCGGAGCCCGGCTCCTGGGCGGGGCCGGGGTGAGGCCTGAGCCGGGCGGGGCGGGGCCAGCCCCACCCTGCCCCAAAGCCTGCCCTCCTTCAGGACCCTCCTACCCCAGCCCTAGGCGTCCACCAGGGTTGGCCCACGACAGGGTCTCTGGGACGGGGCTGAGGCTAGTCACTGGGAGAGGGGACGCAGGAGTAGGATGGTAGGCAGAGGGCAGGGGGTGGGGGGCAGGGGACGGGGCCCACCCCATCTTGAGGCTGGTGAGCGCGTCCTCCACGGAGCGCTGGTTGAACCTGACCATGTGGGCGTGCATGTCGCGGTAGTTACTGCGGATGTTGCGCTCGGTGCTACCGTTGGGCACGGTGCCGAAGCGGAAGGGCGGGTACTGGTCTTGAGGCCGCTGGAACTGCAGGCAGGGACCAGCCACCACTTGTACCTTCCCACCCAGGGTGCCCCACCCCCATCCCACCTGGGATGCCCCCCTACCCTCACCCGTATCTCCAGCACCCAGCCTCTAGTCTGGAGGGGCAGGCCACTGCGCTAGGGTGTTTCAGGACAACTAGGCCCAGGGGAGGGAGAAACTCCTCACCAGAGGCCCCTCTGTAGGTGAG
>NW_022111358.1:45373308-45377548 GCF_000313985.2 Echinops telfairi
GCAACGGTTCGAGCCCCGCGGGGGAGCTCTCCCAAACATGCAGGCCCGGCTTCAAGAGCAAATGCAGATTCCCGGGCCGCGCACCGGCCCTATGGGATCAGAGCCTCTGGGGGTGTGGCCCAGCAGCCTGGATTTTAGCAAGCACTGTAGGGGACTCGGTGGCCTTAGGTTTTTGGAGTGTTTTTAAGAAACCCTATAGGCCGCTAGTTTGGGAGCTCCTGCCCCATAGCTGCTAAATTGGATTCTCTGAAGTGGGACCTGGGGCGGTGAGGGTTGAAAGCCACCGTCCTGAACGCTAACGTCGGGCCCCAGAGATGGCTGAGAAGGCGCGGGCCTGCAGGGCGCCTGGCGGGGTGGGGAAGTTCTGCCCCTCCGCAAGAGCTGTCACCTCCTAAATCTAACGCCCCCACCATCACCAAGATGTCACCACGCAGCCACGGTCCGGAGCGTTTCCCAAAGCGAATCAGGGGAAACTCTCGGAGAGCCTAGTTCTTCCCCACAGGCAAGTGGCAAGAAAATAGAGGGAGAGAGATGGAGAAGCCTAGTGCTTCGAAGGGTAGACGTCTAGAGACTGGGGGAGGGCTGACGTCACAGCCAATCGCAATGCGCAGAGCCTGCTCCGCGCATAAAAACGAACTCCCAAAGATACATCGTGACATTTCTGAGAGGATGGGGAGGGGAGTGTGGATACAGACTGGAGGCTGGATGACGTTTAGGGATGTTTAGTCTTTCTTAGGCATGGCAAAGTATGACTCAAAAGAAAATTCTTCCCTGTTCCCGGTGGCTTCGTGGGCTTTGTGTTGGGCTGCTCACTGCAAGGTGGGACACTTGGAACCCGTAGTCCCTCCCCAGAAAGATGAAGCTGCTAGCTCCTGTGGAGTTACAGCCTCAGAAACCCACAGGGGCAGTTCTACTCTGTCCTATCGTGTAGCCTTAAGTGGGAACCGACCTGGTGGCCGTCAGAGTGGAAGGATATATTCAGAAGCATTTACAGGTGGAATAAGAGGCTATCTGGAATAGGCCTCACTGCAATTGTTAGGCTAAAGAATTGTGTACAGGTGCCAAGTTAGCAAGGGGTAGATTGAGATAGTTATGGTTTATTGTGCCAACCTGGCCGATAAACACATGTGGGATTAGTTGAAGGGCAGAGAGCTAAATGGCTCTGTGAGCCTCACCTTTCTAGTTCTCTGGTCTCCTGTTTTGTGATGGTTGGACCAGGGTGCAGCTGCCTTAGCAGTTCCCTGCTTCAGCTTGCAAGGCTGACTTCCTGCAAGACATCCCCGAGGAGAAGCCACATGGACCTCCCCTGATGCAGCCCTGGGTGTTGGAGCAGCCGTGTGGAGACCCCTGCCAGCGCTGAGATGCTTGTTCATTCACTGACTCAGCTTTCCTCTTGCAGTCAGCATCATTGCATGTGTTTTGTGAGTTTGAGGAGGACTTTGGAGATTGGTTTCAGACATATGGACTAAATCGGACTTAGGGGCTTGGACTGGACTAGGATGCTTCCTGAATGTACACGTACTCTATATATAAAACTCTCTCTTATACATCTAAGAGTTTCTGTGGATTTGTTTCTCTAGTTTACCCAGACTAACACCTCAGGTTGTTGCTTGACATAACACAAGATGGGGATGGGGTGGGGCGAGGAGCAGGGAAGGTGATCAAGGGGCCTGCTGGGCAGAGATGGAGAGTAGGTACGTGGGGCTTTCCTTATACTATTTTCATGTCCAGAGCTCTCTATAATTAAAAAAATCCATCAAAGAATAAGAACCGTAAATCTGGCAGAGCTCTCAGCTTCCCACTTAGAGTATAATCCAGATGTTTCCTCAGGAAATAAGGGCTTCGAGTCCCTCTCTGGCCACATGCTCCCCACTGACCACTCTACAGCCCATCCCTCCCCCCTGCTTCCCCAAAGGCCCCAGCACCTTCCAGTCTCAGGGCACCTCACTCAATCTACTCTCTGCCCCCCGAGCCCCTCTCCCAACCCTTCCTCATCCTCCAGGTCTCAGCCAAGTCACCCTTTCTGGAGAGTTCTTCTCTGATCAGCCCCCCCCCACCCCCACCCCGCTATCTGAGCAGGAACCCCAGGTAGACCCCCTGGTGGCATCCCTGGAGGTTTCCAACAAACGCAGACGACTATGTGTGCGCCAAGTTCTCCTCCCCGGACTCCCATCCCAGGCAGAGGTGGCTGGCCACCTCTCACCTTCACACCCGGACACTCTGTAACTGTGAAAGCCACGAGGAAACTCACCAGCAGCCTTCTCCCTGCTCACCCCCATCACCCCCACCCCACCCCCACCCCCCGGCCCAGGCCACAGCTTCTGGCCATCCCCACCAGCTTCCCAGGACCTCAGTCTCTCCTGGCCCCAGACTGCATGCCCGGCCCACTCCCAAGGGACCAGAGGCACATGAGTTTGGCAGGCACCTTGGGGGTGAGGACCACCGCAGAGCCCCCGCTGATGCTGAGGATGGGCACGTGGGTCTGGGAGGAGATGAAGTCGAGGATCTGCGCCACAGCCTCGGTGCCCACGTTGTCCTCGAAGACAATGCCATGGACACGGGCAGTGCCCAGGAGCCCGCAGATCTGGGTGAGCAGGCTGCTGGGGTTGGTGTTGTTGACCCCTACAGTCAGGGGCTGGATCTCCAGGGGCAGGTCCAGGAAGCTCTGGGGAGTGAGGCGCACACGGGCCTGGGCCTGGGGCAGCCCCGAGCTGCCAAACACCACAGCGACCGTCACAGCCTGCTGGTCCGGCCCTGCCCAGGCCCCCAGGAGCGAGGTGAGCAGGAGGGCCGGCCCCAGGGCTCCACCCATGTCCACTGGAAGGTCCTTTGGGGAGACAGAGGCACAGAGAGAGGCCAACAGACAAACAGATGGGAGGCCAAGGCCAAGTCAGAGGATAGACGGAAGAAAGAGAGGAGGGGAAGGGAAGGGGGAGAGAAAGAGATGGCCACAGACACAGAAAGAGACAGACAGTTAGCAGGTGTCCCCGGACTGTCCCGGAGGAGAGGCTGGGGAGGAGGGTGAGCCTTGATGGGGTGCTCATCCTTCCGCCGTGCCTCTGTTGAACAGCACGCTTGGTTCGACACTCACAGATTGCAGCCGGGCCCCAGGAGGACACAGTGCAAACACCAGTGCTTACGTGTCTGCACGGGTTGGAGTTGGACAGACCTGAGTTTGCACCCCGGTTCTGTCACGTCCTTGCTGTGTGATCTTGGACAAGTTGCTTAACCTCTCTGAGCCCCACTTCCTTGCCTGGGATTATCCTAGGGACCCATCTCATTGGGGCATCCCTGGGAGGTAGACAAATGGCTAATGTACTCAGTGCCTCAGAGTAAGGCAGGAGGGTCAGGGCCACCCAGGAGCACCTCGGAAGAAAGGCCTGGAGATCCACTTCCCCAAACCTCTGCCACTGAAGACCCAAAGGGGCTCGGATCTACTCTCACACACGGGCTCGCCAGGAGTTGGCATGGACGACTCAATGGTGACTTTTAACTTGTTAGCCTAGCTGGGCCGCGAGCGCTTTATGGAGGGCATCGCTACTAGCATCGCCATCCTCCAGGTATGGAGGAAGGTGACTTCCATAACCTGCATTCCCAATGCCCTGCCTCCGCCCCCTCCCATCCCCCACCCAACCTAAGCCATGTGGGTCTCTGGGGAGTTGTCCGCTAGGACAGATCCTATGGGTCAGCCTGGCCTGAACACCATGGAGCCAGCCATAGGACCCTCCTTGGTGAGGTCCTCCCAGGCCCTGGATACCCGCCCCCCTCTGCTCTTCCAGCCAGGGAGTATGCGTGACTTCCTGCCTCGTCCACAGCTCCGACTGCTGGAGACCCGAAGCGTCTTGTACATGAACAGCTACCCGGTGTCCTGGTGTGGCGGCTCTTTGGAACCAAACCCGCCGTGAAATCCAGCTAGACATCATTGTTTTGGACGGGGACCAAGAGCCAACCCTGCCAGGACCATTGAGTGTGAGTGGTGTCCTCGGTCCCTGCTGGCCATCGGCTGCAGCATAGCATGGTTTCTGAAGGGGCGAGTCTCCAGTAGGGCAGGCTTGGACCCAGAGGGCAGAAATGCAGACAATCCCCCTGAGAGAGTTTATTGTGCCAGCCTGGCCAATAAACACAAGTGGGATTAACTGAAGGGCAGAGAGATAAATGCCTTGGTGAGTCTCATCGGACCAGTGTGCGGCTGCCTTGCTTGTCCTGTGCCTCAATTTAAAGGCTACACTACCTGTGGGAC
>NW_022111358.1:45377950-45381562 GCF_000313985.2 Echinops telfairi
GCAATTTGGTTTTATCTCTCTAGAGAACCCTGTCTAACACACCCCCATCACACCCCCTTCTAAGAACTCAGACAGGGCAAACCCTAGGAAGCAGTTCTACTCCGACACACACGGGGGTGGGGGGTGGGGGGGCCTAACACGTCTGTCTCCAACTCCCACAAAACCAAACCCACTGCCATGGAGTTGATTCCAACTCCTGTGACCGGTAGGAGCGCCAAGGCTGTCCATATTGATAGAAGGGGAACCACCACAACTTTCTCCCTCGGGGCGATGGGAGGGTTCAAATGGCAGGTACAGCAGCTAGCAGTCAAGTACTTTAGCCCTGGTTCCAGCAGGGCTCCACTCTTGCTTCAGACCCTGCCCAACCCCTGGCCCAGGCCCCTTCCCCTGGAGGCAGGCACTAGATCTCTCTCTCTGCCCCTCCGCTGAATTTCTTTCTTCCTCTGCGCAGTCTAGTTTCATGCAGGCTCATCTTGACAGGGCTCTGCCGGGCCTCTGGGTCTCTCTCTCAGAGGAAGAAGGGGACTCCAGGAGGTCACCAGAGAATGTTCAGGAAACTTCCTCTGCTTCTGCCCCGGGGTTGCTGTAAAGATCCCTCTCAGGGAGACCAGGAAATGGACGCTTTCGTTCAGAAACTTAACTGAGTACATGCTGAGCGCCTTCTGTATACTACGTTCTGCGTGGCAGCGTGTTAGTGTGGGTAAGACGTGGTCTCTGCCCTCCAGGGAGGTGGATGGTGCTATGCAAGACAGAGGAGGCCATTCGGGGACAAGCTAGGGACAGGTCTGAAGAACAATCAAGTTGCTACATGCACCCCCAACCTCCCTGTTCTCCTGATTTTGCTTCCCGTCAATATCCTACCCTCCCAGTTTCCACAGCATGGCCGGCCTTCTCGTGGCTCAGGCTCCGAAACGCACAGGGAGGACGAAGGGACTGGTGACTGGGTGTCATCGCCAGGAATTCGCAACAGTCAGAACTTCAAGCTGGCCTGCCTGATGGTGGAGTTTCAGGCCAAGAGGACAAGCTTTTTGGCAGGGGAGGGAATATACTAGTCCCTTGGTGCCCTTGGGAGCCGTGGTGGACACAGTGAGTTACACATTGGGCTACTAACCACAAGGTCAGCAGTTCAAAACCACCAGCAGCTCCTCATGAGAAAGACGAGGCTTTCTACTCCGGGAAGCCCACAGGGGCAGATCGACCTGCCCTTGGGTCGCGATGAGTTGGCATCACCTCTCATAGCAGTGAGCTTGGTTTGGCATCTTGGGATCTTCCTGCACTCAAATCTTCTGGCACCAGGATATCCTACCAGGATGTCCCAGCCAGAGTGCTCTTTGAAAGAGAAGATGGTGAGACTGCATCTTACGTGCACTTTGGACATGTTGTTAGGAGGGACCAGTCCCCGGTAGAGGGGCAGTGACAAAGAGGAAGGCCCTCGGAAAACGGATGGAGCCGGTGGCTGCAACCGTAGGCGCTAACCCAAGAACAGCAGGAGGATGGTGCAGGAGCAGGCGGTGATTCGTTCTGTGGCACACAGGAGCGCTGGGAGTGGCAACTGCTGTCTCCATAGCACTGAATGGGAATAATGTCAGGGACAGGGCATGGGTCAGGGAGGGGATGTTAAGACGTGCCATGCCACCCCACAGTTCGGCAGAGAATTTAACTCGGGGTTGTAGAGAGTATGGTCATTCTTGCTATGATGGCTTTTGCAAAGCTGCTCTAAGCTCATCTCTGCCCCCACGCCCAGTCCCTGCAGGAACTGTCACCCACTGCAGGCTCCTTCATGCCCCAGCTCCCAAGCATATGGCCCTGCCCTCGTCCTCAGCTCTCCCGCCCAGCTCGGAGCTCACGTCTGTGCTGTCCAACTCGGAAGCCAAAGCCGCATGGAACCTCTGCTCGCTTGCACGGTGATCGCTCGGAATCAAGGTTTGCTGCTAAGCGGGAAAAGGCACCCTGGTGCTACAGTGGGTTCAGCATTGGGCTGCTAACTCGCAGGTTGGCAGTTCCAACCCGCTGGGCACTCTACAAGACAGACGAGGCTGTCTGCTCCCGCAATGATTTGCAGTCGTGGAAACCCTAGGGAGCAGTTCTACTCTGTCTTACTGGGCCACTCACCTTCTCACGACCTGATTCTGATTCATAGTGGTCCTTTGGGACAGGGTAGAATGCCCCTGTGGATTTCCAAGACTATATAACTCTTTTGTCGGGGCAGGAAGCCTTGTCTGTCCCCTGAGGAGCAGCTGGTGGTATTGAACTGCTGACCTTGACGTTAGCAGGTCAATGCATAACCACTACCCCACTAGGGCTCCCATAGGGCCTCGAGGAGTCTGAATTGCCTCGATGGGATTTGGGTTAAGTGGAAGATACAGCCAATTTGCGAGGACTCAGTACAAGAAAGGAATGTCAAAGGCAGCATTGATGCTATGCTGAGACCATATTAATTTGGATAGATGGAGTTCAACCCAACAGGCTATTTAAAAGATCCCACCTGTTTCTTTTCACTTTAAGAAAGAAAACGATGGAAGAGCCAGGCGCTGCCCACCTCCAGAGAGGGCCTGCCCCAGAGGCTCTCCCTAATGGAGGCTTCCTCCTGGGCCAAGGTGCACCTTCCACCAACAGACCACGGGAATGAGGGAGGGCAGGGGGACTGGATGGGACAAGCCTCTGTGTTCCAAACATGCATGAGAAGGTCCCAGGAGTTCGGTCACCCCATGAGGCAGGAGGGGTGGCCTCTGGCCCTTCCCAAGCTCCCCACTGGCTTCCCTCTGGTGTCTCCCTTTGTGCCCCCTATCCACTGACCCCTACAACTGCCCTCTGCCCCCTGTGCCCCTCCTCCAACCCCACCTGCTCCTTGCTGCCCACAGATGAAACCCAGACATCTTAGTCCCATGGACAAAGCCCAACACACCCGGATCACAACCAAAGTCCTCCCCGCCGTGGGATTCCAGACCTGGCCAGTCCACTGGCCACCCAGTCAGACGCTGTCTGCACTCCCAGCCTTTGCTCCTGCTGATGTGACAGGCCCCAGGCCCCCTTCCTGCTAGCTCCCTCTTGCATGTGCACCAACATTGCACTGGCCCTCAGAGTGGAGCCCAAGGCCCTTTCATAGCTGCCTGCAAGGAGCCACCAGGCTCTAGACAAGGGTGAGAAGTCTCTGGGTCAGAGGGGGCTCCAGGCCAGCATTGGTGGAAGGCGTGGTGGTGAATCCCAGGATCGATAAGACCCTCGGGAAGGTGGCTGTGAGCAGTCCTCTGAGACTCCCAGCCTCACTCTGAATGGCCTGGGCAGCTACAAGAGCCTGGAACTTCCTCTCCTCCTGGCCTCCAAATCCCACCTGGCTCATGAGACTAGACACGCGCACACGCACACTGGCAACCTCACACCAGACACTGTGGCTCTCCCAGGCCAGGTGCCACCTCCTCCCAGGGGTCGGCCTCATGTACCAGTCCGCTGCTTTCAGGATCAGAACCCCAGGCCTTGAGGCCCCTGCCCTTTAGGGAAAGAAGCCCCTCCTCTGTCATCGGGTTTCCCACCCTCCTGGTGGCCCAGATAGGTTGACGGTGAGCCCACGTGTCAGGAGAGATGGCGGCCCCTCCATATTGCCCCCACGGGAGG
>NW_022111358.1:45382127-45383236 GCF_000313985.2 Echinops telfairi
GGCACCAAGGATGCCAGACCTGGGGCCCCGCGGGAGCCAGCAACCCTGCTTCCCGCCCGCTCGCTCCTGCGTTGCTGCTCTTCCAGAGAACAGGCTGGATGCTAACGCCCCGCGGGGCTTAGGCGGGAAGGGGCCTCTGCCCGCGCCTCCAGGATGGTGCCACCACCCGGGAGCTGGGGGACCGAGCCCAGGGAGCAGGTGTTGGAGGCTGGGGGAACTGGGACGGCGAGCGCGGGAGCCCCTGCGGGAGGGGTAGTTCCGCTTCCCTCCCCAGCGCGGCCTCTGGAAGGGCCCGGCTGCACCCTTGGGGTTTCTAGACGCCCCTATGGTCGCAACCCACCAGCCTCAGGCCCCGGCACCAAGGGCGTCCCGCAGTGGAGGCTCGGGGCTTGCCTTTCCGACCGTCGGGGATCTGGATCCAAGCCCCAGGGCGCACAGCGATCTCAGGGACCCTTCCTTTCAGGTCCTCTGATGCCGAGGTTCCCCGGGCGCGGGGGCCACCCTTTGGGGAGAGCTGACCGCCTCGGGGAGCCCAGGCTGAATTTCTGAGGCCGGAGAGGGGAAAGTTCTATAGGGAGAGGGGAGGTGGACAGGGCACCCCTCTTCCCCCAACCTCCCGCAGGCACAGCGGCCTGGAGTGGGGGTGAGGTCACATGCTCGCAGGAGGTGCCCCCAGATGGACTCCTAGGTCACCACCACCGCCCCCTTCACACTCCCCAACCGCGCCTTCTCCATCCCGCTGCGCCCCAGGCTGAACCCCGGGAACCCCGCCGTGCGTACCCCTCCCACTGCCCCACCCCCGCTCCAGGCGCTGCTCTTGGCCAGGTGGGAGCAACAGTTGGGAGGCCCCCAACCCAGCCTCCACACCACCCCTCCCCGCGGTACCGGGGGACCTGGAGAGGGAAGCGGAGGAGGGGGACCCCCCGCGACCCCAAGACGAAGGTCCTAAGCGTCTCGCCGCATCCTTGCCCGAGCCAAGTCCCCTCGGCCTCTAGCCCTCGCCAGCCGACTCCGGGCCCTAGATCTGGTTCCCGAGGGTCCCGTTCCTCCCAGTGGGTGCTGGCCGCCGGCCCCCCACCCCTACCCCACCCCCCTGTCCCGCGTCTGTC
>NW_022111358.1:45384047-45395155 GCF_000313985.2 Echinops telfairi
GGGGCCATCAACAGGCAGGCTGGGGTCCCCCCAGGGCTGCCCACAGTGTGGACAGAAGGCAGGCAGGCAGACCGGCCGGCCACAAAAGCAGCAGGGTCAAGCAGAGAAGGGAGGGTGGGTGCCAGGCCTGGCTGCCAAACCCCCTCAGGCCCCCAAAGAGGCCGGGAGCAGGGAGCTGGCTCTGCAGCGCCACCTGTCGACCAGAGGGGAGCTGTAGTCAGAAGGTGACCTGCTTGGGGAATGGGGGGGGGCAAAGAAATCACACCGGACCCACAGCCCCTGCTGGCGGAAGTTTATTTTCTAAACTTGATTTAGCCTCAGTGACCCCCTACAGTCCAGCAGGAGAGGCGGGAGGAAGTAAGGTCAGCCTGCCCATTCCACACGCGAGTGGCCTCGTATAGAGAGCTAAGCCCACTGGGGAAGGTCAACCTCACTGGAGGAAGAGTTGAGGCCTCTGGACGAACAAGGGACCCCTGTGTCAGGCGCCACCCTGCTCCGGTGCCCTGGGCCCCTCCCCCAAGGGGCCTAGGGCTGGGCTCAGCGCCCCAGCAGCCGCAGCATCTCCTGAGGGTCTGTCAGCTTCTCCCGGGGCTTCCCTGCGTGCTGGCCCCGCGATACCTCCTCGGCATCCAGCTTCTCCCAGTCGGAGAAGGAGACGGGCTGGACCCCTGTGGCAGAAGGGACACAGCAATGGCACCCCCTCTCCCTCCCGCCTCCAGGCCGGCCCAGGCACTCATCCACAAAGGAGGGAAGGGCCTGGGGCCTGACCTCGGCTGCCAAGCAGAGCTTCAATGGTGGTGTAGCCAGGCCGGGGTCCCGAGGGCAGCAGCCCCCCCTGAAGGTCCTGTATCAGCGCCTGACCAGTGAGGAAACTGTCGTTCATGGTCGTGCCGATGACACCTGTGGGTCCCCGCTTCACCCAGCCGCTGCAGTAGAGGCCTGAGGGAAAACAAAGGAAAGGGGGTGCTGGGGACGTTCCTGGCAAGCCTGCACCCCAGTACATGCACATGTGACCATACCTGCCCCCCCCCCAGGTCCTCCCCAAAGTCCTAGGCCCACTGTGGCTGTTGGGCCACCTTCCAAGAGGCTTTCAGCTTGTTTGCTCCCTGCCTGCCTCTCCGGTCTTATTAGAGTTTTGGTGATGCAGTGGTTAAAGCACTTTAACCCTAACCAAACTCACTGCCATCCAGTCGATGTTGACTCATAGTGACCCTGTACGACAGGGTTTCCGAGACTAACTCTCGACAGGAGGAGAAAGCCCCGTCTTTCTCCTGTGGAGCCCCCGAGTCTTGAACTGGTGACCTTGCACCCCAACGCATAGCCACTACGCAGCCAGGCTCCTTTTCAGGAACTCTGCTACTAACCAAAAGGTCCGAGGTTTGAACCTAGCGGCCACTGCTTCAGAGAAAGACGTGGCAGCCAGCTCCTGTGGGGATTACAGCTGTAGAGACCCTAGGGAGCTGTCCTGCTCTGCCCCATCATGTCCCCAGGAGCTGACTGGGCAGGATGGCAGTGTTGGTGCTGTTTGGTCTGGGGCTTTTGAGAGGTTCAGAGTGCCCATGGCTAGTTCTGGCAGACCCCAAGGCCTAGACATGGACCCGGGTTGTTTAAGTCACAAGTGTTGCCTAGCCAACCTTAACCCCCTGCCCGGAGCCCAGCCTAGAGCAGGCTTCAGGCAATGTCTGTTGAATGGCTTGATGACCATGTATAGGCGGTCATCTCAGCTGGACTGGGAGCATTCCCTGGGGTGAGGAAGAGGGAGGACAGGGGTAGACTCATTTCCAGGGTATACCATTGAATGAACAACCGAATGAGTGAATGAATGAGTTCCAGGAGACAACAGCCCCCACCACCACCAAGCCCATAAATCAATGTCCAGCCTCGTCCCTCCCTCTCACCTGGCACACCCACAACCCGGCCCTCCTTATTGGGGATGATTCCGCGTCTGGGGTCAAAGGGTATGCTGGGGTCGATGGGGCGGCTCTTGTACCCCACGCTGCTCACCACCAACCCACAGGGCAGGTCCTCCACGTCTCCCGTGGGCACTGCCCGGGCAGCTTCGCCAACACCCTGTTGGGGGAAAGTGGGCAGCGAAGGGCTGGGATAGGGGTGGCCCACACAGGTGGGGCCTGGACTTCACTCACACGAGGCTCACCTCCAGTTTGGTGACTGCCAACCGGATGCCCGCTGTCCGCTGCCCATCTGGTGAGGGCAGCACCTGCTGGGGACTTCGGAAAAAGCGGAGCCCCCAGGCACGGGGGGCGGATGCCCAGTGGGCTGCCTCCTCCAGGCCTGGCATCTCAGTGGCCGTTCGGAGCAGCAGTTCCGTCAGCCGCCGCCTCGGCCGGGGGGCATCTGTCGGCAGTGCAGAGCACATCCGGGTGGTCCCCTGGGTCTCCACCCCCTCTCTGGCCGAGACCATCCCCTCCCTCGTGAGCTGGGGGGCCAGACCAGGGCCCCTCACCCTTGATTCTGTCCTGGAGGCCCAAGAAATCCGCAGGTTCCAAAATAGGCCGGCTTCCGGGTAAATGAACCATTTCCCGCAGCTCCTTGGGTGGGGTGGGGATGAGGTCAGACCCAGAGCGCTGCCCACTGGAGTCCGCCCCACCCCCATCTGCCTGGCTCGCCATCGCCCACCAGAGGGAGCAGCTATTCCCAGAGGCTCTGCCCTGCACCCCCCACCCCACCCCAGCCAGGGGAGCCCATCTCCTTGGGATCTGGGCTGCTTCCTTCACCCCCAGCACCTTAATGGTGAAGGCCACTTGCAGTGGTCCACGCCGGCCAACTATCCACACCATCTTCACCTGGCTCTGCCGCAGTGCCCCCAGGGAGGCCTCTGTGATGTCTGTTTGCTGGCACAAAAGGAGGGCCTTGAAGCCACTGGACACTGACCAGGGGTAAGGGAAGGGAGTCCCTAAGCGGTCAAACCCAAAGGAGAGGATGCCGCCTGCGCCGCCACCGCCGTCAAATGGCCTCACTGCTCCCCCTGGTGACCAGATGGAGCATTGCTGCCAATCCTTCTAATAGCACTGGACAGCGAGGACAACTACCACCCCCAAAATACAGCCTTTGCCGTGCAGCCATGCCAACTCCTAGCGGCCCACTAGGACAAGGTAGAACTGCCCCGGAGGGTTTCCGAGACGAACGCTATGGGAGCACAGGTTTCATCTTTCTCTTGTAGAGCGGCCAGTGCTTGTGAACTGCCTTGAGGTTAGCAGCCCAGTGCATAACTGCTATGCAATAGTGACCCTATAAGACAGTAAAAGTGCCCCAAAGGGTCTGCGAGGCCTGTGCCCCAGTGGCACAGTGGTGAAGCACCCGGCTGCTATCCAAAAGGCTGGCAGTTCAAACCCACCAGCTGCTGCCTGAGAGAAAGCTGTCGCCATTGGCTTCCATAAAGCGGTGAGCTTGGAAACCCCGTGGGCAGTGGGTATCATCTAAGTCGGGTTCAACCGGAGGACAATGGGGTTTTTAAGACTTTAGGGAAGCTGGCGGCCACAGCCTTCTCCTGCTGCTTGCATCAGGGAGATGCCAGGGGGCGAGAGGCAGGTCTGTGGGGATGGTCACAGGGCAGCGGAAGGGCCCGGAAGGTTCCCTGGAGGAAGGTCCAGCTGAGGCGAGGACTAAGACACAAGCGGAGGAGAGCTGCTCGGGGCAAGGCTAGTGGGGGTGGTTCCCGAGCGATGGTGGCAGGAGGACATGCACAAGGGCCCTGTGGTGAGCAGAGCATGCTGGCTGTGGCGGAGTGCAGGAATGCAGGGGGGCTGGGGGTGGTGCCGCTCACAGACGGCTCTCTAAGCCCCCCCCCCCCCCCCCCCCCAGGCCCTGATGTGTCACTAACCTCCAGGTACTGAGGATAGGTCAGCAGAACCCTGGCCACATCCAGGGCCACGTTCCCTTGCCCTAGAATCACAGCTGTGTCGCAGCTCAGGTCCGGTGCCAGCTGGAGGGAGAGGTCTCGACAGGGTGGCCCCAGCGGAGCTAACGGGACCCCAGTGTCCTGTGCTGTTCCCCAGCAGCCCCTTTGGCTCTCCACATAGGAAGCCCCCCCCCCCCCAGGGAGCCTCAGCTCAGCCCCTCCACCACCCTCCAAGATGGACTCCCTCCCTGGTCAGCCCAATGGCTCCCATTTCATCTCAGCCCCTCTGCTCCCAGCTCCCAGCCCCAGCAGCTATAACTGCCCCTGGCCTGGCTGGGGGTGGGGAGGAAGGGGCAGCAGGAGGCCCGCCTCAGTACTCACCTCACGGTTCTCAGGAAGCCCATTGTACCAGCCTACAAAGGCCCGCGCTGACAACACGCCAGGCAGCTCCTCCCCAGGGATCCCCAGGGGCTGGTGGTCCTCGGCCCCGTAGCTCTGGGGGGAGATGGCCAGCCCAGGCCCAGAGCCCTCAGTGCTGGTGGGGTAGGGCCAGGCACATCCTCCTCCCAGCTCCTCCTCTTCCTCCTCCAAAGCTTCCATCCTGGCTGTGTCCAGCAGCTAGGACCCCCACCCCTCCCTACTGTCACCTTCCACCGCTCAGTCCCCACCCTCTGCTGCTGCTCTGACCCAGGATATGAGCCCGCCACACCCCGCCTCCCTCCCCACCCACGCACCCACTCACCAGCACCACAGCATGGTAGGCCCCTTGCAGCTCCGGCACAGTCACGTCCCTGCCCACCATCACATTGCCCCAGAAGGCACAGCGGTCAGAGCGGGCAGTCTCGGTGAAGGTATGGATGACATTCTGCGCCCCGACCCCCGAGGGAGGGGATTAGAGGTGGTGGATCAGAGACCGTGGTGCCCATGCTGTTTCTGGGGCAGCCGGAGGTGCACCCAATGCCCACCCCGTGTCCAGAGAAACGCACCTTCACCTCGGGGTGGTCGGGCGCCACGCCAAAGCGCACTAGGCCGAAGGGTACCAGGTGCTTCTCGAAGATGTCCACGTGCAGCCGGGGGTGGTGCTGTGGGGAGAGGGGCAGCTGGCGAGCGGCCTCCCTCCCCCAGGCAGAGTGGGAGCACCTGGGTTGGCGGCAGAGGGCCCAGCCAGGCTTCTGTCCTCGGCAGGGGAGGCAGAGGCCCAGAGAGCCAGACCAGGGAGCAGAGTGCCTTAAGCAGCTAGGGAAACTGAGGTCAAAGCTCAAGGAGGCCTGGCAGCCCCTCGAGATTCGTGAGGAATACGGCCACGAAGGAAGGCCTCAGCGTGCCTTCCCTGGAGCGGTCAGTGTGCCTTCCCTGGAGCGGTACCTGAGAAGGCCCTCCTGTCCAGCGGGGCCAACCCTGCCCCAGGACTCTAGATGCTTCCAGGAATGCCCAGTCTGATGATCCGGAAACAGCCACCTTGAAATTCCTTCCTGCCTTAGCTCCCCTCTTCAAGACTGCTCTGTTGATGAGTGGACAAGAAAGGGGGCCTGGAGTGGGTGGTGGTGGTGGAAGACCACCTCCCTGTGTCCACCAGTCATTGGTCCCGGCCATGCCTGGTGCCGTGCAGGCCTGGGGTCAGGAGGGCAAGTCTGCCCTGGCTCTGCCATTCACCAGGGCAGAACACCAGCAAGTCCCAGGATCCCACTGGGCCTCCGTCTCGCCCTGCAAACTGATGGACACACTTCCCTCTCAGGGTTGTTGGGAAGTCCCCGGAAAAGAAGGTCAGGATGGTGTGGGCTTGTGGACAGAGTTGTGTAGGCGCCTGTGGGTGGGGCTGCCTAGGCTCTTACTGCTGTTCCTGCTCCGGAGTCAATTCAGACTCAAACCCCCAAACTCACTGCCCTCGAGCCGGTGAGGACTCAGAACAACCCTTTACTGCGGCCACAACTGCCTCTGCGGGCTCCCAAGAGTGCAGCTCTTTCTGGGAGCAGAAAGCCTCGTCTTTCTCCCATGGAGCAGCTAGTGGTTTCAAACTGCTGACCTTGTGGTTAGCAGCCCAGTGTGTAACCATTACACCACCAAGGTTCCTCTTCAGGCTCAGAGCCTCCTTAGAGTGGAACTGGCCCTTAGGGGTTTCCCAGGCTGGACCAGAGGCCCTGGCAAAACACTAGGCTCCAGCCTCTGATGGGCCATCAACAGAAAGGTTTCCACAAACAGACGCAGAGCTTGGCCACCCCTGCATCCATCCCCCAGGGACCTGGAAGGCACCACCTGGCCAACTGCCTGGAGGAGATCCACAGAAATGCCCGCTTGCTCCAAAGAAAGGTGACCCAACGGAATGTGGAGATTACCAACCAACACCATGAGTACCGCAGGCAGGTAACCGAATCTGGACAGAACTCAAAAACGGCCGAAGCGGTACACAGCCAGGCAGCTGCCAGACATTCACCAGCAGATTCAGAAGAGAATGTGGCACGAGGGCCTGTCACTGCTGATGCCAGTGGTTTTGGCTGACAGCAGAGAATCCCAGAAAGATGTTCACTTGCGATGTGTTGACTGTGCCAAGGCCCTGGATGGGGTGGATCATAACAAACTGGATAACAGGTCGAAGAATGGGACTTCCGGAACACATCCTTGTGTCCTGCAGAAGCTCTACATGGACCAAGAGGCAGTGGTGCCGACAGAACATGGTTTACCATCCGGAAAGGTGGGCAGCAGGGTTGCACCCCCGCACCCCACTTACTCCGTCTGTATGGGGGCACTTCAGAGAAGCTGGGGGACAGGAAGAAAGTGGCATCAGGGTTGGAGGAAGGCTTGTTAACAACCCTCGATCCACAAGACGGCACAAGCTTGTTTGCTGAGAGCCAAGTGGACTGGAAGCCACCAATGAGGACGGTCAAAGACTACAGCCTTCAGTATGGATTACGACTCACCCTAAAGAGAACAGAAATCCTCTCTCAAGTCTGCCTTAGCTGGGACGCTCTGCTGAAATCAAGTCGGCAGCCTAGCAACACGCAAGCCTCCACCGACAGCCTGGCCGAGAATCAAACCAGGAAGGGAAGAATTCTGTTGCTGAATTGCTATTGCCCTTGCGACCTCCCATCACAAGGGCACTCTCCGAGGGTCTTCCAAGCAATGGATGGGCCAGCAAGCTGCTAGAGAGGGGGCCCCGATATCCACATGCCTGTGCTCAGACATGGTGGGACCGTGAACTATCTCTCTCAGGTCCCGGGGCCTCCTCAGTGAAAAGGTGGCCACACCTGCCTCCCAGGTCCTCCTGAGGGCCAGAGATGGACAAAGTATGGACAGTATCTGACTCCATGTGACCCTGCTGCCCCAAACCTGCCCTGCATGCTCCCTGCTTGGGTGCTCCCAGTGTCAAGGACCAGATTGTAAGGGACCTCAGTGGCCAGTCCCAGGGTCACCCACCCGTCTGGCAAAATCATCTGCCTGAAAGGCCTCCTCCCCGCGCAGAATCTCCAGCTCAGCTGACAGTCCTCCTTACACAAGCCCTCCTGGGTCACCAGTAGCTCCCTGAATGGAGGCCAGGCTCTCCTCCCCCTCAGCCAATCACCTGTGGCCTCGCATTCCTTCCAAGGCCATGCATTACAGCACAGCTCCTGGCCTCCAGGAAGCAGTCTGGTGGACTTCCTGGACTGGCTCCCTGTGCTCTCGTCACTGCAGCGTGCTCTCTGACCCACCGCGTACAGAGCCCTATCTGTGCGCTCTTCAGGTGATTGGCTGTCCTTGCTCTGCAGGACAAAGGCCTGGCCATCTGCACCCGGAGAGATGGCCATCACACAGGGTCGGTCTGAGTTATCACCTGGATGGCCCCCAAAGTAACACATCCACTGCTTAAAAGGTGCTCTGCTCACTTTTCGGCGCATTGGTCACCCAGACGCCCCAGGTTTAGTACTAAAGGTCCCAGAAACCCCAGAGTCCTGGGCACACCAATAGTAGCCACCCTACTTTTAAGTGTCGAATCAGTTTATTCACCCTCTCTCCTGTCTCTCCACGGACAGGAAGAGCCTCTCCAAAGCAGGGCCATTGCTTCGTGTCTCGATCAGCTGAGGTGTCCCCTCCCTGAGGTCTGACGTGGAGTCTCAAGGACAACCAGGAACCTTGGGGCCCTTCCTGGCAAAGCCACGACTGGAATGCGGAGACCTTGGCCTTGGTGTGGGGAGCAGGCAGAAAAGTGGGGAAGCAGGCAGAAACAGCACAAAGCAAGGGGGCTAAGAGCTTGGGAAGGGAGAGCAGCCAAGATGAGGGTGCCAGGGGCAGAGAAGAGACACGGGAGGGGGACAGGAGATGGGGGCTGAGGAAGTGCTCCTGTAGCCTGTTTCAGCTCCCCAGAGCACATGGCCAAGGAGCCCACCAGTCACTACCAACCCCTGACGGCTGACCCTGCCATGATGCAAACACGCTCCCCCAAGGTAGAGGCTCAAGTGGAGCGCCCCACATGTAGGCCCACCCACAGGCAGTTTACCTTGAGCAGATGCTGCGCTGTATAGAAGCCAGCAGGGCCACTGCCCACCACACAGATCTGGGGGATCCGCTCTTGTGTGGAGAACGGCCGCCGAGAGCCTGGGGAGGTGGGCAAAGGTTGGATCAACTGTCTCTTCAAACCCAAACCAACTTCCGCGTCCGCCAGAAAGGGGGGCTCTCCAAATGTCTCCCTCACCTGCACCCCCCTCCTCCTGTCCCCTAGGCTTTGGCCTCGGGCTCCTTACTGTATCTGCTCCATTCGCCAGGGCTGCATCTTTACCCAGAGTCCCCAACCTCTCGCAGGGACTCACCACGCCACTGGTCAGGGTCTACCCGACAGCCCTCACCACCCCTGGAGCTTCCACGGACAGTAGTTGATCATTTTCTCATGGGGTTTCTTCCTCCCTGGGTAGCACATGCGCCCTGGTAGCTCAATGGTTAAAGTACTCTGTCCTCCGCACAAGGAAGGTGGGGCAGTCTGCTCCCTAAGCCTTGGGAGCCCCATGGGGCAGTCCTACTGCATCCCCCAGGGACATTTTGTGTCGGAATCAATTCAACCACACACACCACCAGCAACATCTCTTCAGGGGAACCCCAAATCACCCCAACCTCATCTGAGGGGTCTCCCACATTGCCTTAACTTTCTTAACTTTCCTAACCTCTCTCTCCACTGAACCCGACCTGGTCCACGTCGTCCCGCATGACCCCTGCCTCCCTTCAGCCCTCTCTGTCACCCCTACCTCCCACCTGTGGTCCCTCTCCGCTCGCGGCCTCCCACCTCGCCTCGTGAACCTCCACCTGCTCCCGCCCCCCGCCCCCCTCTCGCCCTCCGGTCTCTCCCCCGGCCCCAGGCTTGCCCCCCGATCTGCCTCGACCTCACCACTGAGCAGGCCTCCCTGAGCTCCCTGTCAGCCCGAAGATGCCCTGGTCTTACTCAGGAGGTTCCTGGCGAGAGGCGGTCGGGTGCGAAGCCACGCCGGCCAGTGTCTCCAGCAGCGCGGAGCCATGGCGGGGAAGTGCACCCTGGAAGTCAATCTGACCGCGGAGGCCGCCTCGCGGCGCGCGCCGGCGCCGGCCCCGCCCCCAGCCTGCCCAGACCCCGCCCACGGGCGCGCCCCCACCCAAGCCCCGCCTTCCGCGCGCTGGGAAAGCGCCGCGTTTCGGCTCCTCCCTGAATAAATCCCGCCCTCGGGTCCGCCTCCCGCCGCTGAAGCGCCGCCTCTCAGGACTTCCGGGCCGTGCGTGACGTCACAGATTCTTACCCAATTGTGGTCCTCTCTCCAATGGAGAAAGCCAATTAGGAAGGGTCTTATTTTAGTCGCTTCCCTTTTAGGAAGCTCTCGTCGCTCGCGGATGACGCACACGCTCGCCCCTTTTGATGGCGTGGCCTACAGGCGGAGCCGGATTTCGTCTCAGCCAATCAGGAGCCTAGTTCCGGTAATAACTGCAGAGTCCGTCCCGGAAAATGGACTCCCTGCGCGGCCCTCGTCACCGTTTTCCCCGGCCAGAATCCGCCCAGTTCCGTCAGGGAGAATATTAGCCCTTTGAGGTTGCCTTTTCTCGCCCGCTCTCCTACCGTACGGATGTGAGGAGACAGGGTGGGGGTAGGGGAGATGTCTGTCCACGACCAGAGAACAGAGCCGGGACCCTCGACATGATGCCAGGGGGGCCAGCACGCCACTGAGGCCGGACCCCCGCCTCGCGCGTGGAACGGTAGGGGCGCCACCTAACTCCTGTCATCACGATAACTCCTACTTTAGTGCAATGTTTGTATGAAATTAAAGTAATGCAAGAGGCCCACGATGAACAAAATGTTGAACGTTTGGATAAGGAGGGAACCGTGCGTCCGCCCGACCAGATACACCTGATGCCCTTCCTTTCCCCTCACCCTCTCGTGGGACATTGCTTCCCCGGACAAGCCTTCTCGGACCCCTCCACTCCCAGGCTAGGCAGGGCTCCCACTTCTTCCCACCCAGACTCACTGCCATTGAGCGATTCCAACTCGTAGGACAGGCTATGAGTTGGGGGGTTCCAAGACCGTAAATCTTTTCTTTTCCTTTTTTTTATGAATCATTTTATTGTGGGCTCATACAACTCTTATCACAATTCATCCATCCATCCATTGTGTCAAGCATATTTGTACATTTGTTCCCATCATCATTCTCAAACATTTTCTTTCTACTTGAGTCCTTGGTATCAGCTCCTCATTTTTCCCTTCCCTCCCTCCCTCAGGAATCCTTGATAACTTATAAATTATTTTTATTTTTTCATGTCTTACACTGTCCGATATCTTCCTCCACCCACTTTTCTGTTGTCCGTACCCCAGGGAGGGTGTTATATGTAGATCATTGTGATTGGTTCCCTCGTTTTTCTCCCACTTTCCCCCACTCTCCTGGTATTGCTACTCTCATTATTGGCTGAGGGGTTTATCCGTCCTGGATTCCCTGTGTTTCCAGTTCCTATCTGAACCAGTGTACATCCTCTGGTCCAGCCAGATTTGTAAGGTAGTGGGGGAGGAAGCATTTAGGAACTAGAGGAAAGTTGTATGTTTCATCATTGCTACGTCACACCCTGACTGGCTCATCTCCCCGAGACCCTGCTGTAAGAAAATGTCCAGTAGCCTACAAATGGGCTTTGGGTCTCCACTCTGCACACACACCCTCATTCACTGATATGATTTTTTGTTCTGATGATGCCAGATACCTGATCCCTTCGACACCTTGTGATCACGCAGGCTGGTGTGCTTCTTCCATGTGAGCTTTGTTGCTTCTGAGCTAGATGG
>NW_022111358.1:45396533-45416443 GCF_000313985.2 Echinops telfairi
GTGTGCTCCGATCAGATATGTCCCTCTCCCGGGGCTGCAGATTCAGTGCAGTCCTTTGAAATAAATTCTTCTAGGGGGAGGGGCAGGTGTACACATAGTAGTTGGGATTGGGGCCGACCCCCCCAATGATTGCTTTTTATTGAAGCATACAGATCACATGTGAGCAGCTTGATGGATTATCTCATATAATCACCTGTGGGGGGAGGTCAGATGCACAGGCATTTCCCCCCTGAAGGCAATCAGTTGCCAGACTGCTGTCTCATCCCTCCACAGGGCTGGGCCTGCTCCCTGCCTCTGGGGACAATGGACAGGCTCCTGTAGGAGGAGTTTGCACCCTCCTGATAATGGTTCCTATGGAGACCCAAAGACCAACCCCTAGACCACCCACTCATTGCTGTGTAACCTATAGTGCAGCTCCTCCCTGTGACATATGTCTCTACCTGTAATTAGTGGGCTGGCATGCCCCCCAAAAGGTATATAGGCGTGAGTCAGCAATATAGAGCTCTTGGACCGGGACCTCTCTGGCTCTGAGCTCCTTGCTGCTCACTCCCTGGTCACTCCCCTCTCCCTTGTTCCCTTACCCTCTTTCCCTTCCCCCTCTCTCCATGTGGACCACCAAGCTGGGCTAAGGTGAGCAATGCTACACTGTAATATGACTGACTGTATTATTGTAATATCTCTCATGCTCTTGATGACTTTAATATAATACTTATATATCTCAACCGTACAATTGTACTTACTGAACCCGTGGGTAGTAATATTAGTATCAGCAGGTGGAGGCTGGCCCCTCACCCCCCAGTGCCACCTTTTAATACTACAATCACCCTCCAGATCAAGAAAATAAACTCAGCCATCAGCTCAGGACTCCATATGCCTCCTCCTTTTCTTCCCACTGAGTAGTAAGTCCTGTTCCAGTTTCCATCCAGCAAGTCATTTTGTTTAGTGCCCAGCCTATGAGGCAAACGCATTTATATCGAAAATCCTTCCCATCTGCGTTTGGTCCTCTGGAGGAGGCCTGGTGGTGTGGTCGGTCATGTGCTGGGCTGTTCACTGCAAGATCAGTGACTGGAGCCCACCAGTGGAGCTGCTCCTGTAAAGGTCTGCAGCCTTGGGTACCCACAGGAACGGTTCTGGTCTGTCCTAAAGGGACATTATGTGCCAGGATGAACTTGATGGCAGTGAGTTGTTTTGCTTGAGATTTTGAATGAGCTAAGTAAGCATCGTTATACTTTTGTTTTTTTTTAACGGGGAAGAAACTTTTTAATCATATGGCACATGAAACGTCCACAGAATGCAATGTTTAGTATTTCTAAATAAAGCTTTATTGAAACCCAGCCCTGCTCATTGCTTTCTCTGTATTTTGTCATGGCTACATTTGCACTGTGACAGTAGAGTTGAGTCATTGTGACTTAAACCATCTGGCTCTGTACAGAGGTTGTTTGCCGATCCATACAGGGGACTGTAAATTCCATGAAAGTGGGGTATGTGTGTCTCCTCTTATTCACTCTAGTCTCCCCAGAACTCTGGACAGTGCCTGGCATGTAATGGATGCTTTTAAAAAGTTTGTCTTAATGGTGAGGTCACTGGTTGTCCCTTCCCAATGGGAAGAGGGCATGGGGAGTCAGCATCAGATACCCCAGAAACCAGGCGGGGCTCTCCACCTGGTGTTGGAGACGGGCACACTGGTCAGAATCCCTCTCAGACTTCTTGTTAGCCCTATGCCCCTGAGAAATGGAGGCTCTCTGAGCCTTATTGTCTTCTTAACATAGGAGGACAAAAAGTACCAACTTGTAAAGATGAAAATGAGGTGGATGGTGTCGGTAAAAACCCCTGCCACTACTGCAGAGTAAATGTGAGCTCATCACTGTCATTTTTTTGGGGGGTCATTTTTATTTTCACTGGTCATCGCCCTCTATCAGACCTTAGACCTCCCTGAAACCCTAGAAAGTCCCCAAGAACCTTGTCTCCTTGGTGGGCTGCTCGAGCTCTGTGTGTGCCCACCCCCACCCTCAGGATCCCTGAAAACCAAGCCTCGAAGCAATCAAGTGACTTGGTCCCAGGTACCTGTGGTACCACCAAGCCTGGTCTGGGGCCTCCAGCTGCTGCCCACTCCCCATCAGGCCCTGATCAATAGCCATGAGTCATCGGTGAAGTATCTGGATGTTTTTGATGAGAGCCAGGCCTGAGGCACTGGGGCCCTTCTGACAGTGCATTTGTCATCGGGAGAATTAGCAGCTTGATGAATTGCGACTCAAAAGAGCAGCGCCCTCATGGCGCTGAGCAAGAGGCTGCCAGGCCCTCCTGTTCCAACAGGGCTACTTGGATCCCAACTCGGCTCCAGCAGCCAGTCTCCCCACAGGAAACAGATGGCGGCTCAAAGGGGGCAGCTGAAGAGAGTTAAATGAGGGGACATTTTTGGAAGTGTGAGCAGGGTCCGGGGAAGGCAGGAAGGGAGGATGCAGCACCCTGGGCTAGCAACAGCTGGGGGCCTGACCCACCAGGCCCCATAGGAGCAAAGGAGGAAGCAAGTGAGAGCTCGTGTGTGTGTGTGTGTGTGTGTGTGTGTGTGCGCGCGCGCGCGCGCACGCGCGCAGAAGGTATGGTCCCAACAGCCACCTAAGGCCACACCGGAGGTTGAGGCTCCAGAAGGACAGGACTTAGAGAGTCCCTCTGCCTCCCACTCAACTCCACCCACCCGTCCCCCGGACTCCCATTCGCTGGCATTTATCTTCTCCACCTTCATGGTCAGCATCTGCCTGCCCTCCATCCAAAGACTTGACCGAAAAGCAAGGCAATTTGCTGCTGAGAACATGACTTGCATATTTTAATCCAAAGGTTCTCAGCGGGGTGGGGGGTGGGAGGCAGTTTTGTTCCCAGCCCCGCCCCGGGGACCTTTGGCCACGTCTGGAGACATTTTTAGTGGTGATGTAGGTACTAGGCGTCTAGTGGGGAGAGGCCAGGGGTGCTGCCGAACATACACAGGATGCCAGCCGGGCCAAGGGGCCCGTTTGGAGAACCGCTCTGGCCTCCTCCGCCACCGGCTCTCAGCTTCCAGAAGGACCCTCCACTTCCTTGCATGCCCTCAGCCCAGCCTCCCAGTCCCCTCTGGGCTGAATCTCAATGGTGCTCCTTAGTGCCTGGCTTCTCTGGGCCACATGCTGCTGCAGACCACCCCTGCCCAGCCAAGCCAACCCTCGGGGTCAAGCCCTCCTCCTTGTCCCTCACCCTCTTCCTGCATCCTCTCTTCTCTAAGGCCACTGCCCTCCAGACCCTGACCCCTCCCGCTCATGGTTTGTTCTCTCCGGTCATCAGTTCTTCCAAACAGGATGGAACCCGGCCCCGTGGGAGTGGGGGGGAGGGGGGGCAGTGTCAGACTGAACAACTCCCTGTGGGCCTGGGGAAAAGCTCCTAGGGAGACTGGGCCTCACAGGGCACCAGAAGAGGAGTGGTCAGCGGCACGTGGGGGCTCTCTGGGCCCAGGGCTGACCCTCCTCTGTCAGTGCCCCCTGCATGGTGGGCACTTTACACACACACACCACCCCCCACACCCCTCCCGGCTCTGCCCCAGCAATAGGCACAGATGCAGCTCTTTGGCCCTGAGATAAAGTTGGCTGCGGTGCAGCCTGGTCGGAATGCCTTTTTCCCAGGCAACTAGAAACCCAGACCAGCCAGCCCGAACCTGGCCCAGCCCTGGAGCAGCAGGAGGGGTGGGGGCGGGGCAGGGACAGCATGGCCTGCCCCACCCTCACTGCAGTCCCACCAGCTGGGTGATGGGCGGGGCGTGCACCATGAGCTCCTCGTAGCGACTGAGGAAGAGCCAGAAGCGAGCCCGGTACGAGTCCTGGTTGTACGGCAGCTGCTTCTCTCGCAGGAATCGGGAGAGGACAGGTTTCACCTGATGGGAGACGGACGGACGGACGGGAGAGGGCGCTGAGCGGGGCTGCTGCTGACTCAGCCCACGCCCGGCTGCACCGGCAGGCCAGCCTCCCTCAGGCTGTTGCAGGATTCCGGCCAGGCCTCCTCCGGGCCCCCAAGCCCTGTGCCAACCGTCCTAGGCATAGGGGGTGGGGAGGGGAGGCAGGCAGCTCCCTGGTACCAAGCACACCCCCGGTACTTCTCTTCAGACCGCCCCAAAACTGTCCAGAGAAACTGGCTCCCGCCCGCCTCGCAGACGGGAAAGCTGAGGCTTGGGACTCACCCAGGTGGCTCGCATAGGGGAGCCGCGCACTGCTAGGAGCTCTGCAGCCCTTCACCGGCGCCCTCTGACCACGCCCGCGGGGGTAGTGGGAGCTCCGGTGAACCCCGGGGCCTACCCGTCTCCCCGCGCGGGGCCCCTCCTTTACCTTCAGGCACATGTTGTCCGAGAGCCGGGGGAAGAAGTGGTGCTCCACGTGGCAGCTGATGATGGAGTGGCCGAAGGCCCAGTCCAGCACAGGCAGCCGGGGCAGGTTCAGCACGCCCAGGCTCATCATGTGCACGCGCGAGGGCTTCTTGTCCAGGGAGAACATGGGCAGCCCGATGTGCTGGGAGACACAGGCATGGCCTGGAGCCGGGCCGAGCAGCCCTGACCACGCCCCTGGCCCACGAGGCCCCACCCCCGCCGAGGGTCCCGCCCAGCCCTCCCCGGCAGCAAGATAGGTAGGGTGAGTGAGTGGGTAATGTGTGTGTGTGAGTGGGTGACGAGTGTGTGTGATGCGTGTGTGTGAATGAATGTATGTGAGTGTGTGAGTGAGAGTGAATGTGAGTGAAAGTGAGTGTGTGAGTGTGAATGAATGCGAGTGAGTGGGTGATGAGTGAGTGAGTGGCAGTGTGTGAGGCTGGGACCTTGGCCCATCTCTGGGCCTCCCTCACCCTGTGTGTGTGTAATGAAGGCCTTTCCCGGCGCCCCTCGGATCCTGGGGTACACTAGTTCCACTCCCACATCACTACGACCGTGCCTCCCTCGGCGGCTTTCTCAGCAACAGGTCTCTAGGCCTTTCTTCTGAGGTACCTCTGGGTAGACCTAGACTGCCAACCTGCCAGTTAACAACAGCAAATGCACTGCCACCCAGTCCATGCTGACTCATAGTGACCCTATAGGACAGGGCAGAACTGCCCCCCCCCTGTGGTTTCTGAGCCTGTACCTCTTTACAGGAGTAGACAGCCTTGTCGTTCTCCCACTGAGAGGCTGGTGGTTTTGAACTGCTGACCTTATGGTAGGTATGCAGCTCAGTAGAGAACTCACTACACCTCCAGGGCTCTGCGAGTGTGTGAACCATTTTCACCACCAGGGGCGCCCCACGAGGCGATCCCATAGAGACAGTCTATTAGAGGAGGGGGAGGGGAGGGGTGGTTTCTGCTGGGGAGGTAGGAAGTTTCTGTGTGGGGTGATGAAAAAAGATTTGGAAATAAATCATAGCGATGGCTTACAACATTGTAACTGTCATTCATGCCACTCAATGGTACACCTGAGATCATTCACGTGGCAACGTCAATGTGATGTGTGTTTTACCAATATGTAAGTACAATCTTACTTATCATTCAAAGAAAAATGCAGTCGTGATACACGTTACCAAAAAATTTTTTTAACTTAAAAAATTAAAAACAAACCAGGCCCCATGGAATTGATTCCAACTCATAGCAAGTCTTTAGGACAGGGTAGAACTGTCCCTGTGGGTTTCTGGGACTTTTAATTCTTTATGGGAGTAGAAATGCTCATCTTTTTCCCATGGAGTGGCTGGTGGTTTCGAACTGCTGACCTTGCAGTAAGCAGCCTCATGAGTAACCACTACACCACCAGGGCTCCTTCCATACAGAAGACCCAAGTTCAATTCTTGGTCACTGCACCTCGTGCTCAGCTACCACCTGTCTGTCAGTGGAGGCTTCCATGTGGTGGTACTGAACAGAAAGTCAGTGGAGCTCCTGACTGAGGCAGGGAAGAAAGGCCTGGCCATCTACTCTCATAAGTCAGTCAGTGGAGCCCTATGGGGTACAAGGGTCTGATGTGGAAACCAGACGTGGAGGTGGTATAGGGTCAGGTAGTGTGTGCACCATTGTGCATAGGGTCCCCGGGAGTCAGGAGGTCCCTGCTCAAGTTATGCTCCATGCGTGAGGGGCTGCCCACGTAGAAGATAAGCAAATTCCTTACCAGAGACCAGATTTCTCCCTACTGACCCATAGAAGGCAGAGTGAGTGTGAGTGTGAGTGTTTGTGAGCTTGTGCGTGTGTTAGTGTGAATGCAAGTGTGAAAATGTGTGTGACTGTGTGTGTGTATGAGTGCACATGTGGTAATGCACCCTCACATGGCCTCTATCCCTGAAAACCATGAGTTTTCAGCACCCTGGAGAGCACCCAGTTTGTCCACCTCTCCAGAGCTCCCAGGCAGGAGGCCTCACCTGGAAGATATTGACGTGGAGGTACGGGTGGGCCAGGAGGGATCTGGTGACAAACATGCAGGCCAGGGCCGAGCTGGGGGTCCTAAAGCCTGACACATTCAGCAGCAGCCAGTAGTGAGAATACAGACCCAGAGAGATCAAGCTCAGCGTCCGCAGAGCTGTCCCGAAGGCCACCTCCCTCATCCGCTCTGCAGAGGGGCAGGACACAGAAGCCCAGGGTTACTGGTGGTCACCAGGCCTGGGGCAGGGGCTGGGGCAGGGGTGGCAGTAGCGGGATTGGGGAGAGGTCTGGGTTTCTGTTTGAAGCCATTAAAAGTTGATGCAATGTGATGGGTGGCATCCATGTCTTTGAGCAGTCACCATGGCAGCTGCTTGGTGTTTGCATGTTACCACCAAGAAAAGCAATGCAGTTAGAGCACCCAGTCTGAGCCCAGTGTGAGCTGGGCCCCTGGGAGCTGGGGCCTAGGTGTGCCTGGTGAACCCATGTGATACACAGAGAACTGTCACCCAGTGGAGGGAACACCAAGCAGCTGGTGCCCGTGGGGGCTGGGTTGGAACCCCTTTTCCCCTATGACCTCATTTGTACTTCTACATCTCCTTGAGGAGCCGGTAGGGAAGCTGAGGTCCAGGCAGGAGGCATCACCTGCCCGTGGTCACCACCAGTCAGTAGGTGTCTGAGTCAGACTTAGCCTGGGGCTTGGTGTCCAGAGCTTGTTCCACCTCCTCAAGCTGCCTCAGAAAGTCTCTGTCCAGTCTGAACTGGGGGCTACCAGGCTCCTAAAAGCGGGGTGCCCAGGAATCCAGGGAAGAAGGGAAGGGAGCCTCCCCCCACGCCGCCCCCCCCACCCCAGTGGCACTCACCCAGAGCCACCAGCGGAGTGAGGACGGGGATCAGGAAAGGAGCGAGGAACATGTAGATGTAGCGGTTGAGGAAGGGCAGCCTCCAGGTGCTGGAGTCCCCCAGGCCGATGACATTGGTGTAGCCGTGGTGCATCTTGACGTGGCCCAGCTTGGCGTGCTCTGCTGTGAAGGATGTGCAGACCTGGTGGGGGAGGGGGTGGGATGGGGTCAGCCCAGCCCAGCAAGGCAGACTCTGCCTGACTCCTGTGCCAGGCAGCTTGGGTCACCTCTCAGGAATCTGTGACCGTGGAGCCATGGCAGTCAGTCAAACCCTGTGGTCTGCTGGACTTTGCGGAAGATCGAGGGCTGCCCCGGGCTCCCTGCACTGCTGGCAGCAAGCTCCCAGCTCCAAGTTCTGGGGAACATCTTCTCAAGGCCACTGGGCATTCTGAGCCCATAGCAGGGCGGGAGGGGCGACGGATGGGAACTAAGGGAGGCTCACGGGACAGTTGGCAAGGGGTCACCCGGAGGGGGGTGCCAGGCATGAGACTAAGAGTTAACTTCTCTCTAGAGGTGGGTGACTCTTCTTGGAATGCAAAGGAGGCCCGACAGTGTTTCTTATGCAGATGTATGCAAGTGATCATGCAGATGAAAACCTCCTGTCCTATTTTATCCAGTCCAGAGGATTTTTAAATGTCTGAGTGCAGCTCAGAAGGAGGTGAAGGGCGTCCCACTTTGGCGTTTTACGGAGCCCTGGTGGCACTGTGGGGTAAGTGCTAACTGCGAGTCGGCAGTTCAAATCTGCTAGCTGCTAGTCTGCTCCTGTACAGATTTGCAATCTCAAAAACCACCGTAGGGAGCAGTTCCACCCCATTCTATCAGGCCCTGAGAGGTGGGTAGGCGGATGGAGGTGGGTTTGGAGGTTATGAACAAACATCTCAAAGATGGCAGAGGGAGCCTTCCCCGAGTGCCTACCGAGTGCCAGGCTCAGCGCTTCCCACTTTAAGGAGACTTGCCAAGCTGGGGACCCGGGGTGGATCATTGAAGGGCCCTAGGTAGCACAAACAGCTCACACAGGAACCCCATGGCAGAAAATCAGCAGTTTGAAACCACCGGCCACTCTGTGGGAAAAAGATGAGGCTCGCTACTCCCGTCCGTAAAGAGACCCCCCGGGAGCAGTTCTACCCTGAGCTCCGGGGTTGTCAGGGACCCACATCGCACTCAGTGGCCATGAGCTTGCTTCTGCATGGCTAACCTAAGGGCTGGCAGGTAGAACCCACTCCGTGTGCTGAGGAAGAAAGGCCTGGCGACCTGCTTCCTCAAAGGTCTCAGCCCAGAAGACCCGCAGATCCACGAGAGGCTGCCGTGACAATGCAGTGGGGCTCTGGGAGTGGGGCAGGCATGGTATTCCAAGTTTCCAGAAGGGAGACTAAGCTCCGATGAGAGCATGTGACTGAGCCGGGCCACCCGGCTCGTCAGCACCAAGGCCAGGACTGGATCCCAGGCCCTACTTCTGTCCCTAAGGTGCTGAGTTGAGCCAATGGGACACAGACCCCGGCAGCAGGGAGGGACCCAGGAGGAGAAGGAGAAGGAGACACTCTCTCTGGAAAGGGCGGCAGCGCAGCCCGAAGGAGCCCTGGAACCGTGGTTATCAAACGGCCCCAGGAGGAGGTGCCCAATAAGCCCACGTGTCCAGTCCTGGAGGCCGGGCGGTGCAGGGAAATTCTCATCCAGCACCCGTGTTCCTGTGGTGGCTGAGGACACCCTTTGGCCTCTGTAGGTGCAACGCTGCCCACAGCTGTAAGCTGGCAGAGGGACGGAGCACAGGGGAGACTGCAGAGTGCCCGTCCCGTACAGGGCATGGCCTCCGGCCCTGCACAACCTGAGGTCAGCCTGCAGCTCTGGAGCAGGTGCCCATTGGACCCAGGGTGCCCAGACCACCAGGCTGGTTTGAAAGAGTCCCAGCAGCCTTGGCAACAGGCGCCAGTGGTCTGTAGGGACTGTTCCCAGAGTGCACTTGGTGCCCTTGCCCACTCCTGTCTCGTGCCCACCTCAGAAGGGACTCCTCCAGGGCCCAGCTGCAAGCCAGCAGGAGGTCTTGTGGTTGTCCTTGACTGATCACTCTCCTCACCCGTCCCCTACCCCTGCCCACCTGTCTCCTCTCTGGCTCCCACCTCTCAGCTGCCTGCGATTTTGACTCTCTCGATCTCTCCACAGTGAAGTACAATAAAATATTAGCGGGCACGTCAGAGACCGTCAATTCCATCACCCCCAGAAGGGCAGTGGGCAGCTGTGGGTGAGCTGGGGAGGAGACTTGTCACTGAAGATGCGTTGAACTTGAACCCCTATACCTGTATAGCACTATTCCAAACGTTACATGGCATTCGCTTTGAGGCCACCAACTGAGGTGGCGACCTTTGACTGTGGGACTCAATGGCGGCGGGTTTGGTTTGGGGTTTTGGAGCGTCATCCCCAATAGTAGACCTCTTTGTAAAAAGACTGTTTTGTGCGGCACGGCTGAGTTGGCCCTCTCGACAAATTGCAAACATAAAAACCACTCGTAGTTGAACTGTTGCAGAACCAACACGCTGTGGGGTTTGGGTGGGAGGTCTCGGAGGTGCCTCCAGAGATGATGGTCCCACTGAACCAGCGGAGGAGGAGGACCCCTAAGGACCCTGATGAGACTGGAGGCTCTTGACTCTGTTTCCACCACCACACGGGGGCAGAGGGAAGGCGATGGCATCCCTAGTGTGGAGCCCGGCGGGTGCCGGCTCCTGCCTACCCGACTGTGACTCTGCCCTCCCGGCACAGAGCAGGCCCAGTCCAGAAGGAGGGTCTGAGATGAGATACATTATCAAGCCGAGGAGCCAGCAGGGCCGATATTCCATCTCAATCCGGAAGCTTCTTGATGGAGAAAGAGGAACAGGGAGAGCCCCAACGCTCTCTCCTCTCGGGAGTAAATCCTTCTTAAATTCAACCAACTACTTCTTGATTAGCGACTAGCTTGCTATCCAACATTTCGCATTTCTGACAACAGGAAAAAGTCAACTACGGGACCAGTTTGCTCATTCTCGATGTGTGTCCGGCAGTACTGAATGCCAAGGGGCGAGGCAGGAGTAACCAAGGCTGACCGTGACCTTTAGGGCTGTGTGCTGGGCCATGGTTCTAAGCAGACTGGCACTTGTGGCATGATGTGATCATCCTCCGTTTTCGCACAACACCAATTTTCCCCAAAAGGATTTGGCCTTTGGTATCTAAGTGAGGAGTGGGTGTACTTATGTCAAGGTGGCCCTCCTCACCCAATCCTGGCCCCAACTCTGCCTTACAGGGAGACCCTCTGAGTGTGGGGCCAACAATCCCACTAGCATCACGAAGGGCCAGCGGTGGAGGAAGGGACAGATGTTCTCAAAGCATCAGGCCGGGGCTTACCAGGGAGAATAGAACGTTCTCCTGCAGCCCGGAGATGGGCCTTCACCAACAAACCACGGCCACTGGAAAAGGTGAGGAAGAAGCGGGGCAGTCTACGACCATGGGGAGGAAACCCCGGGGGATGGTCATGACCATGGTTCCACCGTTTGTCGTGGACGCAAACGTACGAGTCAAAGTGCATTTTAGTGCACAGGTTCACCACCCACAGAATAAAGTATGTCTTAAAGGGCTGGGGTCTTCCAAGAACTCAGTCCAGGTGGGGAGGCAGGCATGATTTTGGATACTTTAGGAGAGATACAAGAGCCCCTTGGGGTGGACGCGTCCCGCTCCATCTTCCTGTCTCCCTCCCAGACCCAAAGAGTCAGAGAGGTGAGGTCCCCTTCCCCTGGCTGGCAGCTAGATGCCTAGGACGACCAGTGCTGTCACTAGGGGGTTGCAGCGTTTGCCAGCCCCCCCCCCCCAGGAGCCTGGGGGTGGAGACAAGACTATCCTGTGATGAGGCTGGTGTCTCCTGAGGTTCACCATTAGGGGATGAGCTGGAAATCCAACCAGAGAGGAGAAGAGGGGTGGGCCGGCAAGGATGCAGGAGAGCCCCAGGCAGGGAGCTGAGGCTTTGCACAGTACAGAGAACAAGGTGGCCGAGCCAACACACACAACTCAGTAGAGCTTTGCCCAACTATGTCTACCTCTCAGTTAACAAAAACAGGAACAAACCACTAGCAAAGGCAGGAACCAACCGCCACGGCTAACCATTGCCCTGGCACCTCCGGCATGTTTCATTGGGCGCGAAGAGCACCCATGGGCCACCGGGTGGGTGCGCCGACTCCATGGTGACCCACAATAGCAACAGCAACCCTGACTTCATGAGGGAGCGGATGGGATCGCTCCCATTTCGTAGATGAGGAAAGTAGCACTTAAGATACGACTGTCCTGCCCAAGGTCAGGCAGCCAAGGGGCTGGGCTGGGCCGGGCCCTTCACAGCACCTCACCCCACTTGACCACATCTGACTCCTTGCCAGGACACCTCAAGTCCCACTGAGGCCAGCCAGGAGACAGACACTCCATCCCCTGCCCACTCCTGGGACCTGGACCGGCCCCACGCCCTGTGGGGCAGGCACGGAGCCTCCCATGGAGGTTACCAGAGTGTGTGGGTGATGATGTTCTTGTCTTCCACCGATTGCGGCACATCCACTGATTGACAGACACAACAGCAAGCCCGAGAACCAGGTCTGCCCATGCCACACCATTAATCCAGGCACCCAGGGGCTCACAGACCTCTGGGATCTGACCCCTCCAGCAGCTGGCACTTCCCTGGAAGACAGACTAGCAAAAGACACTCCATTTTTGTCAGCTGCTAAGTAACTTGCTCGTTCCTCCCTCCCGTCTCAGAAAGCTGACTGCTGGTTGACCGGCCCGTTCTCCCTCCCCTGATGGGAACGTCTCTGCCGGTGATTCATTTGAGAATGACTCCCATGTCCCCAGGTTCTGGCCACTACAATTAGCTTCGCTTACCCTTCACTATGTCGTTTGTTCTGATTCAGTATTGTTCCCTTGGGTGTTGTCATCGGAACAGTGTAGTTACTCTTGTATGGGCACCAGGATGTTCTAGACCACTTTGGTCTTGATTCTGTTATGATAAGGAACGTCCCTTGTAATGCACGCTTGCTCTTCCTGAAGTGACCAGAATGTTATAGTCGATGCTGTGCCCGGTAAGCCTCCCTAACCCTGAAGAATAGTAACATAGATGTTGCTTTCTGCTTCTGTTCACGCTCGCTTAAGTCTTACATAAAGGACAAATGAGTTTTTCTGCCTTTAAAAGATGGACTGAAATGTGGACTTGGGACTTCAATCAAAGAATCACTTTTAGATTCTAGCAGTCCGGTTATAACCGAATAAAGACTCTTCTAAATTATCAAGACGTTATAGTGCCTGTCAATTATTCAAATCTGCAACATTGGTTCCCTGACAGGGAAAGCCACTGTGTCTTGATCCCTCTGCCCGGCTGGCCGCTGCTCCTGGAAGTTCAGGACCCCTAGGGGAGGCGCCCCCTGGTTTCACCAGGGCCCCAGCCTCCTACCTTCCCAGTGGAGCGGCTGCCTGGGGACGCTGGAAGTGGGGTAAGTTTAACTGTGGGACCGGGGTCTTCTGGTTTGACTTGGGAAGGGACTGGATGTGGTCTGAACTCTTGCCTGTTGCTTCTGACCAGCACGCTGGCTGAGGCATCTGCTAACTTGCTGAGCTGGCGGCTTGTCTTTTCAGACTGTCACTGAATAATTTTGGTGCCTTGTACTGGCACCTGGTTTGGTATCTTGTTGAACTGGCAACAAGTCCGGTAGCTTGTGAAGTTGGCGGCTTGCCTTTTCAGTCACTTAATGAGTTTGGTACTCTGGTTTGGCTAGCCACGGCGGTTTGTCTCCTTGTGTAACTTCATCAGTCTAATTACTGTCCTCTTTGTGTGTAAGCATCTTTATGTTTCTCCTGCAACTCCGGTATGTATATATTTATTTTTTCTTTACCCCTTCCCTCCCTCGCGGTGACTGGGTTGCTGGCCGTCAGCCTCGCAGTCACAGACCTGACTGACCGGACATCTGGACAAACCAACCAACAAACCAGAACATTTCTCTCAGTTGTTATTTGTGTGCTTCTACGGGCAGCCTTAAATTGTTGGCTAAAAGTAAATGAATTTTAATCAGAACCAAGCATTTTTTTAATATAAATTTAAAACCTTTGTTTGGTATTTTTAAAAGAACACAGAGTGGTTGTGTCCACAAACCTGGGGTTTGGACAGACTGAATGACTATTAATTTAATCTGCCAGGGCACTTAGCAAAAGTTAAAGCCTTGGAAGGTAGATTTCTTTGTGTTTGTGCCTTTGTTTTGATTGTAAAAACAAATAAAATTTTAAACAGGTTATCCAGAAAACAGTCTGGTTTGGCTTTCAGTTCTCCTGGTTTAATTTTTTGTACTGTCCTTGTCCTGGGGCCTCCAAGGTGTCTTGCCTTTCTTAGGTTTTCCCTGCTTTGCAGTGCTGTTAAAACAGACAACCTGTGTCTTTGTGGAAGGACTTGAAGCCGTTTCACCCAGAGGTTTGGGAAACAGACTGTGTTTTTGAGAGACAATTAATCTTTGCTTCCAAGAAATGTAAGTTCAGCTTGTAAAAGGAGTTTTTCTTTACATTTGTCTATTTTTTTCTGGCAACTGCCTGTTTATTTTATATTTTCGCATCTTCGGAAGGGAATTAAATTTTTAAATTAATATTTATAAAATACATATGTAGGTGTGTGTTTGCATCTAATTAAAGCTCTAACCTGCAGATCAGGTGAGCACCTGAGTGGTTTCACTTTAAATGGAACTCACCTCCTATTTGTCTGCTTCGCACTGAGAGGGTTAAAAATCAGCTCACATAACTACCCTTTGAAGTGTTTGTCTCCTCCTTCCCCGTGGAATGCAGGCTCATTCATCTTTGCTTAATGCTCATGTCAATTTTGGGGTCACACTTAGGGCTGCTCAGTGTCTAACTTTCTGGACAAGAGCTTTCTGCCGCTGCAAAAGACTCTGCACTCGGCAGCTCAGGGTGTTCTAGGTAACGCCCCTGGTTCCACCTGTACTCCAAAATCTCTTTGTAAAATGAAAAATTCCTTGTTGCCGTTCCAAGCCCTGCCCATCTACTTTGGCTTCTTGGGCAAAGCCCTCACCCTCTGCCTCCGCCCCGCCCCCGCCTTCCCGGAATCTGTTTGCTGTGGCCTCTGCCCCTAATCCCCACAGGCCACAGCCACCCACCTTGTCTCATCCATGGAGAGCAGAGAGCAGCCGCAGACGCTGACTGCCTGCGCTCACCTGTAGAGAGCTGAACGGTCCGCAGACGCTGGCTCCCCGCTCTGCAGAACTCTGCTAACGCCCCCTGGTTTGGGTTTTTTCTAAACTTATCGCCCCACTTGAAACACTGCCAGCAAATACTGATTGTGCTTTACCCGTCAAAGGACAACAGTCGTACTCACTACAAGGCTCCCCCCAAAACTGTGTTGCAGGGCAGCAGGGGTGGGACATGAAAGGAAATAACAACTAATTTATTTTTATTTTTTTTAGAATTAATAGGAATGTCTCAAAGGGTTTATAATGCCTGGAGAAACCAGCAAAAGGGCTGTAGCCTCAACTGTAGGAGTGGCCTTAAAAGAAGCAGGTCGGACCTCGCAAAAGCCTATTAAAACCAAAGCCAGAGTTCAGATTCAGAACAGGTGACCCTTAGGAAGGAACCAGTGCACCTTTAGGAAGAAGAAAAGCATGAATAGTAATAAGATATTAAAACCTTTGCTCAATCAAGGGAAAAGTTGTGTTTGTATTTCAACAGATTAAAAAAAATGTATACATTTCTCCTTGGTATGCCTCCCTTAAGCAGGTGGTCTCCAGAGAGTCCTACAAGGACAGTCTCCATCAGAGACCCCGTCATTTCTCCTAAGACTCCTGAGTGCATGGTCCTGGCCAACTGGCAGTGCCTGTTATTTCATCTAAACTAAGATCACTCTTATTGGGTTACATTCCTCATACAAATTGTTGAATAGCATTTGCCAAGACCTGTGGTTTCCACCAATGACACTCATTGAACTCCGGGACCACGGGAGTTCTGTATTAATACAGTAATTGATAAAAATGATCATTGAACAGTTAAAAAAAATAGAAAGTTTGTCCGCCTATTTGCTTTCAGCCGTCAATTTGCATCTTTAAAACGGGTCTAGGCCACGCCTGGAAAGAAGGCGCTGTGAGTGCTATGGACATTTGCAGACACTGGTGAAGATTGCTGTTTGGGGCTTTCTAAAAACTTTAAACTAGTGGCTTGTGCCTAAGGCTGGAAAAAAAAAACAATTAAAGCCACAAAGAAACTCTCCTCTCTAGAACTAAAGATTAAAAGGAGCCTGTAGCAACCTGAAATGCTTGCTAGGTGACTGCGTGGGTCCACTGGCTCTGTGGCAGTGGAAAGAAACCTAGCAATAAGAAAACAGGTTCAGTTTGGTCACTAACACTTGAGAACCTGGCTCACAGGAACTAAAGAAGATGAGAGCGGTTGGCTGAAGCTCCTGGCCTAGCCCATGGAGGCTAACGTTGTTTAAAACATAAATATGTGACTAGACCATGGTCAAAGGCAAGGTGACCAATGGGCACCCTGGTGGAGCCAAGTGAAACAGCCCACATTGAGTTACCCAAAACCCGACCAGATGAAAAGAAGATATTTGAGCCTGTGAACTGGTGCATATTGCTGCTGACTTTATGGACAGCCTGTCCTGATTTGACTTTGCTTATGGGTGTGGGCTCACAAGGTTCCAATTGGAATGAAGATTCCACACGTCAAAGAACCTGCTTGTCTCCTCAAAGCATTAGGTTAATGTAAGTAGGCAGTATAGAAATTGGATGCCTTAAAAAAAAAAAAAAGACAAAAGAAATTGGCTGCCTGAATTTGGGGAGGGGAATAAAAGCATAAGGGAGCTGGCTTGCAAACTTTCATAGATAAAAATATAAAATACTTTTGTTCACTTATAAAATATTATGTTTAAAGAAGGCTGGTAAATTTCAAACTGTATGTATTTTAGTTTTAATTTGTTAGAACTACCGTCTTTGTTTTGAAAATTGTATGTGGCTAAGAAGTTGTGTAACGATGTCAGGTTGATCTGACACCGACCCCTTGGCTGTTCCAGGGACAGCTGCAGGCAGAGATTCATACTCAGGATTTGTTTCAGTCCCTGAAAACCTGACAGATAATCCAGCACCAACTCCACAAGTCCTTGAGGCAGGCAGGAGCCCAGCCACGAGCGAGCAGCCTCCCTGTGCCCCCATTCCAACCCCGTGATTGTGTCCTCGGAAAGCATTCATGCCCACTGGGCTCACACCACGTTGATAAAGGCCCTTTGGTCTTGTTTCTTTTATGATAAGGAGCATACCTTGTAATGCACGCTTGCTCTTCCTGAAGTGACCAGACTGGTATAATCAATGCTCTACCTGCAAGGCTCCCTAACCCTGAAGGATAGTAACATCAATGTTGCTTTCTGCTTCTGTTCACGCTCGCTTAAGTCTTAGACAAAGGACAACTGTGTTTTTCTGCCTTTAAAAGACGGACTGAAATGTGGTCTCCGGACTGCAATCAAAGAATTGCTTTTAGATTCTAGCAGTCTGGTTATAACCGAATAAAGACTCTTCTAAATTATGGAGACATTATCGTGGCTGTCATTTATTCAAATCCGCAGCACCACTTGCCTCAACTCATCTGACAGATTGTCAACAACAAATATTGACGCAAAGCTAAGCAAGCACTCAGCCCTGGCCAGGAGGGGAAGACCCAGGAGGCCAGGTCAGGATGAAGAGGGTGAAGAGGAGGGTGCATGCAGCAGGCAGGACCCAAGGAGCCCGCGGAGCTCATATGCTGTGGTTCTCGCGGGACACTCTCCCTCAGTCGTCTGGGAAGCTTCCTGCAAGACGTGGTCTTGAACCCCTGCCTCTGCACAGCACACCTGATCCCCCCAGGCCCCTCGGACAATCCCAGCCCGGAGTTCCCAAACCCCAGGTATCAGGCTCACTGGGCAGCACCCGGAGACTTCCATCTTTAACAAACTGGAGCCTCCAGGTCAATCTGTTACCTGGCTCTTCCCCCACCTTACCCTGCCCTTCACAAACCTGGGGGGTATCTGACTCCAGGCGGGCACTGGAGACTGGCTGGGATCAACAACCAGGGGTCCCTGGACAGGGATGTTTCTAGAAAGGGACCTTGAGGATCACCACACCTTGATTCCTCTTACCTTTAACTCACTGCCTTCGAGTCCAGGCTGACTCAAAGTGACCTTATAGGACAGGGTAGAACAGCCCCTGTGAGTTTCTGAGGTTGTAAGTTTTTACGGGAGTAGAAAGCCTCAATTTTCTCCTTCGGAGCTGTTGGTGATTTTGAACGGCTGACCTTGCAGTGAGCAGCCTATCAGATAGCCCACTATACCACCAGGACTGAGAAGTGTGAGCTGGTGGGGCAAGACAGGGATCAAGGACAAAATGGTCAGTTGGAGGTGAGACATTTTTTCCTGTCCAACTGTCCTGGTTGAATCTTCCTAGAAAGCAATCCCCCGCCCCCCCAAAAAAGAAAATCTCGTCAAACTTACTAAAAGACTTCCCCCCTAAGAGTGGTAGTAGCCCCCGGAAGTGGGAAAGGTTCCCACGCTCGGTGACTGACTGAGAAGTCAAAGGTGTCAGTCCACTGAGAGGCACCGTGGAAGAGAGGCCTGGCGATCTCCTTCGGAAACAGCAGCCCTTGGAAGCCCGTGGAGAGCAGTGCACTCAGCCCAAGGCACCTGGCTTTGCAGGCTTGTCTGGATCACCAGCCCCTGCCAGAAAGTGTTTCTGGAACTGACTTCCAAATTCGCTCCGAAAGGGACCGTGGCAGCCTTGTGAGGGTTCACGAGTGGAAGGGAGAGGGGGAGGGACCTGGACACCAGCTCAGAGAAGCAGGACATTCCCAGGCTGTCCACTGTGAGAAGGCCCAGGCGGGAGGTGGGGAGGGGCAGAAAGAGGGAGAGCTGGGTGGCAGGGGCCAGGAGGAGGGGCCTGTCCCAGGCACTCAGGCTAGTCCAGGCCATGGCCGGGTATGGGAGGAGCACACTCCAGACCTAGGGTACTGTCACTGGCCCCTGCTCCCCCACCCCTCTGTCCGAGGTTCACATTTTAAACCCCGATTGCAAAACAAGGAGGACTGCAGCCAGAGGGTAGGGCAGCCTCAGGCCAGGATCTGCCAGTCACGGTGTCTCTGGTGCTGCCCGGGGACAGGTAGGAAGTGCAGGGGAGCTGTGTATGCCCAGACCCATCATGCAGTTTGGTACCCCCTGACTTGCAGCTCCTTTCTTCAGGCCCGTGGGGGATGCACGCTAACACACATGCGCATGCGCGCACGCATACACACACCTGTATGTGTCTCCTGCACACCTGGGGACACACGCTGAGTACTGCTGTCGTTGCCCCCTGGACACACGCACAGCACACCCATGTACCGCACACGTGCCCGCACCGCCGGCTCCCTGGCTCCCCGGCTCACCTCCACAAAGAAAAGTTCCCAGATCCTGCTCCAGGTCTTGGACTCTGTGAGGGCCCCGTGTGTGGCCAGGTGGCTGCCCTTGACCGTGAGTGTATAGTGGCACACCCCCAGGATGAGGATGCCCAGGCCAAAGACCAGGACGTTCGCAAACCGCAGGCACAGGAACCCTGTGAGGCCGGGAGGGGAGAGGTGGGCATCAGGATCTTTTCTTCCAGCTCCTATCTCAGCTGTGCCCAGGGAGGACCCCAGGGAAATAGGCACCAGCCCCCGCCCCCCACCAGATTTTAATGATTGGTTTATTTTAAGTCTGGATTTAACTCACTCTGTTAAGTTTTGGATTTAATTATTCCTTTGTATTTCTTGCCTTTCCCTCTGGGGCCAATAGAGGTTAAAACGACAAACCTCAAAGGTAAAACTGTTTTAGTTCTCAGAAGCAAGTAAAAACGGAAAATGAATAATATGATCAGCCTTCCCATGAAGA
This sequence comes from Echinops telfairi, assembly GCF_000313985.2. Lineage (NCBI taxonomy): Eukaryota > Metazoa > Chordata > Mammalia > Afrosoricida > Tenrecidae > Echinops > Echinops telfairi. The sequence goes on from NW_022111358.1 coordinate 45,415,716, forward strand.
AAAGGCTCTCTGCCGGCGCTGTGAGTTACTCATTAGGCTGCTGACCCCAAGGTGGGCAGTTCAAAGCCAGCAGCCCCTCTGCAGGAGGAAAGTTGAGGCTGTTACAGTCGCTGTAACCCTAGCTCTATAGGGAGCTCTGGGAGGGAGTTCAGTGCGTGGCAGTGGGGTTCGGGTGTTGGTGTTACATGACTATAAACAGGTTTCTGTCGCTAAATTACTTCTGAAGACGCTGAGCAATGGGCTCTGGCTGTCCCAGGAGCTGGGCTGGTGGCTCTCTCCCTGGGATGGGGGACCTCTGCCAGAGTCTACCCTCCCGCGGGGTTGCCGTCTTGTGGCCCACTGGGCGCAGGGAGGGGGTCGGGTGTGGTGGGTGCGGACCACGAGGGGGCCCGACAGAAACCCCCCTTCCTTGCCCTGACTCCCGGCCGCTCCCCCCACCCCTACCCGCACCCCAACCCCCACCCCGCTCGCGCCCCGGCCCCAGGCCCCCTCCGCCCAGCCCTCCCATCCGTCCCTTTCCCGGATCCTCCGGGAGCTCGGAGCAGCACACCCCGAGTCCAGACTTGGGAGTTTAGGGCGCGACCTTCTTCCCTCCCGGGCACCCATCCGCTGCACCCTCCGCACCGCCAGGGTCCCAGCCCGCAGCCCGGCCGGTCGCCCTGTCCCCGCGCCCTCACCGGCGGGCACGGCGAGGAGGCTGAGCGCGAGGACGGCGCCGTCCACGCCGT
>NW_022111358.1:45416812-45423560 GCF_000313985.2 Echinops telfairi
CCACCTGGAGGACCATCCTACCTGGGGTACGGCCCTCGGACCATCCTACCTGGGGTACTGGCCCTCGGGGCGCCTGCACCCCACTTGGGTTTGCTGTAGTCTTACATCTCTGCCTGAGTATTGGCTTTGTAGCATTTAGCAGTGGTGGACCGTATGGGGACAGAAGAGAAGTTCTCTGTCTGCCCAGAGAGCTGATGCCAGCGGCTCGCAGGGACCCCCGTTTGGTTAGCACTGCTCAGAGCAGCGCTTGCTTGATAGAGTCCAGGGGCAGAACGTTCAAGGACTCTGTCCCCACAGAAAGTCAGGGGGTGGCGGGTGTCCCTACTGACTCCCATGGAGAGATGGCTCCCCAGCTTCATGTTGCCGGGGTGACTTTGGGCAAAGGACAAGTTTCCATCCGTGTCCGGGATCCAGGTGGGCAGACAGTCTGGCTGGGATCCTGCCAGCTCCACCCAGGAACCTCGCAGACTTGGAGGCAGTGTCTGTGGAGCCTCCTCTGCTCCGCCCTGACCTTGGTCAATAGAAGACAAGCCACCACCCTCGGCCCTTCCTCCTCCTGGGCCCTCCAGCTCACGAGGAGGGAGGAGACGGAAGTCAGGGACAGACGGAGGTGCACCTAAGCCAAGCCAGGGCATTTTCAGTTGCCTCATAGGCACGTGAGAGCTGAACATTGATTATGGCCTACCAGAGAAATGTGGATGCATTTGGCTTATGGTGGTAGTGAGGAAGGGTGAAAGTGCACTGACTGCCGAGAGATGAGAGAGTCCTCTCCCCTGGGGTTGCTGTTCATGAGTTCTTTAAGCTGTGGAGGGCGGAAACCTGGCCGAGAAGGCAGGCTCAAATATTTTGCACCAATAGCAAATGAAAGGTAAGACTGCACCCAGAGTTGGAAAAGGTCATGCACCTGGCTTCTTGGTCTGCCATTAGCTTTCACACACTTACCACAGGAAACCAAAGCCACTGCCATGGGGCCCATCCCGACTCGTGGTGCCCCCTACAGGACAGAGCGGAAGTGCCTCCTTCGGTCTGCAAGCCTGCAATCTTCATGAGCGGTTTTGAATCGTTGACCTGGTTGTTAGCAGTTCAATGTGTGACCCATGACCCCTTTCTTCCAAGGAGTCTACTGGGTGGGTGTGGACCACGAATCTCTCGAGACCAGCAGCCCAGTGCAAGCTGTCCCTAATCAAAAGGGGTGATGAAAACCCCACGTCATGAAAAGGGTTGGTTAAAGCGAAAATAGAAGATCGAGGAATGTTTTCCTTTAAGATGGAAAGTTTGTTAAAGCCGGACATGAGTACGTCCTGGGTGAACACCTGCGTGTACACGTCAGGAAACATACAGAAAGAAGTTTTCCCATCAGCAGTATTCACAATAGACAAAACTGGGAACCGCTCAAATGTCCTCAATGGTAGAATGAATCAACTGGGGATGTGCATGCTGAGAGTACCAGATGGTCCAGACCCAACACTGCGCCGAGCAACCAGAGACAAAAGCTCACCTAGTCGTGGTGCCACTCACATCCCGTTCAAAAGCAGGCCAGACGCATCGGAGATGATGGTGACCAGCTAGGGGTAATGGCTGGAGGGGCCTCGGGGGCTGCTAGATGTTTTGTTTCTTGATCCAGGTCCTGGTCAGCTGGGGTGTGTTCAGCCTGTGCCATTCCATTATGCAACTGTTAGGCGTGTACTTTTCTATAGATACATATCAATCATGTATTTATATGCATAAGTTTGAAGTATAAGAATGTAATTAGCCTTTCATTTTATTTTCCATGAACTTTTGGAAGCCATATCTGTATCGATTGATCAATCTACCCATCAATCGATCTATCTCCCGGGTGACACTGTCAGGTAAAGGAGGGACTGCTAACCACGAGGTCTGTGATTCAAACCAACCAGTTACTCCATGGAAGAAGGATGAGACTAGTTGCTCCTCTAAATACTTACAACCTTGGAAATCTGTGAGGTGCAATCTGGTATCTATATAATGCCATTGAGTCAGTTCTGATTCAAGTGATATATATATAGAATTTACTGTCACTGAGACAATTCCACTTCATACTGACCTTGTAGGGCAGTGTATTACAACCCCTTTGGGGTTCTGAGGCTGAAAATCTTACAGGAACAGAAAGCCTCCTCTTTCTCCTGCAGAGTGGCTGGAGGTTTCAAACTACTGACCTTGTAACCCAACTTGTAACCCACTATGTCACCTGGGCTTTAATAGATGGATGGATGGGTAGATAGACAACTAACAGATAGGTGATAGGAATTTCTCTCAAGAAAACGGCTCATGCAGATGTAGACACGGACAAGTTCAAGTCTGTAGGTCCGGTGTCAGGTGGGAGGCATCTCCTGACCCGGGTAGCTGCAGGGCCTGACCAATCCAAGATTGACAGCTCAGACAGTAGGCTGCTGGCTCACAGGAGGCTGCCCCATAGCCCAAAGCAACCTCGCGGACCACAGAACCAAGCATGACCTGCTCCTGGTCATCCCTGTGTCAGCCCACCGTGCTGAGGGTCTTCTCCACAGGCTGCAGAGCCTGACGAATCCCCGGAACCAGAGGTCAGGTGGTGGTGCCCTGAGTGCAGGATCCAGAGCAGATCAGAGCTACGCTGGAACGTCAGTGACACTCTGGAGGCAGGCCACACCCCGACACCCCCTTTTCCACTGCTCGGCTGCTCGAAGCAGATCTCATGGTGGAGGGGATGAGAGTAAATCAGATCACAGCATGGGGGGTGGCACTCAGGGCCCGTGCATGTGGGCACACAACCTTTTAGCACCACGTTGCTGTCCGTGCTAAAGGTAGTGAGAAAGGCAAAATTGCTCATTACAGATTAGAAAGAAAGCACATGCTTACCTCGTGCTTACCTTGCTTGTTGGATCATCTGACAGTGCCTGGAGGGCTCAGGGAGCAGGTCTGGGCAGGCTGCTTGATCTCTGCCCACAGTGGGCACTACTGTGCTGCAGTACCTGGCAGTTGCCCTCCCCATGCCTGCCTCACTCCACCTACCCCCTAGCCCTTCACCTATTTGCACAAGACTCAGCGCAGGCAAGGAGCACAGCTGGGCTCTGGAGTCACACCAACTTAGCTGTGTGGCCTTGGGGAAGTTACTCAACCTCTCTGGGTCACAGGGACTTTCTACTCACGCGGTCAAGAACAACCATTTAAAGGGGTGAGAGGAGTGTAGCTAGGGTGTTGGATTCTTCCCGTGCCCCAAAGAGATTGTCGTGCCACTTTGGAGACGAGCAGTCAATCCTCAGCCTAAGTCCTCAGTCCTAACTTGTGCAACCTGGCATCTTTCAGAACCTTCTCTCCTGATGGACTATTCACTGACCTCTGACCTGTAGACCGGTGTTGCCCTGTCTTACTGCTATGTCTTTCTTCTCAGGATCATTTCTTTCATCCCCCATTCAATCCCCACTCACCCTGCGGGCTCTGGAAACTTCAGGAACTCTTGCAAAGCTATTTTCATGTCCCTCCTTCATTCAACCCGTTTTACTGACCACCTACTGTGATGCTGGGCACTCCGGCTCTCAGCCTCCTGCCCTTCCTCTGGCCTCAGGCCACCCGCAGCCAGCGTGAACTGCCTGGCCACAGCCGCTCTCGGGCACTGATCTAGCCATGGCGGCTCGTGGGATCCCGGGGCCTGCGTTGTCTGCCAGTACCCGTCAGGATACACCGCACCAGCTGATAGAAGGAGTGGCTCCGGCTCCTTGGTGGTTACACACAGGGCGGGTTTGTTTCTTGCTCTTATTACAGGCTAAACATAAGGCGTTTGGTGCTTCCTTCTTCGAAGCGGATGGCCGATTCTGCTCAGTCTGGTCGCTCTGCTGAAACCTGCCCACGTTGGGTGACCCTGCTGGCATTTGAAATACCAGGGACTCGCTTCCAGCAGCACAGCAACACTCAAGCCGCCCCAGTGTGACACACCGACAGACCAGTGGTGGTGGTGGTCCTTGGGGCCGGAAGTCAGGAGGCAGGCAAAGAGGAAGACCCTCGACACGAGGGATAGACACTGTGGCTGCAAACCTAGGATCGAACCGAAGCAGCCTCGTGAGCGTGGCCCAGGGCAGAGTCCCTGTGGGTCGGGCACTGACACAGTATCCAGTAAGGCGGGTGGGTGACCTTCCTCCATGCGGACACGGGGAAGGCAGCTTGTCTTCCTATGTGCCCACTGGCCCCTGGCCAGCTGTTCTGTGAGCTTCCTGGGGTGGGGTGGGGTGGGGTGGAGCAAGGACCCCCATACCACTTTCCTTAGGTTTCTCTCAACCTCCCCTGCCTCCCGATCCACCCTCCCCAATGCATCCACCAAGAGGCCTGGGCCTGTGTCTGGTCAGTCGGTGCCCCACAGTCATTTACCATCTGGCGGGAGTCCGGCAGGAGGAGGAGGGCAGTTGGGGGAGAGACAGGCCCTTATTCCTCTTTGAACATCACTGATTCCTGAGACCTTGAATGGAAAAGGTGATGATTCCAGAGAATCTTTGCCCTTACTAATATGACTGTCATTAAAAAAAGGAAAATCACAACTCTCGGCAAGGTAGTGGTTATGTGCTGGGCTGCTAACCACAAGGCCAGCAGTTCAAATCCACCAGCTGCTCCTGGGGAGAAAGATGAGGCTTCCTGCTCCCGTAGAGAGTCACAGTCTGAGAAACCCACAGGAACAGTTCCCCCCCACACCCCGTGCCCTGTTGGGTCACGTGATGAGTCAGGATAGACTCCATGGGAGTGAGTTTGGCTTTGCTGCTGGGAAGATGAGATGATGTCCTAGTGGCTGCAGACAACCGTTCAAAGGCCGCTAAAACAATGAACCGTAAGATTACTCTCTGACCTAGCAATTTTACTCTTAGATAGGAGCCCACAAAGGCTTAAACGCAGGCACTCAAAACATGGCGCTATGCCCTGGGAGCTGGAGAAGCCACATGGACCTACCCTGATGCAACCAGACTTCTGGAGCCAAGGAAGCCACACAGAGACTCCTGCCAGTGCTGAGATGCTTACAACGCCACTGGATCTACAAGACCTCCAACCCACTGGCCTGTGATCTTCCTGCATTCGGCATGTATTTCGTGAGTCTGAAGAGGAATGTGTACATTGGTATAGGACGTATGAGCTGATATCGGACTTAGGGACTTGATCTGAACTGGACTGGGACGTTTTCTCGATATTCAATTGCTCTTGTATATAAACCTCTTTTGAATGATGAGGGAAACAAACGTACAAATGTGCTTGACACAATGGATGTATAATGGATTGTTATAGGAGTTGTATGAGCCCCCAATAAAAAGATTTTTAAAAAATAAAACAAAGAGCAAATATTCATATATATATATGTATATATATACATATATGTACCTCTTTCTTATATACATATGAGTGTCTATGAATTTGTTTCTCTAGTCTACCCAGACTAACACAGCAATGTTCAATGCAGCTCGGTGCAAAAGAGCTAAAAGGGGGCAGCCATCGAGGCTGCCCATCAACAAATGAGGGGATACATAGAATGCGGACCACCCACATCATGGACTACGAGCCAGCCGTCGAGAGGAGTGGGTTTGTAATACACTTGACAGCCTGGCTGAGCCTGGAGAACACTGGGCTGAGTGAAAGATGCCGGGCGCCGGGGGACAGAGAGTGCCCAGCTCCACGCAGACGAGGAGCCCAGACCAGACGGATTCAGGGACAGAGCTGAAGAAAGGCCGCAGGAAGCTGCAAGGGCAAAGTGAGGGGGACTGCAGCAAGGAGGAGGAGCTGCTTTCAAAGGCGATAAAAGAGTTCTGGAAAAAATGCTGCAGGTGAGGGGCCTGAGAGTGGGAAGCCACTTAAGTGCCCAATGAAAAGTGGTCAGAGTAAGAAGCATCGAGGCATTTGACCAGCACCGGAGACGGATATTGAAAGGGCTGTTTGCTCTCTTGACTGTTGCTTCCATGAACATGATCTCATTTGCCCTTACATTCTGTGATTTAAAGAGGTTCTAATAGTTCACCCACAGCTTGATCCAATCCATGGTAACATTTTAAATCTTCAATTTAAAAAAAGGAACAAAAAAAAAACCGATCAGAATGATTTATATTATCTATCTTTTATCTCTGGGGAAGGCCAGCCTTCGTGCTGGGTAGAAGGTCAGCAGAGAAAGAGGAAGACCCTTGTGCTGGGCCAAGTTGTCTAATCATCACCAATCCAGGGACACTCCTCTGGGTGTTAGAAAGAGCTGTCTCTCCAGACGCAATCCCGTATCAAGAAGTCATCCCAGGCAGTCTAACGTAAGTCTGTAAGTTCGATGCCTGTCCCTAAGTCCCTCTTCACACTCCTGTAGCCGCAGGCCGGTGACCCGGAAAGGTGAAGCAGGAAGCAGGAAGACCCGAGGCTGGTGGGTGTAGAGTCCAGTGGGTCCCAGGTGAGTGGAAACACAGCAGGGTGCCGACAGCTCTCAGGGTTGGGCGGTCCCCATGGGGCCACCTCTAGAGGCAGGCAGAATCCCAGCAGGCAGGAAGGCAAGGGGCAGAGAGAGAAATTCTTGGTTTCTCACCTTATCAGAAGGTCACGTCCCCAGTGAGGTATCATCAGGCTGTGACCGGATTGACAGGTCCACGTTCCATCCCTACACTGTCACACAAATTCAAACTGGCATACAGTGACGCAACCCCAGCCCTCAGGGATGACAGCGCAGGGCCAGCGGGCATCTCTTTCCGTCACCCACAGGGTCACTACGAGTTGAACCCAACTTGAGAGTACCCACCCCCACCCCCAC
>NW_022111358.1:45424842-45426004 GCF_000313985.2 Echinops telfairi
CTTGTCGTTGGCAGTCCAGCTGGTGACCACAACTCCATTGCTCTGGCTACATAGCTCCTTAGGTCCTTGGAAATCTAACGTGGGATTGGTTAATAACCCCAGATCCCTACTGAAGAGGTGGTTCAGGGCATCCTGGGTCTATCCTGGGGTCCCCGAGACTGTCCCTTTGGCTGCCAGCACCACAGACCAGGGCCTGGGGGGTAGGCTAGAAGGTGTGGGTCAGGCTGGAGGGGAGGCAGGACCGTGATGTTCACACTGTGCGGAGGCCACCTGTGCCCTGGACTCAGACACCCCTGGCCCCGGTCTTTGCTGTGTGACCTTAGGAAGGCTGTTTCACCTTCCTGAGCCTCTGTTTCCCAGAGGGGTGATATGGAGGAGATGGGGAGAGACGTCACCCCCTCGCAGCGTCTCTGAGAGAGTGGGTGAGGCAGTCTCTGCCCCGTGGCTCTCAGGGCGCCACCGCTGGGCTGTGGTCTTCAGGAACAGCAGACCGTGCACGGCAGCTATGTCTGTACTGTGGCCTGGCTGATACTGCTCCATCGTCGTGGAACGGTGGTGACCATGGTCTTCAGGAGGGGCTTCTGCTCCCAGTGAGAAGGGTCTAAATGCTCACTCACCCTATCTCCCCACCCCCCTTCTTGCCTGTGTCAGTCCATGGGTGCAGGGGTGCCTGCGTGCTCCCTGTTGAGGTCTGGGGGGAAGGACAGGGTCCAGCTGGCTCCCTGGTCATCAGAAATGGCATTACTGGTCAGGACCTACAGAAGGTGAAGGGGGGTGGGTTGGAGACAGGCAGGGTGTCATTTTGTTCCTGGCTCAGGGATGCCCAGGAGCCCTCCCTCTGCCCCGACTCCTGCCCATCACTGCTTTGCCACCTGCTTGGTGCCCGGCCTGACCTGGTCCTTCACTTGCAACTGTCTCGGGTCACAGATGTTTCGCATCTTCTCCGTGAGGGGCAGAGCTGAGCTCAAATTGAACACCCTTGCTGGGGCAGGCCCACCCAGGCCCCTTGGCACCCTGGGTGCTTGGACTCTGAGAGTTGCCTCAACTTGTGCCCCCCTGGCTTCTGGAGCTCTGGGTTGCCCCTCCTCCAACCCATCCCCTCTCTCAGGAGCCACCCAGACCGCAAAGAAGGGCAGGGGCTTGCGGGTGGACAAGGCCAGTC
>NW_022111358.1:45426766-45428052 GCF_000313985.2 Echinops telfairi
CTTCCCCCACCCCCCACCCCACCCCGTACCGGTCCCCTTACCTGAAGGAGGCTTTTGCCAGGGTGTGGGGGGCTGTGGGGGCTGTAGAAGGTGCTGGGTCCATGTCCTGAGAAGGCAGCTGACAGCAAGGAGCAGCTAGGAGGAAGGACAGCAGACACCTGACCCCCCACACACATACCGGCCCCCAAGCCAACCCTCTGGCGCTGAGCACCTCAGCTACAGCGACTATAAAAAGGGTCTGGTCAACAGTGCCTTCCTGGCCAGGGTCACCTCACATGACCATGCCATGAGGCTCAGGGTGGTTTGGATTCTGAGAGCCCCGTGGGGCGGAGGAAAGGAGGAGGGGGCAGGTGGGTGTAAAGGCCCCCACTGCCCTTGTCTCCACTTCCTCACCAACTCCAAGACCCCCCCGTCACTTCACATCACCAATTTCCCTAGAGGAGGTGTCCCCACTGGCCCCAGCCCCAGCACCCTGGCTCGTGGGACCCCCTGGGGCCAGGTGGAGCGGAGTCACCAAGGGAGTGAGGGACCACAGGCTTCCTCTAGACAGGAGCCGGGGGCTCTGAATGGGCTTCCAGAAGTTTCCCTGCCTCCGGCTCCAACCCCATGAGGCTTAGTCACTAAGCAATAAAACCCGGGAGAACGAACCCATGATGGCAAGAGCAGGCTGACAGGTCGCAGCTGCACGGCGTCACCACGGGTGGAAGGCTGCTGCGAGGGCCGGGGCCACCCGCTCGCATTCTCCTCTGGCCTCAGTTTTCTCCTCTGTCCAATGGGCTGAGCCCCCACCCCGCTGCTGGGCCTGCGGGAACCATGAACTGAAACCACACACATGAAGTCTGGCTGTGCACGGCAGGCTGGCTCCATCACAGGGAGGCGGGACACAGTGCGGAGCCGGCCTGTCTGGATTTGAGTTCTGGCCCTACCCCTGCCCTTGGGCATGGTGTAGACAGCTCCGTGCCTCAGTTTCTTCATTTGACTGGGCGGCGGCGGGGAAGGTCTGGCATGTCTTCATGCCTGTCCTGTGCCCAGCAAGTGACCCTGCAAGGCGGGCGGCTGAGTTTCCATTTCATGGGAAAGGAAATAACTTGACCAAGAAGTGCCCGCTGCCACGGGAGCTGAGCCGGCTTTTCAGACGCCACGTTCTTCACGGAGTCCCGGGGCCCCATCTTCAGGGTTTTCACACGGTGTGCCCAGGGACCGAGAGCTCCCTGGAGGCAGGGAGAGACAGCCAGAGACGCGCACCAGAGAGCCAGAGTCAGGGACAGAGGGCGACAGGGGAGGAG
>NW_022111358.1:45428269-45439391 GCF_000313985.2 Echinops telfairi
CTCCCACCATATTCTCCCCAGTGACCTGCCGGTGGGTGCCATCGGTCACACTGTTTGGACTGTGACACAGCCAGCGGGCCCCCACCCCCCTGAGAATGACCGTAGCACTCGCCCAGATCAAGGGCAGCCAAGAGGTCACCGAAGGATGCCAGGCGGTACCAGCCGGCACCTGGGCACCTGGCATCGGGAAAATTTGGGTTTGAAACTTGGCTCATACACCTACAAGCTCTGTGACGGCGGGCTGGCCAGATCACTGCCTGGAGCCTCCACTTTCCACCTGTGAAGCAGGGCCCAGGTGATTCAGCTGCATGGGCCGTTCTTAAGGACTGCCAGCCTGCCTCCCTGGAAGCTCTCAATAAATCGACACAAAGAACTAGAGAGCTCACCTGTGAGGAGAAGGGTGGCCCAAGGGACCCAGGCCAGGGAGTGTGACTGAAAGCCCCAAAGGCCCCTCACTTGCTGGTCGTGGGCCCTTAGGGGACCGGAGTAAGCGCTCTCTCTGATCCTGACTCTTCATCGGCCAGAGGACCTCAGCGGTCCTCAGCTCCGGACCTCACAGGAGGAGGGGAGAGTGTTGACGGCAACCTAACATGAGGATGCTGTGAATGGGGCCCAGAGGGCCTGCTACTCCCCCTCCTCGGATAACCCAAGAACCGCTCAGCCCCCCTTGGGGTCCTCCCACTGGATAGCAGTCCAGCCTTGGTTAGTTGACCCCATGCGTCCATTCCTTGACCCCTGGCTGGGTTGTCAATGCCCCCTGCTGCTCAGAAAGGGGTGCAACCACTGAGAGGGAGAGGGCGACCACTTCTCAGGGGGTTGGGACTCACCTCTGGGGCGGGGCCAACTGCCCCTGCTTTGTCCCAGGACCAACCATTACCATGATCAGCACTAGCTGCTGTGCCTGAGGTCCGGGAGTCTGTGAGCGATTTAGATGCGGATCACTCCACCCTCCTCCCGGTCCTGGAAGGGTTAAGAGCTAGGCTGTTAACCACAGAGGAGCTCAGTGGTTCGAACCCACCAGGTGAGATGAGGGAGAGCCGTGTGGCAGTCTGTTTCTGTGAAGATTTACACCCTCGGAAACCCTAGGAAGCAGTTCTAATCTGTCCTAGAGGGTCATTATGAATCGGAATCAACTGGATGGCAGTTGGTTTGGGTTTTTAAAAAAACAATCTATCGGCTTACCAAGTAGTCCTCGTGGTCTAGTGGTTGCGTGTTCGATTGCCGTCCGTAAGGTCAGCAGTTCGAAACACCAGCAGCTCTACGGGAGAGAGACATCACTTTCTACTCCCGTACCATACAGAGCTACAGCCTCAAAAGCTCACAGGGGCAGATCTGCCCTGTCCTATAGGGCTGCTGTGAGTCAGCATAGACTCAACTTTCAGTATGAGGTTAATGCTTTTATTAGAATACCCATTTTACAGATGAAGAAGTAGATTCTGAAGGGCTGGGTAACAGCCCAGCCACAGAGCTGGGAAGAAATGGAACTGGTGCCCCCTGGGCCCTGACACCTCCCACACAGCCCTGACTTGCCTGGTGTTACTGCCCAGGTCTGACTGCCTCCTGGGCCCTGACACCTCCCACACAGCCCTGACTTACCTGGTGTTACTGTCCAGGGCTGAGTGGCCCCTGTGCCCTGTCACCTCCCACACAGCCCTGACTTACCTTGGCGAGGGTGGCACAGACAAGCTGGGGGGGGTGGGTGGACCATGGGAGCAGTGGGTCCTGCCCTACAGGGTGGCTGTGAGTCCGGAGTGGCTCCAGGGCATCGGACTTAGTTTGGGTTAGCTGAAGCGGCAGGCATGATTCTAAACTTGTAGGAGTTCCCTGGCTTCGACCGCAAATTTCCAGTGGAGCAAGTTGAGTCCCTGCTGTGTAAAAGTGTCTCTCGTTTTATGTCTAAAGTTCCCTCCCGCTTTCTGGTGCGACTCCTGCAGCCATCAGAGACCCTGCCTCTGCTGTCCCCGCTTAGTCTCTGCCTCCCGGCAGGAGCCCCCACCCACTCTCAGGCTTGTCCTTGGTTTCCACACCCCCATGTCCTTCTCGGGACCAGTGGGTCCCTCGTGAGGTGGGTGCAGTAACCTGGATGGCCGACAGGGGTCACCGGGTGGCCTGGGGCTGAGGAAAGTGTGGCCGCAGTAGGAGCCCTTTGGATCAGCCCCTTTCCTTCTGCGGGCATCCGTGTGTCCATCTGTAAAGTGGAGGGCAGTGCACCCTAAGACCCTAAGAGCCGTAGACAGCTGCTGGGCCATCTTTTGGATAGATGATCAGGGCATGTGGGGATTGTGGAGAACTATCTTGAACATCCGGTGGTAGAGGCCCTTGGCATATCATCCTGGAAACAAAATGACCCCGGCCCTTTCTTGCACTCTTATCGAACAAAGTCCACCAGCCAAGGGTCCTCTGCCCTGGGGGAGAACAAACACCAAGCCTGTGGCTGCCAGAACTTTTTGGGTTCTGGTGACTCTGTAGGTCAGAGCAGAGCTGCCCCTGAGGACCTGCTGTCGGTCATCTTTGCACAAGTGGACTGACACATCTGTCGCCCACCATGTGACCGGTCGGTTCAAACCACCCACCCTCAGGCTTACAGTCACGTATTTAGTCACTGTGCTGCCCGGGAGTCCACCTTGGGAGAGATTGGCTTCTGAATCCGGCTGCCCCCAAGAGCTTGCCAGGGACAGGGCACTGGTGAAGACATGGGAAATCTTCTCAGGGTAGGTCAGGGCCCGAAGGACAGGGCCATGGGCCCGGGGACTGAATGACAGAGTGGCAGGTCTGGGGCACGTGTCCACCCCTGGAGAAGCCCAGGCAGGCTGGCCCTGGGTGGGAATGGTGAAAATACTGCCCGCCCAGGAATAAAACTGGAGCCTGGGCCACCTTGTGGCTCAGCTGCTGGGGACACTCTTACCCCAGTTCTTAGCCCTCCCCTCCATCAACTCCTAATTCTGGACTATGAGGGCTGGGAGTCTGCCACTCCCTCTCCTCCGACACCCCAGGAACCACTCTGGCCTCCTGGTGGATCCTCTCATGGGATGGTGTGGTCTGCCCTGGGCTGGCTGACCTCCCAGCCAGTTCCTGGTTGGCCCAGGGATGAGGGGGGACCATGCAGAGATGACGATGGGAGGAGACCCTGCCCAGTGGTTGTCCAAGACTCCAGGTCTCCTTCAGAGGGGCAGGCTGAGTCCCCTGGCCCTGAGAGAGCCTCTCCCTCCCCGCCTCCTGCCCCCAAGAGACTAAAGGAGGAGACGCTGACACAGGGAGGGTGGAGAACATTCTCTCTGACATTATAATGTTGCTGCGGGAGGGGCTGGGCCGTGGCTGGAATGGCAGGACCTCCCATCCCAGGGGGGTGACCTGGGTGGGGCTGAGAGGGAAGGAAGGGGTGGCACCTGGGGCCAGAGAAAGGATCGGCACTTGGGGTGGCCCCAGGCCCAGGGGGAGGGAGGGCTGGGGAGGCTCCGGGTGGCGGTGGCAGGCAGCTGAGACCTTAGTGCCCTGTGGTGGTGGAAAGCAGGACCCTGCTCCTTATGCCCCAGCTCTGGGGGGTGTTCAGGAGGGCCCATTCCCACCACAGGTGTGTCCCAGAGTGCCCCCCGAGACAGGCCCAAGGGAAGTCTGAGAGGTTCCCTGGGTGGGGAGGTGTCTCTCTACCTGTCCCCCTGAAGGGGCCCAGGAGGGGCAGGGATTGGGAAGGGGGTGCTTTTGAATGAGCAGAGACGGGCTTGTCTGTGTGCAGGTGTGGTATGCGAGGGGCAGAGGGGTCCTGAGTGGATCCCCTACTCCAATGTAACTCAACACACATCCGTCTCGTCTCCCCTGGTGTCCCCACACCACAGAGATGGGAGTCATGGTGAGCCCATGCATGACCCTGTGCTCACAGATTCACACAGCAGCCCAGCCCCTTCCTAACCATGAGGTAAACGAGCCAATCCCTGCTACCCAGGGACACACACCCCGCCCTGGGGACCTGGGGAGGGCCAGGAGCCAAGATGAGCCACGACCTCAGGCCCCTTCCATGTCCACCTTGCTGGACTTGCCTGAAGCCCAGCCCCACCCAGCCCCTGCCTGTCCAGAGCCAGGTGACACAGAGGCACTTGGTAGAGGTTTTTCCTTGATCCAGAGCAGGCACCAGGCCCAGGGACATTAATACTGCAAACTGTGTCTCCAACCCCCTGGGGTACCTGGAGGCCAGGACAGGGTGGGAGGGTACCTGTCACCTCTCACCCCACCTGGCTCTCCAGCTCCCGCCATGGCCAGTGGGTGAAGGAGAAGAGGTGACCGAGCTCTTGGATAGGAGGGATGGAAGGGACAGGAAGGGGCATTTGGCTGAAGAGTCTGGTATAACTGCCTCTAGGTACATTTGTGGCGGAAGGAGATAGGAGACAGTCCACATAGGCAAGGCCCCAGCCTGCCTGTAGGAGAGCGGCGGGAGGGTGGTGTGGAGGGACAGAGGTGCATGGGGACAGCCGCCCCGCAAAGCCAGGTGTCCCTTTTGGCCGCTCAGTTGGGGGTGGCTCCAAGCCCTGACAGAGGGCACTCGCCCCTTCAGGCCCTCCGGGAGCCCTGGGACCAGTGTTCTGGGCCTCCAGGTGCCCACAGGTCTCCCCTCGGCTGCAGGTGTGGCAGGCTCTTGAGGGTGGTGAACCAGTGCTCCTTACTCCCAAGGAAGGTGGGGCTGCGGGGCTGGCAGTGGGGGGCCCAGCAGCCCCACACCAGAGGATGTGGCAACTCACGATTGGTTTGGTCTGGAGCCCCCATCATCTGTGGAGGAAGAGAGACAGAGCTCAGTGAGGTCCTGGGGAGACCGCAAGTGTCTGCCCTCGGGCCAGGCATTGAGTGCTTCACCTCACCTCCCTGCAGGCAAGAGGTGCCCTGTGTCCCAAACTTGAACCCCGACTGCCTCCCCACACCCAGTGCTCCAGAGTCAGGGCCACAGATATCAAGGGGAGAGGAGCAGGACTTGCTGGGGTTTGTGGGGTGCCATAAGGGAGAGGCCCCGGAAGGGACCTGCCAGCACATAGCTGATGTCCAGGGGTTGGGGCAGGGATGGGCCAACAGCACTCTGGGTCACCGTTGGTGGCTTTTGAATAAGACAACTCTGCCACTGTTGGCCTCTGGCTGGCGGGTAAAACATCTGCCTTGCAGGCTTGGCCACTTGGAGTGACCTGCTGACTGCCTTGCCCACATGCCAAGGGAGGTGCCTTGTCCCAGGCCTAAGAGCTACACAGACCAGGGCCCAGCCCAACTCTGCCCTGAGCATGGCGGAGGTTGGGGTGAACCGCTGCACCCTCCAAGTCTCCACTTTGCCATCTTCTAATGTGAGTGGCATAGTCCACTCACACCGGCAGGGCTAGCCCAGCGCCCAGGGGTAGGGGTGGGGGGGTAGGGGGTGGGGGTGGCAGGGCTCGGAATCATTCTGGGGCCGTTACCAGGGTGATAACATCTCGTGGAAACCATGGTGTCCTTTCCCCACGTTTTGGTTTTGCATTTGTCCCAGTGGTTACTCACTGGGCTGCTAAGTGCAAGGTCAGTAGTTTGAAACCACCAGGCACTCCATGGGAGAAAGACCAGGTTTTCTGCTCTCCTCGTTAAGAGTGACAGTCTCGGAAACCCACAGGGGCACTTCTACCCTGTCCTGTAGGGTCACTATCAGTCGGCTTTGACTCAATGGCAGTGAGTTTGTTATTTTTTTACATTCACCCGGTGTTGCTACCAGGTAAGCATCAGAGCTAACAGGTAAGCATTGGCCAAGCCCTCCAGCTGCTATGAGAGAGCGAGCAATCTGCTCCCATGAAGATTGACATCCTCAAAAAAAAACCAAAAAACCAAATTCACCCCCATCAAGTCCATGCCAACTCAGTGACCTGATTTACGACAGGGTTCACCTGTGCCCTGTGGGTTTCCAAGATTGTAACTCTTTATGGGAGTAGAAAGCCTCATCTTTCCTGTCCCACGCGGCCAGCTGGTGGTGGCTTCGAACAGCTGACCTTTCGGTTAGTAGGTGAGCAGCCCAACGCTAACCCACCACCAATGCTCCTTGGGATTTTGTTATGTGTGGCAGAAGGGGCGGGGCATAACACCAGGCTTTTTTCTTCATAATACCGTATTTCATAAAACTGACTTTGCCACCAATGTTGAGAGACCCCCGCCCACCCTATTTTATGTACTAGCCCAGGAGTCCTCAAACTATGGCCGGCGGGGCCACATTCGGCCTGCAGAGGACATTTATCCGGCCCGCCAGGTAAAGTTTTTGCCCCATTTGTTTTTTTGTTTCAAAATAAGATATGTGCAGTGTGCATAGGAATTTGTTCATAGTGTTTTTTTAAACTATAGTCCGGCCTTCCAACGGGTCTGAGGGACAGTGAACTGTCCCCCTGTTTAAAAAGTTTGAGGACCCCTGTAGTAGCCGGTTGAGTCACCGCCTGGAGCTTTCTTACAGCCAGCCCACTGCTATCGAGGCCTTTCTGACTCACCAGGGGGACCCTCCATGGGGGTCCTGAGGCTGTAAAGGAGGCCTGGTGTCAGGTGGTTACACTGGACTGCTAAGTGCCAGGCCAGCAGTTGGAAACCATCAGGCGCTGGGTGGGAGCTGTCTGATCCCATGCAATGGCAGTCTCAGAAACCCACGGGGCAGCTCTACTCTGTCCTATGGGGTCGCTGTGCGTCTAACTCACAGGATGGCTCTGAGTTAGAGGTTCCTCCCCCCCAGCCCCCCACGGCACTCACAGCTCCGTGTCATCCAGAGCAGGTGGGCGCTCCAGCGCCTGTCTCCGCCTACGCAGGGCCCCCAGGATCTTCTTGCGTGGGCCCAGCGGGATGCTGATGCTGCGTAGGTCCGGTTCGGAGCAGAGCATCAACGCCTCCAGGTCGATCTTCTCCTGGCGCAGAAGGGCAGTGAAGTCCTCCATGCGCAGGGAGGCCAGGAAGGTCTCCAGCGCGCTGGTCTCCGGCTCCAGGTCCTCGTCCAGGCCCAAGTCCATGTCGTCCCAGGGCAGCTCCTCGGGGCAGCTGTGCTCCCGTAGGCTGTTGGCACTGCCCAGGCTGTCATTGTCCAGGCTGGGGGAGCTCTGCAGCCGAGCCCGCGGCGTGCCTGCCCCGTCCAGGCCACCGTCCTCGCGGCCCAGGCCCTGCAGCCCGCTGCTCAGGTAGTTCCGGCGGAACACCATGGTGCCCAGGCCAGGCCGCGTGAACAAGGAGTCGTGGCCCGAGTCGGTGCTGACCTCCGAGTGGGCTGGCTCAGCCGCCAGCAGCGTGGCACGGGAGAGGCTGTCCCCGTCGGAGGGGAACATGTCCCGGAGCGGGGAGCGGCCCCACTCCTTGGGGTTGGCGTAGGTACCCTGACGCACGAACATCACGTCGCTGCCCAGCTGCAGCCCTGAGAGGGAACGCACGCTCTTGCGGCCGTCCTCGGAGATCTTGAAGGTGCCCTCCCCGCCCTGTTTGCGCCGCTCCAGCTTGCGCTGGATTTTGGTCTTGCCGCGGGCGGTGCCATGCAGCGTGGCCTGCGAGTAGGGCAGGTGGCTGCCCAGTGCCAGGCCCTGCAGCCGGCGGCTCAGGGTGCTGGAGGTGAGGCTGGAGAAGCTGAGCGTGTCCGAGCGCTCGGCCAGCTCGCGCCGGTACCGCCGCTCCATGCGCTCGTGGTGCTTGCGCTGCATCTTGGCGCAGTCCCGGATGCGCCGCTCCGCCTCGCGGAAGGCCTTGTCCTTCAGCTTGCCCACCAGCTTGGGGTTGAGGCCGCTCTGCTTGGCGGCGATGGAGTCCAGGTAGCGCACACACTCCATGTGGCCCTTCATGGCGCCCATGTCCAGCGGCGTGTGGTAGTCATTGTCCAAGCACCAGATGTTGGCCCCGAAGGACACCAGGAAGGACAGGCAGTGCAGGTGGCCATTAGAGGCTGCCAGGTGCAGGGGTGTGTTGCCCCAGATGTCACACTTGTCCGGGTCACCCCTGCAGGGAGGACACGTGGGGGGGGGGCAGTGAGGTGAGTCACCCAGATGAACGGCAGGGGCCCAGCGCCCTGCTGAACTTTGGTGCAGCTACCCCAGGTCGCTACAGACCCATGGGGCTGAGACCTCTATTCCGATTCCAGGGGACGTGCAGGTGCGTGGCCAAATGAGGAGGGTGCGGACGAACCCGCCCCCCACTCCCCAGGCACCTACGGGCGGGGCTCCGGAAGGGGCGGGGCAGGGGCGGGGCTTTCGCCAGCGAATGAGGGCTGGGAATCTCAGGGGATAAATATTTGATGCCCTGAGAGAAAGGA
Source organism: Echinops telfairi (assembly GCF_000313985.2). Classification (NCBI taxonomy): domain Eukaryota; kingdom Metazoa; phylum Chordata; class Mammalia; order Afrosoricida; family Tenrecidae; genus Echinops; species Echinops telfairi. The sequence continues at coordinate 45,436,527 of NW_022111358.1, forward strand.
GTGAATTATTCATGGGCCCCTGCGGGCAGCTGGCCCGGGGAGGTGGTGGGCCAGGGCCGAGGCTGGGTCTCAGGCTGGCGTGTGGTGAGTGCGGTTGTGCGTGCCCGCTGAGTGGGCCGGCCCAGGGCAGGTGGTGTGTGCTGGGCCACCACTCGGCTGAGCAGGCAGGGCCTGCGCTGGCAGGTCGTGGCCTGGCCAGGTCTGCAGGGATCGGGGCCAGGCTTGGCAAGCCGGTGTGTGAGAGCAGGTGTCGGGCCTTGGCCTGGGCCAGGAGGGGAGTGTGGGGGCAGCCAGAATGGGAGGGAAGAGGTGGAAGCAGGGTGCCCAGCCGGGCTACCATTCCCGCCACCCAGAGCCGCCCCATCCTGGCGGCTATATGAGGCTATGTGAACTGCCCAGGGGTCCCCACTCAGCTCTCTCTAACACCCCTTACACGGAACTGTCCCCTGGGTTGGTTGCCTGCTGGCGGGAACCTGGGTGCTGGCTCCTCCCCAGTTCTTCCTTAAGGGCCTCGCTCAGGCCAGGCAGCCCCTGCCCACACTAATGAGGTCACAAAGACCAGGAAGAAACACTCCCTTGTTCCAGCAGCTCCCTAGCCCCCTCAGCTGCCCTCCTGGATTCTGAGGCCTACACTCTGATGTGGGGAGGGCAGGCTGGCCTCTGGCCCATATTCCATCAAAGGCCAGCCCTTGCCCTCTGGGGTGGGGGGCACCAAGGGAATCCCTCTCCTCCTCTGGTGAGTCTCTGAGGGGAGTCAAGAGGTCAGGGGTCACAGTGAGCCCTGGGGGTTAGGGGGGCAACTTAGGCCTCTGGGAAGCTGGCTGGCCCAGCTGTCTTAGGTGGACAGGGCCCAGGAAAGTGAGGAGGGGAGCAAGAAGGGTCCTCAGCCCCCACAGACTTAGGCCGGAGCCTGCCCCCAGAGCCTGTCTCCAGGGCCAGCCCTATCCTCCATATCTGTCTCTCTTCCAACCCCCTTCCCACCCCAGGCCCTCCCAGCCCCAGGTCTCTGCCAGCAGAGTTGTTCCTAGGGAGCTTTACAACCCCAGGGAGCCACTCCTGGGGTCCTGACCCACCCCTTCTTGCAGGACAACCCCAAAGGGATAGGGCAGAGAGAGATCCCCCTTCAAGGATCAGTGAGGCCTACAGTGGAGGAGGGGCCCAGAGCCACCCCCACCCCCCCATGGCTGAGCCCATGACCTTTAGAAAGTGCCCATAAATCCCAGCAATGGGCAGGCCATGGGAGAGAGGGGTGGGAGGCCCCTCTGGGGACTCTTTTTCTAGCCCCACCTGCCCTTTGAGCCCATCCACTCCCTTCACTCTTGCCTCCAGGTGACACCCCCCCTCCCAAAATCCTGGCATTCCCCAATCCCACTCCCTCCCCTCCTAAGCTCCATAGCCAGCTCCCATGTTCAAAGTCTCTGGGCTTCCCCCTCACAGCTACCAAGCACAAGGTCCCAGCTAGAGTTTGTGGGGAAGAGAGGGACTTCCTGGCAGTCTGGCAGGGGGCTGTGTCTCCCTGACCTGGGCACCGGGAACCCCTTTCCTTCTCTCACAGGCGGTGGGAGTGGTGGGGCACTCACCCGCGGCTCACAATGAGGCGCAAAGACTCCAGGTTGCCATGGTAGGCAGCCCAGAGGGTGGGGGTCATGCCATCCTCGTCGGGGGCGTTCAGTTCCTTCCGGGTGGCCTCTTTGAGCAGCTCCAGGTAGCCGTCTCGGGCCGCACGATGGTATTGGTCATTCATGATGCCCGATGTGGACGGGGCGGGCCAGGGGTTCGGGGCGAAGCCCCCCGCTAGGGAGGGCGTTGGGGTCAGGGCCGGGGCATGGGGCTGGGGGAGGGGGTCGGGCAGAGGCCGGGGCCGCCAGCCCCCGCTGCCGCAGACGGAGGATGCGGAGCGCCAGAGCCACGGCTAAGGGACATTTGAGCCGAGTACCAGACTTAGGGGGGCGGGGGGAGGAGTGGAATGCTCCGCCGCTCAGGGCGCCGCCCCCGGCTTCCCCTGGGTCCTAAACACCGGGGCTCAGCTCGCAGACAGACCACTGGAGGTCCTGTCCGCCCTCTAAAAGTGCCCAGCCCCAGTACATCCGAGGGTCCATCCAGAGTCCTGGTGCCGAGGATGTCCCCGATTTCTCCCGCCCAGCCGTCCAAGGAGCAACCAACGACTGGGGAGGGGTGCCTAGGAGCGGGCTGGCGAGCCTAAACCCCAGGGCAGTGGGCTGGAGCCGGGCGTGCGCATCCCTCCAGGGAGCCGGTAGGACGCGGCCAGCGAGTCGCGGTCCTCGCGCGCGGGGTAGGGCAGCTGCGCTCCAGCAGGGGGCGCCAGAGGGCAGGTGCGGCCCCGCGCGGCCGGACGCAGGGAGCCCCGCGCGCTGCTCGCAGCACCCCGTGGGCCCGGCGCTCGAGAGGAGGAGCAGGGCCGTCGGGGGAAGAGGGACGCGGTCCGGCCCGCAAGGCCGCGCCCAGAGGAGGTCTCCGGCGCGCTGGGACTGCGAGAGTGTCTTGGGCGCCCGGCGACTCCAGGGCATCATCAGCCTTCAGGGCGCCTGGATCGCAAATCGCGTGGGGCGCCGGGGCGGGGTGCTCTCTGGGTGCCGGGACCAGGGGTGGGGACGCCCCTTGACGGAGACATATCGTATCATATCATCCGCCTTATCTGGCTCCCTCGCGCACTTCCCCAAATTCAGCCCAGAGAGAAGATGGATCATGTGAGCGGGGTTGAGCGGTTTATGGAGCCCAGCTGCCCGCCCGCCCGCGGCTGTAAATCACCGAGTCCCCCCGGGTATAAAGTGCCCGGCCAGGCCCGCGTGGGAAAGAGGAGACCTTCGCCGGCACCCGGCACCCTGCTCAGTCCCGGCTCCCGGG
>NW_022111358.1:45439620-45465024 GCF_000313985.2 Echinops telfairi
GGCCACGGGCAGCAGGGTTCCAGAGGACCCTAGGGGTGACCTGGGGTGCCTGCTTCTCCCCTCACAGTGACACCCCACCCCCACCCCCACCGTCTCCAGTCACACCAACCATGTCGGACCTCGAACCAGCCTCAGGCCCCAAGGTGGCCCAGCCCACGCCACGCCACAGCTCCATCGAGGTGTGGAAGAAGGGGGGCCGCCTGCTCTCGGTGCTCATCGCCTTCAACGTGATGCTGCTGGCGTGCACGCTCATCACGGGCGGCGCCTTCAACAAGGTGGCCGTCTATGACAAGGACGTCTTCGCGCTGCTCACCACCATGATGCTCCTCTCCTTGCTCTGGCTCCTGTTCTACCTGCTGTACTCCGCGCGGCGCGGCGACGCTGTCCCCTACCGCGACGTGCATGCCGGCCCCATCTGGCTCCGAGGTGCAGGTCGAAGGGGGGGGGTGTTGCTGGAGACAGGGTGCACATGGATGTGGAGGGGTCAGAAGTTCCCTCGGGAGGGTTGGATGAGGCATAGGCTAGGTGAGTTCAGAAGAGGACGAGAGAGCTCCTAGGGCAGGGGTGACGAGGGAGGAGGAGAGGCACTTTGTGCTTGGCTAAAGATTAGACAAGAGTGGGCACCAGAGAGCTCTGGGTGGAGAACAGAGAAGGAACGATGATAGCAAGGGCCATCCTCCTGATCCATGCAATCCCAAGGCAGAGATGGGCGTTCTCAGCAGAATATTCACCCACCCATCCACCAGTCCACCCACCCACCCATCCACAAATCAACCCATCTATTTGCACCCATCCACATATCCATTCACCACTACATTCATTCGCCCAGCCAGCCAACCACTCACTCCTCCGTCCACCCATCTAGCCATCCTCGGGGTGCCCAGAAAGGGCTGGCACACAGTAAGCCTTCCACCCTGCCTCTCTGCTCTCCCACTGACTCCCAGGAGGGCTGGTGCTGTTTGGTGTCTGCACGCTTGTCATGGATGTCTTCAAGACCGGCTACTACTCCAGTTTCATCGAGTGCCAGTCGGCCATCAAGATCCTGCACCCTGTCATCCAGGCCGTGTTTGTCATTGTGCAGGTGGGTGGGTAGAAGGGAACCAGGACTTGGTGCAAGGCCTGGGGACCCAGGTGCCACACCCCACGTCCACTCTAAGCAGCTCCAGTGGGCATGGAGCTGGGACTGGGATCACATGAGTCCATCTCCCAGAAGCACTTGGTCATGAAGTAATATCCCAACTGTGAGCCCCTACTTCGGGGGCCTGGGATTTTATTGGAACCTAAGCAGGGCTGATAGTTAACACCTCCCTTAGCAGGTGTGCGGTGTGACAGCCACCTCTGTCTCTTAGAACCTAGGCTGCCCTCTCTGGTTGCCATAGAGGACACCCATCTCAGGCAGGAGAGCATTCTGCTGATGTGATTTTCTATACAAGTTCAAGTGTATATATATATAAAGTATATATCTATAATTTGCTGTCTAAACACCACCTTGAAAGATCTTCTGATGCAACTGGGGCACTATTGGCCTTACTTGTGGCTGGAGGAGATCACAGGCCAGGATAACCCATGTGAGGTCCCTCCCCTGAGACAACCCCTCACCCCCAGGTGCCCTGCCACCAGTCAACACACTTAGATAGTGGCATGTGCATCATTTCCCTGCATTGTGTTTTAGGGGGTTGAATGAGGCTCCCAGTTCTGAGTCAAATTTTGAGTTGAAATTGCACTTAAAATGAAAACAGATGTCAACCGACATCAGCGAACACCAAAGAGATGCAATGGCAGCCCGGGGAAGCTGGACCTTGCAGGGGACAGAGGAGGAGGCGGGCAGTACACAGGACCCTGCATCAGGCTGACCTTGCTCCTGGGAAGAGATAATTCCGTAGTCAAAACTCAACTCGCCCCCTCCCTGCTGCCTCCCCCAAATAAAAATAAAACCAAGCACCAGTGAGTTTTGCGGGGGGCATTTGGCAAACCTTTAAAGAACAGAGAGTCCGCATGTTATAACACTGTTCTGTAGTAGCGAGGCTACTCCCTGCCCTGTGTCCTAAAGCAAACTGAACGCGGTCAGTTAGCACAAAGGCTTTGGGGGAGAGAGCACTCAAGGCTGCCCGTGGCTGTGGGCTGTCTGGAGTTTAGTCTTTGTACAGAGTCAACAGCTTCATTCTCTCCCAATGCAGACATACTTTCTGTGGGTCTCTGCTAAAGACTGCATCCACATCCACCTGGATCTGACCCGGTGAGTGTCCACCCGCAGCTCAGTGCTTGGACCCCCTGCAAGGCCAGGCTACACTTTGGGGAGCTGCCGAATGGGGGGGGTCCCAGCCGAGGTCCACCTGTTTTGCTAGCTAAGCTCCACCCGCATATGCCTTGTGTGCGTGTACACGCACATTTTCGGGGTGTTGTGCAGTGTGCCATGTGTGCCTTCCTCCCCAGGGGGGAGGTAGCTGCAGTGACCTGGGTCCCTGGATATCCCCTGGCTCATTCCAAACCCAGCTGCCCTGTCACAACAGGGGTCTGTGCCCTCTGGAATCCCAAGGCCACCTCCCAGGATAGCTCCCAGCTCCCACCTCTTCATGGTCCAGCCGAGAGCCAACGACCCTCTGTCTCTTCATCAGGTGTGGTCTCATGTTTACACTGACCACCAACCTGGCCATCTGGATGGCGGCCGTGGTGGACGAATCGGTACACCAGGCTCATTCCTACAGCAGCTCTCACAACAACGTGACCCACAACCACCTGGGCCCCAACTGTGAGTCCCCTGGCCCGGCCTTGGCTTTGTGGGTTTGTAGAGTTGTCCCTCTCACAAGGGGAAGCAGGACCTCCTCCCGCTTGAGGCGCCACCTCTGAAGAGGTCTAGGTGTAGACGACCCAGGAAGTGGGGTATCCAGGAGCATCGTCCTTATCCTTGAGGGTGCAGCCTGGTGCCATGCTCCAGGTCTCCAGCACCCAGGAGGAGTGAAAGGCCCAGGGTGATCAAGCTTGGGGGTGGGGGGTTGGGGGGAAGGCAGGGCAGTGCACTGGTGGAAGCCTGGGGATGGTCGAGGGGGGGAGATGCCCAACCCCATTGCTGTCAAGTTGGTTTCGACCCTTAGCGACCCTACACAGGGTTTCCAAGGCCGTCAGTCTTTGTGGGAGCAGCCAGCCTCATCTTTCTCCTCTGGAGCAGCTAGTGGGTTTGAACTGCCGACCTTGAAGTGAGCAGCCCAAGGCTCACCCGACCAACAGCACCACCTGGGCGGAAACAATAGCGGTTGTGGTGATAAGGGACATTTCCTGAGCCCTAGCTGTCCTACAGAGGGAGCCCTGCTGGCGGAGTGGTTACCCGTTGGGCTGCTAACAGCAAGGTCAGCGGTTTGAAAGCACCAGCCGCTCCTCACAAGAAAAAGGCGGCTTTCTACTCCTGGAGAGAGCCCGGTTCAGGAACCCACACGGGCAGCTCGACCGTCTCCTCTAGGGGCGCCAGGAGTCGGAAAGGAATCACTCGGCGGCAGTGCATTTGATTTAGGTTGACGGAGTCACTGTGGGTCAGAATTGACTCAACAGCAGTGCATTTGCCAAACAGGGATGCTGGCATTTAGTGCTCAGCCCTGACCCCTAAGGTGGGAGGTTCAAACCCACTGGCCACTCCACAGCAGAAAGCTGTAGAAACCCCAAGAGGCAGTTCCACTCTGTCCTGTAGCGTCAGAATCAACTCAAAGGCAATGAGTCGATATGCCAAGCAGGAGTGCTGGTGGCACTCACGGTTAAGGGTATGACCACTACAGGCTGGCAGTTCAAACCCATCCGGAGGCATCTCAGAAGAAAGGCCTGGCAGTCTGCTTCTGAAAGGCCACAGCGGAGCAGCTCCACTCTGCACACGGGGTCCCCGAGCGTCGGCACAGAGTCGACAGCAAGCAGCAGCAGGAGCTAGGCCAGGCACTGAGCTAAGTGACTCACACAAGGTGTCCCTCAGCTACCCCACCCCACCCCCGCCGCCCCCACTTCCCCGTGAGATGGGTCCCGACAGGTGTTCCATTCCTAGATGGAGAAACAAAGGTCTAGGGCACCGGTTCTCAACCTGTGGGTCGAGACCCCTTTGGGGGTTGAATGACCCTTTCACAGGGATCATTCATCACAGTAGCAAAATGACAGTGATGAAGTAGCAACGAAAATAATGTTATGGTTGGGGGTCACCACCCCATGAGGAACTGTATGACAGGGTAGCGGCATTAGGAAAGCTGAGAACCACTGGTCTAGGGAGTGGCAGCCACTTGCTTCTGGTCACAGGGCTTGGAATGGGGGAGCCAAGTGTCCTGTGACCAAGGAATGGTGACATGCTGGAAGGTCAGCAGCTCCGTGGGGGGCGATGTGGCTGGCAGTGGGTTTCCATGAGGGTAGTAGCTTGGAGACCCCGTGGGGCGGCTCTGCCCTGCCCTCCAGGGTCCCTGTGAGTCTGGACCGAGGACAGCAGGCTTGGGTTGTTTTTTCTATTGAGGGAGGATGGGGTTCATAGTCATGGTCCACTGGTCTTTTTCGAAGACCCTCCACTAGCCGGGATCAGGGTAGATGACGAAGTCTGCCTGAACCTTGCCTGAAGATACCTCCCTCCCCAGTTTGTGGGACCCAGGATCTCGGGGAGACCCGGTCGAGCAGGGCAGAGAAAAGCCCTCTGGCCTCATCTGCAGAGGGTTCCTGGGGGCAGTCAGCTTCACATGGCGGGGGTGAGGGGCTGTGGAGAAGGGTCAGCCTCAGTCAGGGCTACCAGGAGGTTGTGTGCCTAGCTCGGCCACTCAAGCAATCTTGCCTCGTTGAGCCTCAGTTTCTCCACGGGCCAGAGCTGCTGGGACGGCCCTGGGGATCCCATGGGCTGGTTGTCAGGGCCCGAGGTATTCGATAAGGCTGTCTCCAGATATCAGATAAGATGTTTATCGGCGTGGAACAAACCGGGGGGACAGGAGGTCACAGGAGGGACCTGGTCATGGCAGCTCACTTTCAGAGTGAGGTGGATTAGGGTCTGGAGTGAAGAGCTTCAAGGAAGGTTGAACTTGAGGAGTTCCCAAGACAGTCACCGTCCCACAAGACCCGATCTTGTCCATCTTAGGTTGTGACTAAGGGGTCAGACTGAGGCTGTTTCTGAAGGGCTGGAGAGAGAGAGAGAGAGAGAGAGAGAGAGAACACGCGCCTGTGCATACTTCTGTGGGTCAGCTTTTTTTTTTTTTAGTGGACACCGACTATTGTCCATTGGCTATTGTCCCCACCACCTCTGGCACATAGCAGGAGTGAATGAGGGTGCCAGACAGGTGCTGGGTACGTGGGGGACACTAGTAAATATGGGAGAGGAGCCTTGGTGGTGTAGTGGACTACACACTGAGCTGTTAGCCACAGGGGCAGCAGTTTGAACCTAGCAGCTGCTCTGCCAGAGAAAGATGAGGCTGTCTGCTCCCAGGAAGATTTCCAGCCTTAGAAACCCACAGGGGCAGGGCTACCCTGTTCTTGTAGGGTCGCTATGAGTCAGAACCAACTCGACAGCAGTGAGAGAGCCAACTTAGCGCCCTGATGGCACAGTGGGTTTACATGTTGGGCTGCTAAGCACAAGGTTGACAGTTCGATACCAGCAGCAGCCCCTGGGGGGAAAGGTGAGGCTTCCTGTGCCTATAAAGAGTTACAACCTCAGAAACACACAGGGGCAGTTTTACTTTGCAAGACCATTCTGAGTCAGCATCCACTGGACAGGAGGGAGGTTTGGCGTTTGGGGTGCTGTGACCCACGGCCACCCCCACCCCCCCACCCCACCCCCGCTGAGCTGTTCTTAGGAAGGTTGTAGTCTAGCGAAAGGAGGCCCTTCAGGTAGGTGGGAGGACAGTTCAGTGTGTGTCCCTCTGTCCCCGACAGACCGTTCAGCCAGCCAGGCTGAAGGAGACCCCTGCCCCTGCAACACGGTCATCTGCCAGGTCTTCCAGCAGGGCTACTTCTACCTGTACCCCTTCAACATCGAGTACAGCCTCTTCGCCTCCACCATGCTCTACATCATGTGGAAGAACGTGGGCCGGCTGCTGGCGCCCTCCTACAGCCACAGCCACATGCCCTTCCGGGTCAGCCTCTTCCGGGAGACGTTTTTCCTGGGCCCCGTCCTGGGCCTGTTTCTCTTCATGGTGGGGCTGGCTGTCTTCATCATCTACGAGGTCCAGGTGAGCGGCGAGGGCAGCCAGATCCAGCAGGCCCTGGTTATGTACTACAGCTTTAACATCATCTGTCTGGGACTCATGACCCTGGTCAGCCTAAGCGGCCTGGTCATCAACCGCTTAGACCGCCGGACCATGGACCAGCACAAGAACCCCACGCGCACGCTCGACGCGGCCCTGCTGATGGGGGCCGCCCTGGGCCAGTATGCCATCTCCTATTACTCCATTGTGGCTGTGGTGGTGGGTCTGCCCAAGGACCTGCTGGGGGCCCTCAACCTGGCTCACGCCCTGCTCCTCATCGCTCAGCACACCTTCCAGAACGTGTTCATCATTGAGAGCCTCCACCGCGGGCCGCCCATGGACGAGCCTCAGGGGGGGCCCTGCCACGGCCTGGCCTTCACCCACCTGGACGCCTTGCCCGCCTGTCCGACCACTCCCAGAGTGGTGGGCCCCAGTCCCACCGGCCCTCAGGAATCAGAGGCCATCATCCTGGCTCCCCAGGGCCACTGGAGGCGCCGGTGCCTGAAGGACATTGCTTTGTTCCTCCTGCTCTGTAATGTCATCGTGAGTAGGGGGTGGTGGGCAGGGGGGCGGGGGGACAGCAGGAAGGCCGAGGTTGGCCATTCTTTGAGGCCTGGCTGTTGGGGCTTCTTGGCCTGACCCCCAGCCTGCTGGGGAGCCTTACGGTTCTCTGGGGAGGGGGAGCAGGTTCACAGAGGGCCAGGCACCAGCCCCCAGCCTCCACAAAGGGAATGAAATCCCAGCATGTGGTATCTAGGTAGCATCTGGGTGGTGGTGGTGGGGGTGTCCCAAGAAATGCTATGGGGAGGGAGGGCCTCAGCAGAAGTGGGGGGAGCTGGGAGAGCTGATGTGGAGGACAAGGGCTCCCTCTGCATCCCCCCTCCCTCCTGCCCCTTGGGAGGTGTGACTGCTATTGGGAACTTGTGACCTGCCTGCTTCTCAGTATAATCGGAGCAGCCTCAGGAAGTAACAGGGCCCGGTGTACGTGTGAGCCCCAGAAGGCTGGCAGCCCAACACCCTCCCCGAGGCAAACACCCGCTCTTAGTGAAGGGCCCCAATAGCAAAGCAGACCTGGGGGCAGCTACATCCCAATAGAGGAAGGCCCCGTGTAGGTAGTCCACCCCTCCCCCCTCCCCTGCTCCCAGGAAGGCCCCTAAGACAAGAACATGGACTCAGTGGGCACAGTGGGCACAGTCCAAGTCCAGAGCATGCTTCTAATGGCAATCCAGCTCTGTGCACGAGGTTGGGGGTAGGGGCACGACATCCTCTTTCCATCCGGTCTCCCCAAGGACTCTGGACCCCTCTCGTAGAAGGGAGCTTGGGTGCACAGCAGACTCTGTTTTGGTTGCTCCCAGTACAGGGCGGCTACGGAGCACACCCCAGCCTCGTTACTCACTGCTCCCGCAGCTACTTGGGAGAAAGGTGCGAGGCTCTCTGCTCCCGTGAAGACACACAGCCCGGGGCACCCAAAGGGGCGGTTTGCTCTGCCCTGAAACCCTCTCCTCCCCCTCCCCACTAAACCCCACGAGTGGGCCATGCTCAAAGGATGGAAGAGCCCGGGCCAGGGATGAGCAAGGGCCAGGGATGAGCAAGCTCCGTGGGGCACAGCTTCCCAAGCTCCTTAGAGAGTGTTAGGCCCTGTCCCAGACATTGACTCCCCCCTCCCGCCCAGTAACCCCCAGCTCACCGTACTCAGGCACCAGCAGGCCCACATAGAAAGCCCACAGGAATGACCCCAGGGCACCAGGTCTCTATGAACTAGAAAGTGGCAGTGGTCCTGTGTAAAACCAGCCACGTTTAGACCCTCCCCTAGGGTTGCTATGAGCCGACATTCACTGGGGCTGGCCGTGAGTTTGGTTTGGTTTTTAGACGTAGACCCCCTAGAATTGAAGCACCCTGATGGAGCATGCCCCAGCCTCGAACAAGGTGCCCAGAGTCAAGACATCCCTGAGCGTCCCGAGAAAATGTGCCAGCAGCGCTCCTGAGAGGGGCCTCCCAACAAAGTCGGCGTCCCTAATTAAAAACTGAAAAATAAGAGTAGTCACTCGTGGGACCCAATCAACAGAAGCAGGCAGGTTTGAAACCTCGTCTTTCGGGAGGCGTTTTTTGCTCCAGGGTTCTGGGGCGCCTCCGGGAGAATCCAGGCCCTTCGTTTTGGAGAGGGTAGTGAGGTTGCTCAAGGGCACACAGTTTGCCTTCTGCCCCCAAGATGAGGCCTGATGATCCAGCTGCAGCACCCGCCTGGCCCAATGGGGAGGGGCAGAGTGCATGGAAGGTTGCGGGGCAGTGAGAAATGAGAGCCATCTGGCCGGGCCCACAACCGGCTCCTCTGGGCCGTCCCTGCTGGTCGTGCCCCTCTCTCTGGGACAGAGCTGCAGGCCCAGTCATCCACATCCATCCTTGCTTCCTTCCGGGCTGAAACCCTCTCCTCCCCCTCCCCACTAAACCCCACGAGTGGGCCATGCTCAAAGGATGGAAGAGCCCGGGACAGGGATGAGCAAGCTCCTTGGGGCACAACTTCCCAAGCTCCTTAGAGAGTGTTAGGCCCTGTCCCAGACATTGAATCCCCCCTCCCGCCCAGTAACCCCCAGCTCACCGTACTCAGGCACCAGCAGGCCCACATAGAAAACCCACAGGAATGACCCCAGGGCACCAGCAGCCTGTCCCTGATGCCCCGTCTCCCCACACAGCTGTGGATCATACCTGCCTTCGGCGCCCGCCCTCACTTCAGCAACACGTTGGAAGTGGACTTCTACGGCTACGGACTCTGGGCGGCCATTGTCAATATCTGCCTGCCCTTCGGCATCTTCTACCGTATGCATGCTGTCTCCAGCCTGCTGGAGGTCTATGTGCTGTCCTGAGCCAGCAGGCACCCTCCCTGCCACACCCGGAACCCCTCCTGTGATGAAACCCAGGCCACAGACGTCCCACGCTGCCACCCATGCCCTGCTTGCTCCCCAGTGGAACATGCACACAAGCTACCTTTCCAAGATGCATTTTAAAATCATCATCAGGACATGCCCACCTCAGAAGAGCCCTGGGGCATCAGGCAACCACCACAGAGGGGACCCTTGCTGGGACCAGGCAAGAGCCGGAAGCCCAGCTCAGGGGCCACTCCCAACCCCAGAGCTGTGGTCAAGCCAGGCCACTGCCTGATGTTGGGGAACAATAAACTGGTGATTCGCCTCCCCTTGTTCCCACTTCTTATCTCAGTGGGCCCTGCCGTGGGAGAGGATCTTGGGAGACTGAGCTGGAAGGGCAGATTTGCAGTGAGTGAGCCACGTCTGATTACAGACCGCGCTTAGGAGGAGAGACCAGGAGAGACTAGGAGAGACCAGGCCAGGCTTCCAACTTCCTCTTCCCCTTATCCCGAGCCTAACAGCCGCACACTAGCTCCTCTCTCTCTTAGACGTGTTCCCTGACACGCACAAGATAAGGAAGCCCAGCCAGCACATTGTAGAAAGGATGACAGAGGGGAAGTGACTCTTCGAAGGTCACACAGCGATACCATTGTAAATCACCATTGTCACACTCTTCTCCCTCAAACAAAGACTTGTAGGACCCAGGACTCTGGCAGAGCCATGGAGCTGCTGCAGCAGAGGTGTGTGTATATGTGGGGGGACACCCCTGGGCTCCCCTATAAACCCCTCATCTGTCTTCTATGCTGCAGAGACGCTGAGCGGAAGGTGGCAGGAGGGAGGTTCCGAGAGAGGACGAGAGTGTGGCACTTCAGGTAGAGGAGGAGGCTGGTGGGCAGCCCAAGGCAGGGGAGCTGGACAGGCTGGGGTGGGAACTGGTGGGAGAAGGCAGCATTGGAAGGCAGTAGGGGCAGCAGCTCCCCGAGCCCGCAGTAGAAGAAGGGGGGCGTTGGTGAGAATTCTCAGGCCGGCAGCCTTCAGCTCTATCCAGCCTCTTGCCTGCTCACCATGCGGTTCTATGGTTCTACCTAAGTGTCTGGGCCCCACGCTGGAGTCTGACTTGGGGGGGAAAGTGCTGGGGGCTCTCTGAAGAAGAGGCCTTCACTGTTGTCCCCGGGCTGGTACTGGGTTCCTGGCCTGTCGCCCTGGAAACCACTCTGAGACTTGCCCCTACCCCAGCCCCCTTGTCCCCGACGGGGCAGGTAGAGCTTCATTCCCAGGGTCTGCTAGGCTGGAACCTTCCTGAAGTACATCACCAGGCCAGCCTGCCCAGGGTGTCTGGGTGGATGTGAACTACCGACCTTTCAGCTTGTAGTCCTACTCAGGTGCTAGGTGGGTGCTGGAAAAGCGACCCACCCCAGGCCTCAGGGGCTGTCCAGTCCTAGGAGGGACGCCAGAGCAAAGGGAGGTCCAAAAAAAACAAAGGGAGGTCCTTCGCTGGCAGCGAAAGGACACTGTCCCCCACTCCAGCCCGAGGACAGGCACCAGCACGAGGCCCGCCCCATTGACCCCTGACCCTGGGCTCCACACAGGCTCCGCCTCCGGCCCCCGCCCCACCCGTCCAGCCACCGGAACTATTGGCTGCGCCTCTGGACTGGAGCCCCCGGCGGGGTAATTAACGAGGGATTGATGAGATTCCCAAAGTCAACAGGAAAATCGATGGGCCGAGGGCCAGCGGCGGCTGCGCAGTCCTGCGGGGGGAGGAGGCCGTCGGGGCATCGGTTGGGGCGCGGGGCCTCACCTGGACGGACGCGCGGGGCTCGGAAGCCAGAGGGTAGCGGGCGGCGATGTCTGCTGAGGGCCCAGGTAAGGCTGCGGGGCCGCTCCTGGGGCCGGGAGCGTCCGGGACCCCAGAGGGAAGATTCCAGGCACGACCCCCCACACCCCCACACCCCCATCAGGATTAGGGTGAGAGGGAGACATGGCTGGGGATAGGGGGGCGGGGCGGGGGGTTGCGCAGAAAGAAGGCCAAGAGTCCCAAGATCCCAGCACTGACCTCTCCCTCCGCACCCCAGGCTGCCCCTACGTCCTTTCCGAAGACCGGGGGCCCCCAGAGGTCAGCAGCGCTCGTGGACACACAGGCCCGGAAGGGGCTGCCAGGCCAGGGACAAATACCACTGATACTGAGAGGAGGGGCCTGGGCTGGGGCGCCCTGAATCCTGGTTGGGGCGCTCTGGCAGCCAGAGACTGTCCAGAGCCTGCACCTCCTGGGGGCTCCCCAGAAACGGGAAGGAGCTGGCCCCGCGCAGCGCCCCAACAGCCCGCACAGCGACCTGCAGACCAGTTTGGCGTCCCAAGCTTCCTTAGGGCTGGTGCCCTTCCCAGGGGTTTGCAGGGGGTTGGGGTACAGACTCCTTGTCAACTCCAGGTGCCCTCATCCCCTCCTGACACTCCAGTGACCCGGTGATCCCCACCTCGGATCGAATTCACCACTTAGGGAGGGGAGGTTCTGGACCCTGGAGAGAGAGGATCAGGAATGTCCCCTCTGGGTGTGCAAAACCTGCCCCGGAATTCACCAACAGTTCTGCCCCTGGCCGCCTCTGCAGAGTAGCCCACAGGTAACTGTGAGCGTTTGGGTGGGTCGGGTCCTGTTCTACACGTAGTTACACACCTGGACCCATTTAATTCCCACAAAATCCCTATGAGGTCAGGAATACCCATTAAGCCATCCGAGAGAAATTTATTGAGCTACTACTAGGGGCTAGGCATTGTCATAAGTGTTCTCCGTACACTTATGAAACCCATTTTATAAATGAAGAAACAGGCTCGGGGTGTCTTAAGTGGCTTGTCCAGGACCATGAAAGTGGGAAGTGGAAGAATTGGACAGCACTGCCTCCCCCGCCCCCCCACACACACACACATCCCCGGCCTCCCCAGGGAAGAAAGATGAGGCCGTGTCTGCTTCCTAAACACAACAGCTGGTGGGGATGCCCTGTGGGGCAGGTCTACCCCTTCTTATAGGTTCTCTGTTGAGAACACTGGCCATCAGCGCTTAATCATGAGGCCATCCCACCTCTCAGGGAGGGAGGAGCGAGGAAGAGAGGGAGGGAGAAGATTTAGGAGAAGGCAAAGTGGAGCAGTCCTCTTGGGAGAAAGCCTCCTGCTTGCTCAACCTGGGTGGGAGAGCCTGGGAAAAAAACTGGAAGCTGTTTTGGAATGTCTTCTCCACCCAGCCAGGAGGGAAGGAAAGGTCCCACAGACAGGCCTCTGTCCATGGGCGTGGTGCTGAAAGTTCCCCAGAAAGCGCCTGAGTGCCCTGCTTATATGCTGCTGGCCTCAGGGTTCTGAGTTAAGCAAGACCTGGTCTCTGCCTGCAAGGAGACCAGGGACCCTTGTCAGACAGTGCACATCGGCTCTCAGAAGAAGGGAGTGTGTGCTTCCCAGGAGGGTGGTGAGGGCGAGCAAGAGCCCTTGGTGGGGAGATGTTGGATGAGGCAGAGGGAAAGCCAGCTCTCGGTGTGAGGGCAGGGAGGCAGGAGACAGGAGAACCCTCTGGCTGGACATGGGAGGCAGTTCCCTGGGGGGTGATGAGATGGGCATGCTGGGCAGAGCTTGATCAAGGCTGGAGAAGGGGGAGAAAGTAATTTTGAATGCTTTTAATATTTGACTTGTTTCAGAAGAGAACCTCAGAAGGTACAAAGAAGGGGCAGGCAGCATAGGGAGAGGTTATATTTCAGAGCCAAGTGTAGTGGTGTGGGTGGGGGCCTTCTGACGGCCATCTCAGGGAGAATCAGAGGCCACCAAAGCTGAGTCCAAGGGGGACGATGGAGCAGGGACGGATCATGGCAAGATAATAAATGAGATATCCATGAACAACCAACTGCCTCCCCTGCCACCAGACCAGAGAATTGGATGGTGCCGACTTACTATTAATGAACATTTTGATCAACGACTCCATAGAAAGATCCTGATCAAAAGGAGAAAGAGGCAGGGTATAATGTTAACTTCTCGTAGAACCTAGACTTTCTGGAGCCAAGGAGGCGGAATGAGCCCCTGAAACTATTGTCCTGTGACCATTTCTAAACTTTCAAGCAAACATAGCCCCTGAAGTCTTCTTAAAACCCAGCAGTAGTTTCCCGCCTGAGATCAGTGCGTCTGCCTTGGGCCCTGTGCTCTTTTCGGGCCTCTTGACCAAACGCACAGCAGCGGCTCACAGGAGTAGGCAGGAACCTTGGCGCACAGTGAGCTTCTGTGAGTCGGGAAGAACAGCGCTGAAAAGGAGGACAAGACGGGTCACACAGCTCAGAGAACGGACTTGTCCGTGGGGAGACTGTTGGATGGCTGTATGTTCTCAACAATCAGAAGAAAACACATTATGTAAACATTAGAAGGACCTGAGGTTCCACGGAGCAAGGGGACCCCTTACCCCGCTGGCTGGGGAGGGTGTGAGTGGGCAGACCACCTGGAGGAGCGGAGGTCTCTGCTGTGCCCTGAAGGGCAAGGTGGAGTTGCCCAAGGGGGCAGGGGAACAGGTGTTGTAGGCAGGGTGTGTGTGCATAGATGAGACAGGGGAATCGGGGTTCCTGCAGCAGGACGGCCTGCTCTGTGGGTGGGGCAGGGTCAGAAGACAGTGCTGGAGAGGTGAGTCAAGGCCCATCAGGAAGCGCCAGTAGGTCCCCAATGCCGTGAGCACGTCCCCTGGGCAGGCCCTGCATTAAGCTCTTTCCGTACACTGCCCTGTTTCACTTGGAAGGCCGTGGGGGCCGTGCTGGGCGGTCTGGACTTTATACTGTGGGCAGCTGGTTGTCTTTGCAGGCATTCTGTAGAGAAGTGTAAAGGTCAGGGGAAGTAGGTGAGAGAGGAAGGTGCCCTGGGTTAGGATGGTGGAGGGGTGAGCGAACTCCAGCAGGGATTCAGCTCTGGGGTTCTGGGGAGGGGAGGAAGCAGGCTTTCTCCCGCCTGGAGAACACTTAGGAGCCCGAGTCCAGAGTCCAGGGATGGGGGAGTTAGAGCAAGGCAGGGACAGCATGGGGTTTCAAAGGAGGCAGGCTCCAGGCCGGCTCATGAGAAGCCTCCTGGCCAGGAGGATACCCTGAACCAGGGCTGCAGGGATTGCGTGGTCCATGATCTGGGTCCGTGAGGAAGTTGCCGGGCTAGAGTTCAAAAAACAAACCCATGGCCGAGTTGATTCTGACTTAGCTGATTCTGACCCTCTAGGACAGGGTAACGCTGCTCCTGTGGGTTTCCAAGACTGTCGTCTTTACGGGAGCGGAAAGCCTAGTCTTTCTGCTACAGAGCAGTTGGTTTCAAACTGCTGGCCTTGCGGTTAGCAGCCCAACATGTAACCACTACACCACTGGGTCGGGGGTAAGCGGGTGGGGACACAGTCATTTTTGCCTTCCCTGGTCCCAGAAAACAGGAGGATACAAGTGGCCTTTGGGTGCTGAGAAGTCAAAGCCAGGGACCTGCCTGGTGTCCTGGCACTCTGCGGGTGCTCCCACCCCCACCCCAGCTCCCTTGACTGCCATTCCTAGGCTCCCCTTAGCAACAGGCTGACGAGTAGCGGTGAGAGGGGGTGGCCCAGCTCAGGAGGAAGGGCTGGTCCTCAAGCCAGGTGAAACAAAGTTTGCCCACGGCTCCCAGGGTTCCCATGGGCCTCTCTGTCAGGGACCGAGAACTGCCCCTAGGGGTGCCAACAGCTGTCGGTCCTTACGAGAGCAGACTGCCTCCCCTGGGGCAGCTGGTGAGTTTGCGCCAATGCCTTTCTGATGAGCAGCCCCACGCTTAGCCCACTGGGCCGCCACGGGTCCTTTGGGAACCAATTGAGGTTGCCAACTCCTCCTCTGTTAGGAGCCCCTGGTGGCACAGAGGGCTGTGCTACACATTCGGCAAGGTCAACTGTTCAAATCCACCAGCAGCTCTGAGGAAGGGGGGAAAAACAAACTCACAAACCCACTGCCATCAAGTCACTGCCGACTCATATTGATGCTATAGGGCAGGGTAGAAACGCCTCTGTGGGGTTCCGAGACGCTCACTCCACAGGAGTAGAAAGCTGTTTTCTCCCACGGAGCAGCTGGTGGTTTCGAACTGCTGACCTTGCCATTAGCAGGTTACTGTGTCACCAACCACTACACCACCAGGCCTCCTCTGAGGGAGAAAGAGGAGGCTTTCTACTCCAGTAACGAGTTCTAGTCTCGGAAGCTCAGAGACCCCCATGGGTAGTTTTATCCTCATAGGGTCCCTGTGAGTCGGCATTTACTTGATAGCAGAGAGAGACTACAGGGCTCAGAAACCCGGGGGACAGCTCTCCCCTGTCCTACAGGGCAGCCATGAGTCGGAATGGGCTGGATGGCAGTGAGTTTGGCCTGGGTTTGTGTTTGATTCTCTGTTGATCTTATAAGGTAGAGGGGGAAGGGCAGTTACCATTATTCCCAGTGTCCCGACCAGAGAGGTTGCATAGCTCACCCAAGAACACACAGCCAGCCAGGGGCAGGAATGGAAAAAACCCTGCAAAGCTTAGCCAGCAACACAGGCGCCCTCCTCTCCTTGCACAGTCCCTGCTCAGGCCCCGATAGGATCCTCTCCGGAAGCACCCCAGCCCGCAGCAGCCCCAGCCAAGGAGAATGGCGTGGACAGAGCAGCTGAGAACCCGGGGCGCCCCAGCCGGGGCCAGCAGAAGTCGTGGCTGATGTATTATTTCTCGGCTGTGCTACGGAGGCACACGAAGACCAAGAAGGCAGGGCAGCTCTTCTCGGGGCTGCTGGCCCTTAATGTGGTCTTCCTGGGCAGCGCCTTCATCTGCGGCATGCTCTTCAACGGCATGGCTGTCACGCTGACCGACGTGTGGCTCCTGCTGGCCACGCTCAAGGTCCTCTCCCTCCTGTGGCTCCTCTACTACGAGATCACCACCACCCGCAAGTCACGAGCCGTGCTCCACCAAGACCCTCAGGCCGGACCCATCTGGGTGCGGGGTGAGTGTTGGGGCGCTGGCAGAGCGGGGCAGAAGGGGAGGGCGAGGCAGTTCTTGGGGACGTGCCAACACCCGCCCGGCCCTGCCAGGTTCCCTGGTGCTGTTCGGCAGCTGCACCATCTGCCTCAATGTCTTCCGCGTGGGCAACGCCGTGAGCCACGCCGACTGCAAGTCCCACCTGGAGCTCGCCTTCCCCATCATCCAGATCATGTTCGTGAGCGTGCAGGTAGCAGGCCTGGCCGGTCCCCATCCTCCCTGTCATACCCCAGGGCACACACCCTCCCTGGCCACACATACCCCCTGTACAGAGACGCAGCCCCAGGGATTCCGCCGCCAGGACCCAGTGTGTGCACACCACACCACCAGACCGCGCAAGTGCCACATTCCATATGCACACACACACCTGTCCCTGCAGCTGCACCCACACACACCCTGTCCCCAAAGAGCAGACACCTGTAAATAGGGCATATACATGTCACGGCATACACATCTACTTAGAATGAAGGCTCCCTCCACCTCTCCGAGGTGCTGGCTGTGTGCCCGGCGCTGGCCGAGGGGCCCCACTGCTGTCCTCTCGCTCTGTTCCCAACAAATGGGCAGTCCCCGCATGGTAGTCATTTGGGCACCTTTTACAAGCGTTGTACGGAGACTGAGGTTCAGAGATATCCGCTTACTGGCCCCAGACCACACAGCAAGGAAAGGGCAGAGCCCAAAGGGCAGCCCAGGCCTCCTCACCAGCTCATCTATTGGGAATGCGCCCAAGCAGTGGGAGCCCACAGCCCGCTCTGGTCCCCCCAGGCCCTAGGCTCAAGGCTGCCTCTCTTTCAGACATGGGTGCTCTGGAAACACTGCAAGGACTGTATGCAGTTCCAGACGAACCTCACGAGGTACGATGGGGTATTTCTCTTCTTCCAGAACCTTCTGGGGCTCCCTATCTCTGCCCCCACCCTGTACCAGTCCCCACAGGCTCCCTGGACAGAGTGGCTAGGGAGACAGGTCAGTCTGAGAGTAGAATTCAGGACCCACGTCTCCCGTAGTCCGAGTGCCCTCCGTGTGGCGTCTGGCTTTAGGAAGAGTGAGTGGTCCAGTACTAGCAGCTGGTGGTGGGCCCGGGCACTGGACAGCCAGGTAGGCTGTGGGGCTGAGTGTGGCACCTCCCCCAGGTGTGGCCTGATGCTGACCCTGGCCACAGACCTGCTGCTGTGGATTCTGGCTATCACCAACGACTCCATGCACCATGAGATCAGAGCTGAGCTCGATACCCACCTGGAGAAGTCCTCAGGTACGGAGAGGAGGCCGGGACCATCCCCACCCACCCCAGAACTCACTTGTACACACACACACACACACACACACATACACACACACAACATTCCCTCAGATCTTCCATGAGTCAATCAAAGAAATCATTCACTGCCATCGAATTGATTCTGACTCATAGAGTCGGTCGGGCAAACTCCCGAGATTGGACCACTATTAACCACACACTGTATCCTGTTTACCAAGGGGCACCCTCCTCCCGCCCCCAGTCTGGGCCTGCCCCATGCCCTGCTTGCCCCGCTTCTAGGACTGCTTGATTAGCCTTTGAGGCAGGCACTCACTGTAGCATTGGCATTGTCCTCAAGGGCTGAGAAGGATAGCATCTGAGACCCCAGACTCAGCGAAGCAAACAATTCCCTAGATGCCCAATCCCTCTCATGTCCTCACAGTCCACCCCGTAGATGCTGCGCCACATAAACAGGCATGGAGATACGGCTCTCTGTGTGTGTACACACACATCTCACCCCCCCTCAGCCAGGTGGCAACACCCTGGTGACCTGTGTACCACCAAGCCTTTCCAGCAGGCTCCTGCATCCCCATACCCACTGCATCAGGCAGGCCACGCCATGAGCTGTGTGCATTCTCAACACCCTGGCAACAGTTCCCAGAGACCCTGTGCAGTGACGGGAGACACTGCGACACCATTGGCTTTCTATTATTCATTTTTAAAATATCAAATTATATAGGCTTTCTAGTCATAAAAAAATGCCAGAATTGGAAACGGCGTACTCATAAACATGGATTGTGACGAGTCAGATGTTGGAGACACTCATTTGAATGTACGCCAAGCCCCATTCAGAAGAGGATGCCGCATCAGGTCCAGGTCACGATCTCTGACATCCTCCCACCTTGTTTTCACGGCTCTTGCTGAAGGACTTACAGAAAGGGAGTGAAATCATGAGATTTCACCTCAAAATAGTCACATATCCATCTATTTTTATTTCACTTTGTACGTCTCTTTCAAATAAATATCTTTCCCGACGTTACCACAAGGCTGTGATCATTTTTAACGAAATTCCTTTGGCATCACCCACAGCATCTCTAGCAATCTACAGTCCATCCCTCCAACTAGCTGGTGGATTTTCTTTTTTTAAAAAAACAGATGGCTTGTGGAAGCCGGGAGCCAATCAAAGCCTGCCACCAGGCATTTGGTAGTGAGGTCTTTGGGGTCTCTGGTGCTGAAGGCTGTCAAAAATCACCACAATTTCATCGACTTTAGGACAGAGCAGAACTGCCCCCCAGACTTTCCAAGGCCATCCATCAGCTTTATGAAACAGGGAGCCCCATCTCGTCCCTTCAGAGAGGCTGGTGGTTTTGAACCTGCTGACCTCTGGTTAGCAGCTGGGTGCTTTGAACCACTGAGCCCCTCATCTAAAAGTAGGCCCCTCGCCCACTTTTTCTCAGGCCCTTGAGGCTTGCCCCGTTTGCTGCTCCCTCTTGGTGGTGGGGGGCTGGTTTTTCTCTCCCCGCTTTCCTACCAACCGAGGAGTTCAGGGGAGAGTCTTGCTCAGATTCCTGTTAAGTAAGCATTGTGGGGAGGGGAGTCCGGTGACACCCCGGTGCCCCACATCCAGCGTTGCTGAGACTGATCAAGGGGTTCAGGAGGAGCAGCAGCCAGACCACTTTGTTTTGCCAAGGACACCGGGTTTTCCACGCTTCCCTCCTGCGACTTGCAGTTTATGTCCTGGAGCCCTGGTAGCTTGTGGGGGTATGCGTTGGGTTGCTAACGCCCCCAGGTCAGCAGTTTGAAGCCACCAGATGCTCCGGAGAGAAAGGCCAGGCTTTGTGCTCTGGAAAAGGTACAGGCTCTCACCTGGAGGGCCGCCCCAGTTGGAATCGACTCCCCTGGAGCTAGTTTGGTGTTTGATCTCCGGGTCCACGCGGGTGGGGAGGCGGGGCTGCGTCTGGAGGGGCCTCCCTCCCTCCCTCCCTCGCGCTGCTGCCCACCTGAACCTCTGTCCCCTCCCACCCGCTGTCTCCCAGGCAACTTGAGCAGCTTCTGCGTCTGCATCAACAACACGGCCTGCCTGGTGTTCCAGAAGGGCAGCCTCATGCTGTACCCCTTCAACACCGAGTACTGCCTCCTCTGCTGCACCATGCTCTTCGTCATGTGGAAGAACGTGGGCCGCCACCTGGCCGCCCCCGCGAGGCCCCCGCCCAGCACCCCGCCCTTCCGCCTGTCCGGGGTCCTCGGGCCTCTGCTCGGCCTGCTGGCGCTGGTGGCCGGCATTTGCATCTTTGTGCTCTTCCAGATCCAGGCAAACGGCCCGGACATCGCGCGCCGCTACTTCACGCTCTACTATGCCTTCTACGTGGCGGTGCTGCCCGCCATGACGCTGGCCAGCCTGGCGGGCGCGGCCGTCTACCTGCTGGAGGAGCGGGAGCTGGACGTGCTCAAGAACCCCACGCGCAGCCTGGACGTGGTGCTGCTGATGGGGGCGGCGCTGGGCCCGATGGGCATCGCCTACTTCTCCCTCGTGGCCACCGTGGCCACCCACCCGCGCCGGCCGCTCAGCCGCCTCATCCTGGCCTACTCGCTGCTGCTCGTCCTGCAGCACATCGCGCAGAACCTCTTCATCATCGGGGGGCTGCACCGCCGGCTGCTCTGCGAGGCCGAGCCGGCCCGCAGGAGCTCGCTGCTCGACCTGAGCCAGGACCTGCGGAGGGCCTACTTCCACTCCTACAGCCGCCTCAACTGGAAGCAGATCGTGCTGAAGGAGATCGCCCTCTTCCTCATCCTATGCAACATCGTGGTGAGTGGCTGCGTTGGGTGTGGGGCCCCCGAAATCCTCCTGCAGGAAGGGATGGATCCAGGTGCACGCATTGAACCTTGGCGGCCCTCAGGGCGCCTGGCTTATTTTCCCGTGGTGGGGGACGCATGCTTCTCTCCGCCCCACTTGACACTGCAGGAGAGCAGAGGGCAAGCTCCCCGCTCCTTGCAGGGGTCCTGGTGTGAGTGAGGTGGCAAGCACATCCCTGGGTGCTCTTGGGGACCCCGTCAGAGCCCTACCTTCAGGGAGCGTACTGTCTAGCTGGGGAGGCACTTGGAGACCAGTTAGAGAATTACCAGATTGCCCTCTGAATTCAGTTAAAGAATATCCCCGATGTTCTACAGAATCGCTGGGGATGGGTGTGGGGGTAGAGGGGGAATCCTGAAGAGATGTGCTCAGCCCCTGGAAGCTGCTAAGTCCCAGGTCCCCCTGAGCCCGCTCTATGCATGACCTCAGCCCCTCATGGGATGGCCACAGTCACCTGGCCCGTGTTGCTGTGCCCATTTCACAGCTAGGGCAGCTGAGGCACAGTTGGTTTGATCTGCCCATGGCCTGTAACAGGCAGTGTTAGGCGGAGAACTCAGAGTTGCCCCTGCCACCCTCACCCCTCGCCCACACTGCCCAGCAGCCCATGTGGGAAGTGGCTGCCATGGGAACACCGTCCCCTCCAGAGGGTGGAGGCCCTGGTCCAGCACAGAAGCCCTAGTAAATTGTCCTTGAGAGCAGTAGGCACCCAGAGAGGAAGTGAGACTTCCTGCAGGCTTGATCTGAGGCCTTGGGGAGCGGGAGAATTAGGACAGGAAGTGGGGGGGACGGGATGACTAGGCAGAGAGAAGAGCAGAGTGGCTGGCAGGGCGGGGCAGCCACACATCGGGCATCCTTGCCAGACACCAGTTGGGTGGCAGGTGGAGTGGTGATCACACCTTGGCTGCTAACCGCAAGGTCAGCAGTTTGAAACCACGAGCCGCTCCTCAGGAGGCAGACCAGGCTTCCTACTCTGACAGGGTTGCAGTCAGTTCGACCTTGTTCTGTAGGATCGCTTTGAGTCACCATTGACGATTTGATGGTAGTGAGACTCTTGAAGGAGCTGGTGGCCTCGTGGTTGCTAATCATAAGGTCAGCAGTTCAAAGCCATGAGCTGCTCCAATGGAGAAAGACTTTCTACCCCCATAAAGATTTACAGTCTGGGGAACCCACAGGGGCAGTTCTACCCTGTCCTGTAGGGTCGCTGTGAGCCGGCATCGCCTCGATGGCAGTGAGTTTGTTTGTTGTTGCTGTTGTTGTTTTGGGGGGCTTCCTGGTCTGTCTGGAGGCCAGGTGGGATGACTTGAAGGGGCAGCTAAGGCCTCCTTTGCTGGAGTAAAGGGGTATTGGGGGGCAGATAAACTAGTCCTAAAAGACCCTGGACGAGGGGCCCAGATGGCCATGTTGTGGGGCCTGAGGGGATGGGAGGCCATGGAGAGCTCTTCCCCCACGTGGCCCCCTCTTTCCCCACCTCCACAGCTATGGATGATGCCAGCGTTTGGCGTGCACCCCGAGTTTGAGAACGGGCTGGAAAAGGATTTCTATGGCTACCGGACTTGGTTCACCATCGTCAACTTTGGCCTGCCTCTGGGGGTCTTCTACCGCATGCACTCTGTGGGAGGGCTGGTGGAGGTTTACCTGGAGGCCTGAGCCAGCCCCAGAAGGACTACAAGTGACCAGGCAGGGGGCCCAGAGTCTGAGCAGACATCCCACTCCAGGAGGAACAGAGACCACCTGGGGTGTCTCCCAGGCCCCAAAGGGGGAGGGCAGTCTGTGGTTCCCAGGTTCAAGGACAAGACCTACACCCCAATATCAGCCCAGGGCTGGCAAGGGCTTGCGACCCGCTTCACAGCCCTCAGCGTGCGGCCGTGAGCAGACCAGGGCCCAGGAGGTTGGCAGGAGCCCACAGCTGCTGAGGCTGGGCGTCTGGGAGGGGCTGGCAGCGTGGGACAGCCTGCTTCTGGTGGCTGGCAGCTGCCCTGCCCTCTCCCCAGGAACCCTGGCTCCTAACGAGCTGGTAATTAGCTGCCAGGCAGGGCTTAAGAGCTCCCTCCCAGTGCCATAAAGCCTGTTTGTTTGATCAATTACACCCGTGTTGTGTTTGTCCCCAGGGATGGAGCCAGCAGGCCTGGAACGGTGGGTAGGGCTGGCTGGTCCAGGCCATACCTTGCCTTGCCTTGCCTGATCCATGGGGGGTGAGGTGGGTGGAGAATAAGGGAAGGAGCAGCCCTTGCAGGGGTCTCACATCACCCCTCAACAGCAAGGCCTCTCCCTGGGACAGTGCCCACCCTGGGCCCTGGGGGGCGCAGAGCCTGGGATAAACAGGGCGGAGCCCAGGCTGTCAAGGTGGGTGGGGCAGGCCCCCCCTCCCCGGAGAAAGGTGAGACCCTGGAGGATCTTCCCATACTGCCTGGTGCCCCGACCCCAAGCTGTCTCCATAACCGCTGCCGGGGACTCTCTCTGGATGCCCATGGCCCAGGGGCCAATCTCTGCTTCCCAACCCACAAAAATGGCACGGGGCTTGCCCCCCTCTCAACCCCAACACAGAAAGCCAGAGTGGAGAGAGAGAGAGAGAGAGATTTATTGTGTGAAGAGGCCGATTGTACAGAGCAAAGATTGTACTAACACAGGTGGGCAGGAGACCAGAGACCAGAGAGCCAGGGAGAAGGGGGAGGGAGGCTGTGGATGGAGGAGCTTTCTGGGTCACCCTCCCCAGTCAGCCATGCAGTGGATAGGTCCAGCTGCCCCTCCAGTCCCCTTGTCCCCGTGAACGAGTAAGAGGAGACCAGCTATGCCCACTGTCCATGGAGAATCCCACAGGAGACCTGAGAACCCCACTCTAACCCCTAAGATCCATGGAGAGGGTCCCACAGTCTGGCTTTGATGACCTCCGGGCAGCCCGGCATACTCCTTCCTCCCCCAGACCTGGAGCAGGGTCGGGTCTAGAAGCATGAGGGTCCCCTTACCCTGCTGGCATGCCTCAGAGATAGTCCGAGGTCCAGCCCCTGAGGGCACAGCCACCTCATGGTCTCTGGGATGTGGAGGTACTGAGGGGTCTGGAGGGGGAGCCACAGTGAGCGGGGGTCCCTGCAGCCCTGGAGGCTGAGCTCGGGCGAGACCAGCCTGGAGGCCATCAGGACCAGTGCCCACTCGCCCCCCTCCCTTCCCCTAGCCTCCAGAGTCTTGACCCTGGGTCTTGACCCTGATTGTTTAAAGCTAAGAACAGTGGGGGAGGGAGGGTCTGGGGAAACATCTTCACACCCGCTGGATCTCAAAGAGCTTCACGTTGGTGTCATACCAGACAGGGGGGTCCACATTCCTGAGGGAGGAGCAGGTGGTCACTGGTCCTTCCATCCTCTATGCCCCCACCCCCCACCCTCCACCAGGCAAGGCCACCTCTAGGTGCTGTCTGGATGGAATAGCGCCCCCGCGGAGGGGGGACCCACCTCAGATAGATGACGCCCCACATGTAGGTCCGGAACCACATGGCTGTGCCAGAGTTGGCCTGGTACTTGCGGATGAGGATGGGGTGAGGCACAGGCAGCAGCCCCACCAGGGTCCCGTGCTGCAGGAACCTCAGGATCTCTGACTCATCCGTCAGGCCCCTGCAGGAGGAGGGGGCAGGCCAGTGGGGTGGGGTCCCTGGGCCCTGGTTACCTCCAGCCTCCCCGCCCACACACACCCATCCCACCAGCCTCACTTGTCAATGCAGATTTTCTCCACCTGTGGCACCAGCACCTGCAGCAGCCTCATGATGGTCTGCAGGGGCAGCTTCGACTTCCAGGAGACCACCTGCCGAGGGAAGGGGGCCCTGAAGCTCTGGGACAGCCCAAGCGAGCCCCCACCCATGGCCACACCCCAGCCCCCAGGCAGAAGGCATCCTGCCCGCTTCAGGGGACGAGGGTGTGGGGACCCTCAAACGAGGGAGGAAGTCAGGAGGGTCAAATATTACCAAATGCTCACTGTGGGCCTCGGCTGGAGCCCAGAAGGCAGTGAGGATGGTGAAGCAGGGGGAGCCCGGGACACCAGCCAGAGGGACTGACCACAGAGCCCTCTGCTGTGCCAGCAGCTGGTTTACACACATCTCCCTCCGAGTCTGAGCCAGCCCTTCCAAAGGCCAGGGACCCCCAAGCCAGCCCCTGTTGGTGTCATCTGCCTGTCCCCAGCCTGACCACCCTGGCACAGCCCCTCACCCACTCCGACGTTGGGTTCCACAGCCCGATGGTGGATGCACTGGACAGCCGCCGCTGCTCCCGCCATGCCTGGCCAGAGTCCTGGACCTGGGTGGCAGGGACAGGGCATGAGAGATGGAGGGTGGGCATGCAGGGGCAGGGGGCACCCATCCCTAGTCTCTCCCACCATCAGGAATCCAGGGGAGCAATGCAGTGTGTCTGTTGGGGCGGGAGGGGGAGCTGGGGGTGGGGGCACACCCAGCACCCTTTGCCCTGGGCTCTAGGCTCGGCCGTCCCACACAACCTGAGACAGGTTTAGGGCCAGGGCTGGACAGGATGGGCTGGGCCAAGGCCGGCTGCAGATAAGGATGATGGATGAGTCGGAAGGCCGAAGGCTTTAGCCTGGCCACCAGGGGAGGGGCAGTGAAAGTGCACCCCCCTACAGAGAGAGCGAGCAGGCAGTCCCCACTCTGCTATCCAGGTGCTGGGCACTAGCCCCTCTGGCCCGAGGAAAAAGGGGCAGCCAGCTCACCCCGCTCCAGGCCTCTCTGTCACCCATCCCTGAGGCAGGGCCACCGTCGGCTGAGACCTGCTGGGGTTCCGGCTCCAAGGACCGCAAGGTGCCGTCCTCTGACACCTGAGACTTCTCTGTCAACTTGTCGATGCCTGGGGGTGGGGTGGGGCTTAGGGGAGGCAAAGAGGAGACTCCACAGGGCCCAAAGGGCGGCTGACCCTGCCAGCCACCGTAAGCCCAATGCCCTCCACCCTGTCCGTCTGTGTCTACGCAGCAGAGCCCCCAGCACATCCATCTCCAAGCCTGGGGCCTCTCTCTGTCCCGGCCCCTGGCCGTGTCCTCTGCAGGCCACGGCCATCTTCACCACACCAGCACCCATGCTGACCTGGGGTGGCCACCAGGCTGGTCTTGAGGGTGCCAGGCTCCGCGGGAGCAGCGGGCCGAGAACCCTCCATGGAGGTGCCCTCCTGCGAGCCCGTGCGGGACAAGGGCTCGGGCGCCCGCCGCCGCCGCTGCAGTGCCTTTTGGATGGTGGGCGCGTCGGTGGGCAGATTGGCCAGCTGGTGGAAGACGCTGCGCTTTCGGATGATGGC
>NW_022111358.1:45465757-45475868 GCF_000313985.2 Echinops telfairi
TGAACTGCTGCCAGCCGGGATTCCTGAATGTGTCACCCTCAAAGGGGCGACACCTGGCCGCGTGGCCGGCCCTGAGTGTTCACACCAAGCCGGAGCCAGGTCTCCAAGGAGGAACCCAGGTGGACGAGGCAGGGTGGGGGCCTGCGTGCATGCACACCGCCCTGGACACTCACACTTGGCACCTGCTGTCCCACTCCAACCAGCACCGGGCAGTACCGGCCAGGCTCAGTAACTGTGTGTTGAATGAACGAGGCTGGGGACCGAGGACCAGCAGGCCAACACTCCCCGGGAGCCCAGTTCCTAAAGAGAAGTGATCCCACCAGGCTAGGCCAGGTGGCCCGAGGGGCCGGGAGCGCCTCACCATCGAACTGGTACTGGATGATGTTGTTGAAGGCCTCCAGCAGGAAGAAGACCAGGTGGTGGTTGTGGGCGGTGGAGAAGAGGAACCAGGTGGTGGAGAAGGCTTCCAGCAGGTGCAGCAACTTGTGGGCAGCCACCATAGACAGGCTCTTGAGGTAGGGGGACACTGCAGGGGAGGCGAAGCCCTTCATGCAGGGCGGAAAAAGACCAAGCCCCTAGAAGCCCAGTGGGGGGGGGGACGACACTTGCACACACACACACACACACACACACACACACACACACACACACGGGACCATGTGTGCCCCACCCTTGCCTCTGCTCTGGACTGGGTGGACAGCTGTACTGTTTGCCAAGCCGCTCAGGTGTTCCCCCTTCCCTCAAGAGAGGCAGGACACAGACAAAAGTGTCCCCGTTTTTATATGCAAAACTGAGGCTCAGAGCAGCTTGCAAACTTGCCCCAGGCCCCGCCAGTTAGCAAAGGACCGGGCTGGGACCAGACACAGGACCTGTACCTCCTTCTAGACCAGGGGTCGGCAAACCGAAAGAGCCAATCCTGTCCCTGACACCAATTTAAAAATCATTCTAGAGCCATTGTCTGTTTTTACAAACAAATAATCGCCGTTATCTAAGTAATACAAAGTTTTCAGGTTTACTCCAGAGCCAACATACACACCGGCAGAGCCACACCTGGCTCGAGAGCCGCAGTTTGCTGACCCTGGTCTATATACCCCAAGGCGCTGGGCCAGCCCAGACCTGGTGAGTCCACTACAACTCCACGGCGCCCCCGTGTGTGTCAAAGGGGAGCTGTGCTCCCCTGGGACTTCAATGGCTCAATTTTCCAAAGCAGATTGCCAAGGGCACCAATTGCTTGTGCCACCCCCAAGTCCTCTGCCACTGTTGTGCCAATGAGTACACTGTGACACAGGGCACCCCAGTACGAGCTGCCCATGGGGTCTCCAAGGCAGGGGTCCTTATGCCAGCACCCTGCCAGAGCTGTTCTCCTGCGGAGCGGCTGGTAGATTTGAGATGCAGACCTTTGGTTAAGGAGCCCAGGTGGTAAGCACTGGGGAGCTAATCATGAGGTCGGCGATTTGAGCCCACCAGCCGCTCCTGCAAAGATGTAGAGCCTGGAATCCCATTACAGATTGGATGGACTCCATGGCAGTGGGTGGGCGGGACACAGGCACTGTGCCGCTGCCCCACCAGGACTCCCTGACGGGGGGCCATGTGGCAGCCCTGTGGGTGGCGAACGGGAGATGAACACAGCTAGGAGGCACGCAGACACTGGGCGCCCTTCTCCCTGCCTCTGCTGAGGGCCGGCCTGCGGGGGTAGGTCAGCGTGGGTCTGCTGCCACATGCATTCCCAGTTAAGGCCCAAGGAGGAACCCTGAGAGCTGGGGTGGGGTGGGGGCAGGAATGGCACGGTCCCGGCCCAGAGGTCCCTGTCCTGCTAGTGGCTAGACCATACTCCCCGCTACCCAGAGCCTAAATCAGACCACGCCCTCCTCCTGAGGACTGTGGCCACCTGCCCCGCCTACCAGGCCAGCCCGCCTCTTTTGCTGGCCTTGCTAAGTGAGCATGACTGTCCCCATGCCCTGGGGCTCCAGCTACCTACACCTGCGTGCCCAATGCAATAACCACAAGCCACCTGTAGCCACCCACAAGTCCCAGCTGAGATGTACACTCGGTGGGAGAAACTACATACACCGTTTCAAAGACTCGGTGCCAATACGTGTGTGTCATTAATACGTGTGTATAGTGGCTGTACGTTGAAATGAGTCTAGTAAGGATATAACAACAAGCAAGCAAACAAAGCCCCACGGCCCTCGAGTTGATTCATTGAATGGCTACACCGCAGCGTCTCGGCGGTGAGTTTACAGAAGCAGGCTGCCAGGCCTTTCTTCAGCACACTAAAGGCCAGCCTTGAGGGGCGCAGTCAAGAGCAAATCATCCGTGCCACCTGGGGACACAGGATCCCTGGTGGCGGGGTGGTTATGTGTCAGGCTGCTAACCGCTAGGTCTGCAGTTCGAAACCACTAGCTGCTCTGTGGGAGAAAGATGAGGCTTTCTACTCCTGTGAACTACAGTCTCCGAAACCCGCAGGGACAGTGCTGCTGCGTCCTGTAGGTAGGGCCACTGTGAGTTGGAATTGACTGGATGGCAGTGAGTTTGGGCTCAGGGACATTGAGGCTATAGTTGGGGAAATCAAATAGGAAAACGCAGGTCTTGTGTTCCCTGTTTTGAAAGAGTGAGAGGACCTGGGTGCCCCAGGGACAGAGCCGCTTAGAAAGGGGGGACCCCCCAGTGGTGGTCAGCTTACCGTTGACCACGATGGTGAGCAGGCAGTCGAAGAGGGGCTGCAGCCGCTGGTGCCCACCGGTGATGATCTTGTGGAAGACCTGAGGGGGGTGACTATGAGTCCCTGCCACGGCCAGGCAGCCGAAGGGCACCACCCGCCCCTGCCAGGGCTCTGGCCCCGGGTGCCCCTCACCACAATGAGCAGGTCGGCGTGGGTCCCCGTGAAGACCGGGATGTCCATGGGCACCCGCACTGAGTAGGGCTTGTTGAGCCGCACCCCGAAGTTCCGCTCCCCGCTCAGCAGCAGCAGGATGAAGACCCCGATGTGCATCAGGCCCACCCGAGCTGTGGCACATGACACAGGAGGCGTCACCGGGCAGGGGGAGATGAGGGAGGGGGCGGAGTCAGAGCCTCCCCCCCAGCCCCCAGGGGAGCAGCGCCAACTGGCCAGACCCCCGCCCTCTTGAGGAGGTGGCCCGAGGCCCCAAGCACGCCCCGCCTCACACTGGTCGGCGCGGGCATCGTTGAGGAAGTACAGGATGGGGACCAGGATGTCCAGCACATCGCTGCTCTTCAACACGAAGAAGAGGAACTTCTGGAGGGAGAGGGATGGGGACAGGGGGGCTGGTCAGAGGGCCTGGACCCCCGCCGCCCCTGCCGGGCAGGCCCCAGAGGCCAGCGCACCTTGTTGAAGTCACAGAGCTTCCAGAAGAGGACCAGCAGCTCCTGGTGGTACTGGATCTTCTTCATGGAGTTGGGCAGGTAGGTCTGCAGCAGGGGGTTGCTCAGCAGCCGGGCCATGCCCTTCAGGATGAACTGGAAGTCCTGGTGCGGGGACAGAACATGGGCGCTTCCAGCACAGACCCCCTCAACCCCAGACGCCCCCTCTTCCAGTCCCTCAGGCCCCCTGGTCAGACCGTAGGTCCCCCTCCCCACTGTTCCTAGTGGTCAGCCTCCCCCTTCCCTCTAGCCTGCATCCCTGTCCCCCAAGTCCTCTTGTTGGGAGGTGCCTTTCTCCCCAAGTGCCCTTGCTCGGTGGTCTGAGGAGCAGTCTACTGGTCACCAAGAGCTGCTGCTTATTGAGCACCCACTGTGTGCCAGGCCCCGTAGGCCTCACTCCCGTCTGCCCTGGCAAGGAGGCTGTCACTGTTGTCACCACCACCCCCCCCAATACAACCCCAAGAGGGATGGCCCGCCCGGCAGGAAGGGTTGGAATGGGACCAAAAAGCAGGTCTGCAGGATTCCCTCCTCCACCTCTGTGAATCAACCTTAGCCAGCAGGGCGTTTCTAAATCCAAACCCCCACCCCCCCAGCCTATTGTCACCATTCCACCTGGGGAGGTCCCAGGCCTTGGGGAACTCTGGCTCCTTCGTGTAGGATCAGGAGCACCCACACACACAGACACACGCCTTTTTACCATAGCTTCATTTCCTCTCCCCCATCCATCTGATCAATACCAGAATTAGGCTCACCTCCTCTCGGTGGATACGGGACAGGTAGTTCACAAACAGGTTCTCCGGCCCTGGTGGCTGCAGGGATGGAACCTGTGATAAGTGGATGCCCTCACCCCTCCCACTGGGCCCCCTGCCAGCTCTCGAGCCCCATCCGACCTCAGATACCCCCAGGTGCCTGCCCCCTGCCCGCTCCCTACATCGGCATCATCCATGGCGGTGCCCGTGGTGGTGCCATCCACGGTGGGGCTGGCGTTGGCGGCACTGTCGTGGTCCAACGTGACGATGAGCACCTGGGCCGCCTCCTCCACCAGTGGCTCCCGGTAGTCGGAGAAGAGCAGGTGGTTGTAGGGGACCCCGTAGCCCACGGGGTCATAGGCACACACGGTGTTGAGCAGGGAGGTGAAGAGGGGCAGGGCATGTCTGCAGCGGGAGAGGAGGGCTGGGCTGCAGAGCGGCAGCTGGGGCCACCCTGCCCCACCTGGGCCAGTGGGGAGGCCAGCCAAGCCACTCCTCCTCCATCAGTGTCCAGGGGCCCAAATGGGCTGGGCTCCCGAGAGCTGGCCGCTGAGCTGGCCCCGTCCAATGTCTGGACTCCGACCTGGGCCCCACTGGACGAGAGGCTGAGGGTCTTCATCACTGAGAGCCACTCGTGAGGCCCACGTGCCCTCGGGTTCCTAAGCGGGGCCGCCAGAGGCCCGAAGGGGGACACTGAGTAGAGTGTTGGCAGTGACCTCGCTCACGTGTGTCAGAAGTAGAGTGCCAGGCCTTTCTTCCGAGGTACCTCGGGGTGGACTCGACCTTCTCACCCTGTGGTTGGTAGCTGTGCCCATTCCCTGTTGCACCGCCCAGGGACTCCCAGAGGCAGAGTATACATGTGGTCACCCAGCTCCCAGGCCGCCACCCACCCAGATCCAGAGATTCGCCAGGTGGTCAGGGTTCAAGGCCCTCATCTTACGGGTCAGGAAACAGAGACCCAGGGAGGTGAAAGTTGGGGGGACGGGGGTGGGGGAAGATACGGTCCATGGTGGCGATTGTCTGCTGAGAAGGAAAACAGCGTGCAACCTGTGACTGGGGGTGGGAGGGACCCCAAGGCCCCTTCTCTCTGGGGAGAAACATGCGCTGCCCACAAAGCCAGCTGAAGCTGAAGGAGGCGGCAGCGTGCGGTTGGATCTGAGTCTGGAAGGAAAGGGGCCAGCCAGGACTCTCAGGGACACTGCCCCTCGCGTGGCCAGCACAATCCTGGGCACAGCTGGACCGTAGGCACCCATCCGAGGACTCAATCGGGACATGTGGCTTGTGTGCCCCGCACCAGCTGGGCCTCTCTGCCCTCATTACACGCCCCACTCCACCCCCGCCCTATCCGTGGCTACTGGCTGCTTGCCTTGCGGCTAGTCCGGCTGAGCTATGCTGTGTGAGGGAATGGCACGGCAGGGTGTGCGCACCCTCGAAGGAAGGTGCGACTCTCAGCCCCGGCAGCAATTACCCAGCCCCGCCACAAGTTTACTTTCTCTCGGGGTTCTTGGTGTTCAGGCCTGCTCCTGGGGTTATTTGGGGTGCTGGTCCAGAAAATGGCATCGGATAGGCCGCACCAGCTCTAGTTTCTTTGATACAGGCTTCCACTATAATTCCAGCTATCGAGTCATGCTAATTTAATTCACCATCTAGTTTTAAATACGAGCATTCAGACCCAGAAGGTACAGGATAAGAGAAAAACGGTGAGACATATTTGGGAAAGAATTAGGTATGCCAAGGGAAGGCTAGGTGGTTACCCATTGAGCTGCCCATCACAGGGTGGAACCCACTAGGCACTCTGCGTTCTCTAAAAGGTTAAAGGTGTGGGCCCCCCACCCCCCAGAGGAGTTCTCTGCCCTATAGGGCCATTACGCGTTAGAATGGATTAGAAGGCAGTGGGGTTTTCATTTTGATGCGGGAGGCTGTGCAAGAGATGGCCAGTCTACAAGTCAGAGGCTGCAAAGCCAGGACGCAGCCTGAGAAGGGTGGACATTTAAAAAAAGAAAAGAAAGGAAATTGAAAAGGCACATCTATAGGGGGGTGCGGGCAATCTGGCAGAGGACCAGGGCAGGGGTGGGGGCACTGCTGAAGGCAGAGGACCAGGGCGGGTTGCCCAGTTCAGCCCTTTGCAGACTGGGGGACAGGCGGGGGACAGCGAGGTTGTACTGTGTCGCCACACGGGGGCAGCACGTGCCCTGGCATCAGACTCAGGCTGGTGAGGGGATGGAATTCCGAGCTGCCTCCCACCCGGGCGGGAATGCTCACCGGTTTTCCGTGGAACAAAAGAACTGCACCCAGGGGTTGGTGCCACCGCTGTCCGAAGCCGGGGGCAGGTACATGGCCTCGGAGAAGCAGGTCAACAGCAGCTTCAGCAGCTCCGTCCTTGGCAGGGGGGAGGGGCTCAGGATGCAGGGGTCCCAGCCTCCTCCTAGCAGGGCAGTGCTCTCACAAGCCAAGCAGGGTGGGCTTCCTTGGAGTGCGGTTGGGGGCTGCTCTCCCCACCCCGCCCGCGTCCCCACCCCCCACCCCCCAGGGTCCAGCTGGGCTGAGCTCACCGATTGGTGTCGTGGATGTAGTTGGGCTGCGGGGAGTGTGCGAAGCCCACGCCGGCCTCCCAGATGTACTCGCAGCTGTCCAGGGACTGGACGTCCTCCACCGCCGAGTCCTGGGACAAGGACAGGATTGTATCAGGAGGGAGGACAGCAGGGAGGGACAGCAGCCTCAGGAACCCGCAGGGGGCGCGCCCCTCGTGGTCTCTGAAAGACAGCCTCAAACACCCTGGGCCCCAGTTCACAAGGACCGGAATCGTTCTCTGACTTTCATGGGGTCAATTCTGACCCACAGCGACCCTAGGCACAGGACAGAACTGCCCCTGTGGGTTCCTGAGGCTACCAGTCTTTACCGGGGCAGACAGCCGCGTCATTCTCCTGAGGGGCGGCTGGTGGGTTCAAACCGCTGATTTCGTGTCTGGCAGCCCTGTGTGGGACCCACAAGGCGACAAAGGGCCCTTGAGGGATGTCTTTGGACCTATTGAGAGCTCATGTTTCCTGGCTCGGTTCAGCTGGAGGAAGGTGGGGGAAGGGACTGTCGGGGGGCTGGGGGAGCACAGGGGTGGGCAGCAAAGAGCACCCAGGTCAAGTCCATGGAAGGGAGAGGGCCAGGCCTCTTGTGTCCAAGCCCCCGCATCCCCTGCACCTCAGGCACCAGGACAATGGGTGCCTGTGGCCAGCTGCCACGGCGGGGGCAGGACCCAGCCCAGCTGGCTCTGCTCCAGCGGCACAGGCACTGCCCCTCCCCTGGGGCCCTGTGTGCCAGGCAGCCCAGCTCTCCCCAGCAGCCCCACCCCGCCCCGCAGCATCCTGCCCCGGAGTTCCACTGGCGCAGGGCCTTCGGGGCCACGACAAGGGGACTCTCACCATAGTGCTCCTCCGGTGACTCTGGACCGTGAAGTCCGGGCAGAAGAGCAGGTCGGAGATGGCCAGCAGCAGGGACTCGGCCAGCGGCCGGGCGTTCTCATCGTCATCCTCTCCCTGCTGGGACACAGCCCCTGGAGTCCCTCAGTGTGGGGGTAGTGGGGGTCAGGGCATGTGGGGACAGGTTGGGTCCAAGGGGGCCAGGATAGGGAAGGTACCTCCCTCTGACTGGGGGGTAGGACTGGAGGCAGGCTGTGTCCCCAACCTTAGGAACCTCAGCCCTGCTAGGAAGTCCCTGGACCTAGAGACAAGCCCCAGGGGGCGAGGCTGGGGTGGGATGGCATGGCCCGGGCTGTCCCTCAGGGTCCCCAGATGCTGGCCCCCTGTCCAGCCACCTGCTCTCCCTGGGTCTCGCGTCATCCTCCCGGCTGTATGGGGGCAGACTTGCATAGGAGAGGCGTGGAGGGGCCTGACTCTCCAACCCTCTGAGGCCCGGCCACCCTCCTTTGTCCCGTCCGCAGGTCCCCTCTGGGGAGGAGAAGCATGAAGGGTGAGCCCCCCGCCAGCCCAGGCCACTGACCCCTCCTCGTCCGGCCCCAGGCACGGTGGACCAGAAGAAACCCCTCCAGTCCGGGTCCTCAAAGATGTAGGGCAGCACACGGGTGAGGAGGCGACTGCAGTTCACCACCATCTGCTTCTCCTGCTCCGAGTGGCAGCCGCTGCCGGCTCCCTGCACCAGTTTCTCCACGGCCTGCGAGAAACCAGGCTCAGGGCAGGCTCCGGGAGGACACTCAGGGTCAGGGTGGGACCAGGGCAGGCACCTGGGGTGGCTAGGGTCAGGTGGGGCACCCAGGGTTAGGATGGGCACTGGGGTTAGGGCAGGCACCTGGGCCATGGGGGTATAATGGAAGTCCCAGGGTCAGAGCATCTTGCCGGGGCCAGGGCAGCACCCAGGCCACAAGGGGTATAGGTGGAGGCCCCACCTCATAGGGCCAGCTCTCTGGACAGGGGGCAAGAGAGCAGACAGGGGCATCACCACACACTAGCCGAGACCAAGAGCAGTCCCGTCTCCCCTCCCTGAGCCTCAGTTTCCTTGTCTGTACAGTGGCCCCCAGCAGTACCAGCCTCACAGGCCATCGGTGAGGTGACTGGGCAGTGCTCACCCAGAGGCTGTTGTGCTGGGTGGGAAAAACTGGGAGACCTTGGACTGTCGGGGCCTGGGGGCATCCAGGTGTCTGTTCTCTGACCAAAGGGCTGGGCCCCCTCAGTCTTCCTTGAAGGCCAGGAGGCCCGAGTGCCCCCACCTTGTAGCACAGGGTGGCCAGGTTGGAGGGCGATTCCTCCCTCACAGCCCGTATCTCCGCCGCCGGCACCAGCGCAAAGACGTCCTGCACCGAGGTGGCCGTGTCTGCCCAGAACTGGTCCCAAAAGGCATCATCGGTGGCTTCCACAGGCTGTGGGGGAACCCAGTGGCCCAGAGTTACACAGTTGGCCCAACCTACGGCCAGGAGAGGCCCCCAAGGCAGAGGCCAGGGCCCCCTGCTCCATCCTCAGCCCCCATACCCCCTGGCCAGCCCAGCCCGACACTCAGTGTAGATGGCTGGGCTCAGCTCAGCAGCCATCCAACAAGGAAACCCAGTGCACAACCTGAGACTGTGTGACCCTGGAGAGGTCACTGCCCTCCTGTGTGAAGGGGGCACATCCCAGCCAAGGAGACCGGCCCTCCACTCCTACGCCCGCCACCCCTTGCCCTCTCAGCACACCCAGCCGATGCCAAGTGCCACCAAGCCCACCTCCAGGCTCTCCAGCCCACTCCTGCTCCCTCTGCCCACAGCCAGCGCTGCAGGGCCAGCACCGCCACGCCAACATCCCTCCCTGAGCCCCCTCTCCACTGCCCCAGACCGAGGGGTCAAACAGTGTCAAAGGCATTGCCCCCTCACTCAACGATCTTCAGCGGCTCCCACTGTCTGCTGGACCGAGTCCAAACTTGGTCCAAATGAAGTCCAAACTCAAGTCTCACAGCCGGTCGAAGTCTTACATAAACACACACACATGCATGCACAGGCACACGTACACAGACACGCGTGCTCGTACTCAACAGACATACACACAATGTATGTGTGCATGCACATGCTGAGCTTAACATGTACTGCCATCGAGTCAACTGGGACTCAGCGCAACCCTATAGGATAGGACAGGGGAGAACTTCCCTTGGGGGTTTCCCGCCACCCACCACCTCCTGCAGGAAGCCTTCCCAGATTGCTTCCACCGCCACAACCCTTCCCCTCTCCCCACCCGAGGGTTGAGAAAGCCCAGGTCCTGCTACCACCACCCGTCAGCTCAGCCCTGGACGGCCATCGCTCTGACCATCAGGAAGTGTTCGAAAAATGACTGTGTTCTCGAAGTGGTTTCCTAGGACCTTCAGACTGGAGAGTTTGCTCACATCCTGGAACCCCGCGCCTCCACCCTCTCCTGGCCCTCACTGTGCACTTGTCCATCAGTCCACCAACCAGTCTGCCCTGACCTTGCACTTGTGTTCAGCTGCAGCTAGTCCTGGCAACCCCTTTGGCG
>NW_022111358.1:45476245-45478545 GCF_000313985.2 Echinops telfairi
GAGAAGATATTCCAGAAAACCCTGGTAGCTACATGCAGGGGTCTCTGGGAATCTTCCATCTCCCACACTCCTCCCACCTCCCTTACAGGGACAGGGGCTCATCAGGGCACCAAGGGACACAACCGCTGACCTCCTCGTTCATCTGACCTCCTAGTTTGTCCAGGCAAATATCACTTGGGGACTTAATTCAAAACAAGAGGAGCGATTCGGGGGGCTGAGAAGACCCAGGGCAGCCCCCTCTGACCTTGAACATCACAAGGCTCCCTAAGGCTTCTGGTGGGAGAGGCATGCCCCAGTTCCTGCCTCAGTTTCCCCAAATGGGCTCCAGCCAACCCCTAAGGAAGCCCCTAAACTCTGAGCCAGTTTCAGGGAAGACAATTTGGGCTGGAGGTGGCTAGTCCGTGCTGTCATCCAGGGTCGGTGCTGACCCTGGCTGGAGACCCAGATGTCCATAGTTCTGGTCTGGTCCCCACTTGGGCCTGGGGACCAGCTGTAATTTTTGAGCCTCTCTGGAAAGTCAAGGGGGAAGCAGGGTCATCTGTTTCTGGTGACTAAGGGCGTAGGGGCCTGTTCTGAGAGCCGTGTGCCCTGGCTGCATTTGTGCTCACATCTAAGAACATGGGCACATACATATGCAAACTGTGCAAACTGCTACCCATTAGGTCTCATCTGAGATTTCTGAGAATCTCTGAGCAGGGTGGGGTCTGGACGAGGGTCCCCAGTCCAAGAAGAAGCCCCAGGGCCCTACCCACCCCGGGAAAGTGTCAGGAGCTGCTTCAGAAGTTGCTGCCCTCAGGATGAGGGTCAGGTCTGGCCTGGGCTGGACAAAGAGGCAGGACGAAAACAGGAAGCTGCACAGGAAGGCGGGAAGGCCAGAGGTTGCAAGGCCCTGGCTTGGGGAAGGTACTGGACTCACTCATCCCCAACCCAGAGAGAAAGCACTGCTCAGAGGTGGGCCCTCCCTGTGGACAGCAGGTCTGTGTGTCCTGAGGACACTGAGTGGGGAGGTCTGGGGTGACCCTCTGGATTAGTTCCATAGCCCTGAGTTACCCAAGCCCAGAGTCCCAGGCTTTGGCCACGGAGGGTCCCCTTCCCACCAGGCCCAGGCTGGTGTTCGACTCCCGCTTTGGCCTAAGCAGAGCCATTGTCCTAAGCTTGGGCATGGAAGAGCCCTGTGTGCCAGCCTGCCCCATTGGAGGGCTGCACTCTGGGAGAGAAAGACTTTGGGGAGGGGGCTGGCACAGGTAGGAACATAGCTAACCCAGTTAGCTGGGTCCCAGGTGAGCTGGTCCTGCCAGCCTGGCTACTGAGCCAGTGACCCAGAGAACATTCCTCCAGCAAGGTGCTTCCTCCCCAGGTAGGTAAACAGTGCCTCCCTCCCTCCCTCCCATGTGGTCCCCTCCCTGCCCCCAGCTGGCCTGGAACCCTCCACCCCAAGAAAGCCAAGCTCAGGCCTAACCCAGAGCTGGAGCTGCGGGTGGGAACAGCCAGAACCCAGTTTCTATCCAGACTGGGTCCCTTGAGGCCTTGAGCAATTGCTGGACACCTGGCCGGTCTGGGGTGGGGACCAGAGGCCCCTGCTTCCAGCTGGCAGTTAGGAAATGGTTCCCCCATCCCACTGTAACAGTCGGGAACAGGAGAGAACCTGGGGGCTGGTAGGAGGGGGATCCAGATGACAGCAGGTCCTGATTCTCAAAAGCGGGGAGTGGGGGCACAGAGCAGCTTGGTTCCGGGTGGAGGAGAGAAGGGAAGCTGGGCCAACTGGGGGCACAGAGAGGCGGCAGACCATGACACTTGTAGATTAGGCATGCCCATGCCCATGCCAGCAGGCAGGGATGGCCAGGAGACCAAGAGCAAGCAGAGGGTCCCCAGCCCTGACCCAGAGGGTGCTGAAGCAGCCTCTCCACGGCTGGAGCTGGAGGGGTAGCTCCCAAGCCAAGAGGGTCTAGAGGGAAAGCTAAGCCAGGTGGGCGTTGGGGCAGGCCTCTTGCCAGGCAGCCGAGCTGCCGCCACTCTGCGACTCCCCAGGAAGACCTGGGCCTTCCCAGCGCGGACATCGCCCGAGGCCAGGCCGCCACGCACCAGCTGTTCGGGGCCCAAGCAGGCGCCCGGCGGCGGCTTTGTTTGCATTGATCAGCGGGGGCCGAGCGCCGGGGACCCGCGGGCACAGGGGCAGAGCGGGGTGCTGGGAGGGGAGGTTGGTTGGGAGGCAGGGCCGGTGGACGGAGGGGGGTGGTGGGCAGGGGCGGACAGCCGCGTCGCCCGCTCGGGGACAGGCACACGTCAGCCTAAAGTGGCAG
>NW_022111358.1:45479332-45488866 GCF_000313985.2 Echinops telfairi
CTCTTCCAGGCTCCATCACAGGCCACCAGCCAACCCTCTGGACCCCAGGGTCTTTTGGCTCAGTCCCTTCCCCATCGTTTTGGGGTTTTTTTTTTCTGACATCTGCCCTCCGCGGTCCTTTTTTTCTGAATGATCACCCCCACGTGTCCGCACCCACGTGTGCACACCCAGTATTCCAGTAAGTTCAGGCAGGTTGAGGTCTTCATTCTGCAGGAGGGAGGTGGGGGTCTCTGGAGGCCCCTCACATCCCTTCCTTCCCACCCATCCATTTCAACAAATGTGTTTGGGAGGCTGGTCCTTGCCAACATTGGCAGGGATGGGGCTAAAAGGGGCTCCCGGCGAAGGCGTGTCCCTTATTAACAAATTAGGCGCTAAAATAAGGACATGATACAGCTTAGGAAGGTTTTGGATAGAGGCAAATTAAAAAACCCCCAAACCTAATGCCATTCTGTTGATTCCAACTCATAAAAGCCGTATATGTAAGGTTTCTGAGGCTGTAAATCTTTACTGGAGCAGATAGCCTCTTCTTCCTCCCTCATTGCAGCAGGTGGATTTGAACCCTGGATCTTGTGGTTACCAGTCCAACACCTACCAACGAATTAATCATCATGTTGTTGAGGTGCCACAGAGTCAGTTCTGACCCACAGCGACCCAGGTACAACAACATGGACCACAAGATCTCTCTGACAATAAACCTCAGAGGTAGGTATTGTTCCCCCCAATTTACATTTGGAGAAACTGAGGCCCCAAGCAGTTAAGTTACTTGTCCAAAGCCACACAGTTAGTAAAACCAAATGGGCAGATCCAACTCTTGCCTCAGAGGGGCTGTCCTTTCCCCCACCATCATCTTGCATGCTTTGTCTGGGCGCCTTGTCTTTGAAGCTGGGTGCTTCAAGAAGTGCCGTTTGAGCTTAAATCCCCCAGGTGAAAAACAAGGGGCACGCCAACCAGGCACCAAAAGCATGGCAGAGGGGTGGTGGAGCAGAGTGAAGGTGGGGAGGAGAGGGCAAAGGTGTTGCATTTTACCAAGTGCCCACGCTCCTAGGGCATCATCCAAGGGGAGCTATATCTGTTTCCAGGGGTGGGCCTTCCTGGCTCTCGATGAAATTTTTGGCAGGCCCCACAACTTTTCTACTCATTCTGAGATAACGAATGAATAGCCCCTTTATCTGGCATTAAAAAAACAAACAAAAAAAACCACTCCACAGTACAAATCACTTAAGCCCAGTCCAGGCCAGAGGGACATTAAGCACTCTGAACCTTCGTCATTAGGGGAAAGCACATTGAATCACAATGTGATCACCATGACACACTCATTTGAGTGACTAAAGAGCAAAACAGACGATATCAAGTGCTGATGAGGGTGTGGAGCAACTGGAACGCTCTCACAGAGCGATGGTGGGGCTTCAACATGGAAATGCAGCTGCTTTAGAAAACAGTCCAGCTGTCGTTGTTAGAAGCCATTGAGTCAGCTCCAGCCCACAACACCCCTAGGCACAACTGAACTAAGCAAGTGTTCCTGTGCCAGAGCCCACGATGCAGCCACTGTGTCCATCCATCTCATCGAGGGCCGTCCTCTTTGTCACCGCCTCTCCACTTTACCTGGGACTGGTCTCTCCTCACAATATATCCAGGGTATGTAAGAGGAAGCCTTGCCACCTTTGCCTCTCAGGAGCAGTCTGGCAGCTTCTTATAAAATCAATTATGCAATGACTATATGGCTTCAGGAATCCCACCCAGGAGGAAAAATTGACACAGGTGTCCACATAAAAATTCATACACAAATAGGTGTAACGACTTTGTTCCTACACACCAATAAGTGGAAATTATGCAAATGTCCATCAACGGCGTAGATAAGCAAAGTGTGGTTCATCCATACAATGAGACCTGTGCTACAGACACAGGTAACAACAAAAATCCTCGTGACTGGACCAAAAGGGCACATCAGGATCACCGGAGGAAAGACTGCAGTGTCCAGGCTTTCATTTTGCTTGGATCCACAATCAGTGTTCATGGAAGCAGCGGCCAAGCTATCCAACAACAAATTGCATTGGGTAAATCTGCTGCACAAGACCTCATCAAAGTGTCGAAGAGCAAGGATGTACCTTTGGAGACTCACCTGTGCCTGGCCCGAGCCCAGCCAGGGTATTTTCAATGGCCTCACATGCATGTGAAAATCGGCCAGTGGATAAGGCAGACTGAAGAAGAGTAAATGCAGTTGAACTATGCTGCTGATGCGGAACAGTGAAAGTACCCTAACTGCCAAAAGAACAAACAAGTCTGTCTTGGAAGCAGTGCAGCCGGAATGCTCCTTAGAGGCAAGGACCGAGAGACTTTGTCTCGTGTTCTTTGGCCATGTTCTCGGCAGGGATCAGTCCCTGGAGAAGGACACCATGCTTGGTAAAGTGGAGGGGCAGTGACAAAGAGGAAGATCTTTGACATGACGGGTGGACGCAGTACTCAAACGCAGCAACAATTGTGGGGATGGCACAGGACCTGGCCATGTATCCTTCTGCTGATGGCCGGCATCTAACAACAAGAACAGCAATAGCAACACGAATGAACCCCAACAGCTAAGGGCAAGATGTTACATCGTTCCATCTGCATGACGATACCAAAGGGACAGAAACTTCTGGATTAAGGGGGGTGAAGGTCCTGAACACTGAAGATCCGCTGTTCCCCCTCTGACTCAGACATTGGGGGGGGACATGTAAACTTCATAAGTGGACACCTTCGTGATTGAATTGGCACAGGGGCTGTGCCGCACTGAGGAGCTGAAACGTAGGAACACGTGTGAGGATGACACAGGACCGGGCAGTGTTTTGTTCTGGTCTCCACGGGGTGGCTGTGAATTGGAACTGACAACGGCCCCTACCTGCAACATCATATATATTCATATGAGGGGCTTCAAAAAGTTCATGGGAAATGGAAGTTTAAAAGCATGA
The DNA here is from genome assembly GCF_000313985.2 of Echinops telfairi. NCBI lineage: Eukaryota > Metazoa > Chordata > Mammalia > Afrosoricida > Tenrecidae > Echinops > Echinops telfairi. Next base: position 45,482,278 of record NW_022111358.1, read on the forward strand.
CATCTTCCCATGAACTTGTCAAAGTCCCCTGATACTCTGTGTGAGAATCCTGAGTGGTGCTGCTGGATGAAACAGCAGACTGCTAGCCTGCATGGCAGGTGGTTCAAACCCACCCCACCCCACCCCCCACGGCTCCACTGGAGGCAGCTGAGCCGATCTCATGGTGTCCAGGTGCCGACATTGTGGTTAGCAGCCCAGGGTGTAACCCCACCAAGGGTCTTCATTTACTGACCTAGCCAGTCCCTACGGCCCAGTTGGAATATCCTCTAAATCATAAACTGAATTGCCATCTATGCCTGTTCCATTTCTGGTCTCCAATCTATGCTTTTGTTCTGCCCGCCCCCCCTGCTCCCTGCCCCCAAGTAGGTGGAGCCCTACAAAAGGAGGTCCAAGGACAGGCCCTGCATATAAAAAAAACTAATCATGAGACTCCTAGTAGCAGACCCACCACTTGTATGTCCTACTGTGGTGGTGTGTGTGTTGCTGGGAGTCTGGAAACGGTGCCACTGGTCTTTTAAATACCGGCAGGGTCACCCAAGGTGAACAGGTGTCAGCAGAATTTATAGACTACAAAGGAGTACCAGGCTATCCACTTCAGAGGGATTAGTGCTGAAAACCTTACAAATAGCAATGGAACTGTGTTAGTCTGGGTAGACTAGAGAAACAAATCCGTAGAAACTCATATGTGTATAAGAAAGGGGTTTATAGACAAGAGCAGTTGATATTGAGAAAATATCCCAGCCCGGTACAAAGCAAGTCCATAAGTCCGATATTAGCCCATATTTCTGATACCTATCCATGTCCTCTTCAGATTCACGAAACACAGGCAATGATACCGACTGTAGGAAGATCCCAGGCCAGTGGGTGGAAAGTCTTGTGGATCCAGTGGTGGTGGAAGCGTCTCAGTGCTGGCAGGGGTCTCCAGGTGGCTCCTCCAGTTTCCAGGGTAGGTCCATGTGGCTTCTCCTCAGGGATGTATCACAGGAAGTGAGCAGAGAGAGACAAGTGTCTCGTGCCTCCAAGGAGGAAACCAGAAATTCCCAGAATCCTTAGGGTAAGGCTATGCCCACACAGAGGGCCCATTGGCTATATCCTGATTGACAGCCTAGACGCCGCCCCTACACTCTTACTCCTTAAATTGACAGACAATAATATAACTACCACAGGAGCATGATCCAGGAGCCTCTAGGTCAGAAGACACTCAAAGTACACCTGAGGAAGAGCTGCCTCCTCAACGTGGAGTTGACCATGACGATGCGAATGGAGGGGCAGCGACACAGAGGAAGGCCTTCTAGGAGATGGACAGACACAGCGGCTGCATCCCGGGGCTACAGCATAAGAACCATTGTGAGGACGGACGGCCAGTGCTTCCTTCTGTTGTGCACAGTAGTAGCAAACACTATTGTGTGTGTGTGTGTGGGGGGGGGCAGGTACTGTTCTCAACTCTCCTACTCCCCCTGGGGAGGTGTGAAAGCAGTGTGAATGCGGCCACAGGAGGTCCTGGTGACCAGCCTGCAGAGTGTAAGCTGCAGGGACTTGAGGTGGAGACCCAGAAGCACTTCCTGCCCACAGGGCTGGAGAATCTGCCAGGATATGGCTCTTTCAGAAGGATAGAGGGTCTGGGGCCAGTCAAATAGGTGTGTGCCTGGATCTGCCTTCGGCTTAGGGGCAGGGGCGGGGCAGGGGGAACAAAACCATTCAGAGCAGCAAGAGCCCAGCCGAGGTCTGGGGTCAGCGCGGCCTGCAGGGGATGGGCACCCTGGCGTCGCCTGACCCTTGACGTTAACGCAAGATGAGCCAATGAGTGCGGTCCACCCACGCCCCGAGGGCACAGAAGCTCAGCGAGGAGGCGCTCCCCACCCTCTCCTGTGCGCGTGACTCAGGGGCCAGGGGCCGGGCGGCTGGGACCCTCCAACGTCAGAGCTGCACGCGCCCTCGCGTCACTTCCGGTGGGCTGGGCGGGCGCGGATGGGCGGGGACTGGAAGCCGCAGAGCAAGGATGCTCTATCAGCGCCTGAGACCGCTCCGAGCCCCCCCACCCCGCCCTCGGGGTCCCCAGTCGGTTCTCTGCACCCACACCCACGCTGGAAGCAAGGAAGGGACCCCCCCGGAGCCTCCTGCCCCAGTTTGGACGCCAGTGAGCCCACCCGGCCACCTTGCGCTGCGGCCACCAGCCCAGGCAAGGAACACCACTGACCCCACAGTTTGGTGGCCAGGCTGAGGGTGACCAAGGTCAGGGAGGCATCTGCCCTGCCTTGACTGAATTTGAGGGGACCCTGAAGTGCATCCCACAGCTGATTCCCAAGAATCCTGATCCTCCATCAGCCCTTAAGACAGAAAGATGCAAGAAGTGGTCCCACCCACGCCCATGGTCCAGCCTGACATGCTGGACATGCTGTAGGTTGTCCACAGGCCTGAGTCAGCCCACAGTGCTGGGGACCACCCCAGCCTTTGTCTTTCTGTCCCCAGCAGAGGGGGAACAGGGCGGATCTACCACCCCAGGCTAAGTCTGGCTGCCTAGTTTCGGCCCACCCCTGTGCCCCACTCACTTCTTGGTACCCAATGGGATGCTATTCCTCCCAAGCAGGCTGGGCCCAGGAACCCAGCCTTTTTCACTGTCAAGTGTGGCCCTGGGGAGAGAGACAGAGACAGAGAATTGCAGCCACCACACCCCCAAGTCCCCACCGGCCCGGCCCATCCCGCTGGAAAAGAGGAGCTTTGGGTAGACCCAGGCTGCGGGAAGTGACCAGGATGGTCAGAGCCAAAGACTGAGTGGTGGTGACCCAGGAGCTGACTGCTTCTCAAATGTGGAGGTGTCCTACATCATTGCTGAAAGCAGCCTTCTGTACTCCAGGGTGGGAGGTGAATCTTCAAGTTGGGGGGCTGCCTTTCTTTGCTCCAGCAGGGGAGGGCCCCTGCTAGCATTCTCACTCCCCAGGCTAGGGAAAGTAAGGCAGCTCACAGCACTTTGTCCGGCAGCATGGGCTCTCCTCTCAAACTCCAGAGCTCCCCAGGGCAGCACTGTCAGCTGCAGGTCCAGCTCTGCCAGCTGTGGAGGGAGAAAGGAGCTCTGGGCAGTGAATCCTGAGGACTACTTGACAACCTGGAGATCCCACCCAGGTCTGTCAGAGCAAGCCCCCCAATTTGCTTGTCCCTAGGTCCTCCCATCTCCATAAATAGCACCAGCATCCAGCCATTACTGGAACCAGGGTCTCAGCCATCACTCTACGCTCAACATCCTGCTTGTTTCCCTCCATCGCCACTGCCAGCTGCTAGACCATTACAGGCTTCTCCGGACTGGTCCTTGGCTTCCACTTTCCAAAACTGCCAGTGATAGTTGACATATTAAAATGAAAAGAAACCCAATTCCTGACCTTAATCCTAAGGCCACTCATGTCTCTCCTCCTCCCCCTCCAGCCAAAGAAATCAACAACAGCTATAGGAGAATTGATTCTGACTGACTCATGGTGACCTCATGGGTGTCAGAGTAGAACGAGACTCCGCGGAGGTTCCATGACTGATTTTTTGGGAAGTGAATCACCAGGCCTTTCTTCCAAAGTGCCTCTGGGTGGATTTGAACCTGAACCTTTAAGATTAGCAGCCGAGCTTTGAAACTGTACGGACCAGAGACTGCCTTCCGTTCCCCTGGTGGCATAGTGGGTTTTAAGTTGGGCTGCTAACCACAAGGTCATCAGTTTGAACCACCAGCTGCTCTGAGAGGAAACGATGAGGCTTTCTGTTCTACTCTGCCCTATAGGGTGGCTATGAGTCAGAACGGCTTCCATGGCAGTGAGTGCGTTTGGTTGAGAATATAGGTCAGGCTCTTTCTTGCCTCAGAGCCATTGATCTTGCTGTCCCCTCTGCCTGGAACATGGAGCTTGTCATGGCTGCTGCTGTCTCATCCATTAGCAATCAGCTTAAATGTCACCTTCTGAGGGAGAACGCCCTGAACACTGAATCTCAACCACCACCACCCCAAAACCCTGCCTCAGCACCCTGTTAATGTCCTTGCTAGCATCTTTTGCTAAAGGTATTGGGCAGATGATGTGAGTGAATGAAGGGCCTTGAGTGGGCGAGGTGATCCTGGATTCTGGGGTGGGAGGAAGGAGGGGGCAATGTTACCAGGAAGGTCCTTAAAAGGGGAATAGGGAGACAGAAGAGGAGTCGGGTGTGGTGTGATGTAAAAGGGACCTCATTCTCCGTGACTGCCTTTGAAACATGAGCTAAGGAGTACGAATGGCCTCTAGAAGCTAGAAAAGTCCGGGAAACACAATCTTGTTCCCTGGAGCCTCCTAAGGGGCCTGCAGCCGTGTCCACGTCTCGTGAGACCCCGTGGGGCTTCAGTCTCCAGAACAACGTGTGCCCTTCAGTTGTTAACCCTGGGGTCATCTGTTTTAGGAGCAAGAGACAGGAGACCCAGTCTGCCCCCTTCGTGGCTGGCTTCCTTTGCTTAGCGTGTTGTTTGTGCTACATCCGTCCTACCCCCACTGCATGAGCAGACCAGATGTCAATCATCTGTGGGTGAAATGAGCCCTGGTGTGTCATGGGTCAGGCGCTATGAGTTGGAATCAACTCGATGGCAGTGGGTTTGGACTCAAGTTGATGGACTTGTGGGTGCTGGCCAGTCTGAACCATGCTACTATGCGTCTACCTTTTGGTGAGCGTACGGTAAGGTGACCAGCCGTCCCGCTTTGGGCGGGACAGTCCTGATTTTTAACAATTTGTCCCGCGTCCCGCAGGGTTTTTAAAAAGTCCCGATTTTTGGAAAGAATGCACAACGAGGTAGGGTATACAGTTTTCGGCTGCCATGTGGCTATTTCGCTAGGATATGAGTTTTATCAATGGTGTCCTACTTTACCAATGTTAAAATCTTGTCACCTTAGCATATGGACATGTTTTTGTTGTGTTTGTGTAGGGATAGAATTACTGGGCCATTGAAAAGAGAAAGAAAGAAAACCAAACTTGCTACCATTGATTCCCTTCTGACTCATAGTGACCCTATAGGACACAGCAGAACTGCCCCTTTGGGCTTCTAAGAGACGGCACCTTTATGAAAGCAGAATTAGCCGCACAATGAGCAGCATTAGAGTTAGCCGCACAATGAGCAGCAGCCCACGCACGAGGCCATATAAACTCAAACCAAACTCTGACTCAGTGAGCATGAGCCTGTAGGGCAGGGTAGAACTGCCCTCGTGGGTCTCTGAAACGCGTGCTTTACAGGAGTAGACAGTCTTGTCTTTTTCCCTAGGAGCACCTGGGTTTTGAACTGCTGACCTTGGGGTTAACAAACCAATGGGTAACCACTATGCCATCACCAGGCTCTCTACTATGCTACATAAGCTATATATAGATATATAGATATAGATAAAATGGATGCTGCAATGCACCCCCCAGATTCCCCTTAGAAGTGAGGGACCTAGTCTCCCAGCTGTCGGCGTACTGCTGGCTCACTGTCCTTGGCTACCAGCCTTCTTCTCTGAGAATTGTCCTCAGCTGAAAAGCTCTCCCTCACTCAAGGTCCCATCTGCTCCCCAGGGGGCAGCCTACAGCTATCAATGCCTACAATTATCAATGCCTGGGTGATGTGTGTCAGGGCGGGATATTCGAACTCCCTTCTCTCACCACTTGGGATACACCAGATTCAGATCTCTTGGGGGTCTAGAGAAGGTTTTTTTGAGGCTATAACCCAACCCAACTTCCCCTTCAGCTTTCCAACTTCATCAAAAGCTGCTTCCATTCCCTCCCTTGGTATTAATCCTGAGAGCGCGCGGCTTCCACCAACTTCCTGCAGGCAACCTCCTTCTCGCTTGGGACATGCAACCAGACCAAATGGAGACTGTTTTCTAAAGTGGTTTCCCACCAGCAGCGTCAGAGTCCCGTGTGCTCAAAGTTCTGGCCAACACTAGGTGCTTTCTGTCGTTTAGTTTCGTCTTGCTGGTGGGTGGGTAGTGGGAGGTCGCTCCTTGCAGCACATCATCTCCTGTGTGTTGGGTCAATCCTTTGTGGAATAGGTTGTCCTTAGGCGCCATGGGAGTGAGTCAGTTCCGGCACGCAGGGACCCTGTGTGCAAGAGAACATAGCCCCATCCTCCTGCACCATAGTCCTGCACCATCCTCACCATTACCGAATGGACTGTACTTACATGCAGCACCTCGACAGTACCAGGTAAGTGGTGTCTCAACACAAATGCGTTGTGTGAGTGCTGCAGCCTGGAAATCCCTTGAAGGAGCGAGTGCATGGGGAGATGTCACCGGGCTAACTTTGGTTTCAGTGGGTGTACTTGGCTCTGGGATTTGAGTCCCCAGGGGAGAGAAGCAGGATGTAAAAGACCCGGAGGGCACGTAACACGCCCTCAGCCTTTGTCACTCCCGGCTGCGGTTTCCGCCACAGGTATTTGCACGCCTAATTCCTACGTGTAAATTGTAAATGAACCTTCATTCACTCAGGAGATGCACCTGAAGCCTCGGTGCTAGCGCCCGATGAGCAGCCGGTGGTGAACACGAGAGGCAAGATGCCCGCTTTCTGGAGGCCTACATGGTCAGCAGGTAAGAAAGCGAAAATCCATCTATCATTTCAGACCGAGACGGAC
>NW_022111358.1:45489628-45510243 GCF_000313985.2 Echinops telfairi
AGGCAGCAGCACCCAGCGAAGCGCTGGGCATGCCGGACTCGGAGGGGTAAAAGGCGGCCAGAGAAGGGGTTGGGGTGAGGGTGGGGGCGCCTGGAGAGACTCACACCCGAAAGACATAGACCTGCGAAGTGGGGGGCGTGTCCCTATCCCGCGTCCCCAGATAGCGGGAACATCCATCACCAAGCCCCTCATCTTACAGGCAGCCACTGCCCGTGGAGCCCCATATCCAGGGGGTCCCTAAATGCCTGCTAGGAAGTCTTAGGAGGCTGGGAGGTGGCTGTTATCGAAGGTTTGCCGAGAGGGTGGTGTCTGTGTGTGTTGGGGGCAGGGGCCTGTGTTGTTATCCCATGCCAGAATTCCTGAGCTCCCTAGAAGTTTCCCCAACTTCCTCATCTTCACCCAAGGAAAGGTTGCGGACAGCAGGCTTCTGGGGTCTGCATCGGCCGTCCCCAGCCTTCCTCATGCACACCCCACTCTCTTACTCATGGTTTAGAGAGGGTCAGGGGGTGGCCCAAGAGAACGGGGAGCCACTTCCACCATTTTCCCCCATCTGAGAGGATTGATGAGGTGGCTGAAGTGACATCACTCCCAAGGAGAGGGCGGGGCGGTCCGCACTGGGAGGAGGAGGTGGCTGCGACTGGTGGCTGGAGAGGGTGGGAGCCCAGGCCAGCTGAGTGGATCTGCGTGTCATCCTTCAAAGTGGCTGCTGTTAGGACTGTCAGAGCCGGGAGTGTGACAATCCCACAGTCACTCAGCCGGCAGGGGGTGTGGACACAAGTCAGGCACGCTTTGTACCCTCAGGCTCTGTCCACTTGCCTGCTGGCTGGCCTCTCCCCAGGCCCTGGAGCCTCTGTTATAAGGATAACTGCCAGACACACAGCTGAATCAATTCATCTGTCCTCGGGGACTGTGGGAGCCTCAGCGTGGGACCAGTGTGGGCCTGCAGGTGCTTGGTTGGACCCCGACATGCTCTGTGCCACTCTCCCCCTATCCTGGGCATTCTCATTCATTCTCACTCCTAGTGACCCTGTGGGACAGGGTGGAATTCCTTCTTTGGCTTTACAGGAGCAGAAAGCCTTATCTTTCTCCTCGGGAGTGGCTCGTGGTTTCAAATTGCTAACCTTGCAGTCTGCAGCCCACTGTGTAACCACTATGCCAGTGGCACGGACCAGCTTAGGCACTGGCAGTGGTCATTCATAGGCCTCTTGGTTGCCCATGGGCTTGTGGAGGGGGCAGGTGTATAAGGGGGGCCGGGCGAGCATTAAGAGCGCAGGATGCAACGGGGAGGGCTTTGCGGAAACGGCGGTCCTGGAAGGCAACATTGGAGAAGATGGCCTCCCCAGGAGGAGAAGCTGATGCTTGGTGTTGTTGCTGTCCCTTTAATGCCTGCACAGGGCTCTGGCACTGTGCCCGGCCCAGATGTGGGAGGAAGGAGCTGGGGAGCCTGGGTGGGAGATGTGCTGCCTCCCGGAAGGGAAAAGTCCCTCGATGCCAGTTGGGTTGGGTGGGCCCAGAGTAGCCAGAGCCCAGGATACGGAGGGCAGCAGACATGAGACAGGTGCAGAGCAAGTGGGCTGTGTGACCCTCCACTGGCTCTGCTCCACCAGCCAAGCTGAGCTGAGTCAGGGGAGATGACGCCTGCCTTCAGGGGAGGCCACATTCCAGGAGAGGAGCCTCGAAATGGGAAGCAAGAAACAGCTGGAATGGGGCCCGGCGTAGCTCTGTAGCGTTGGAACCCCAAGCCACAGCCGTGGAGTAGATTCCACAACACAGCAGCCCCAGCTGTTCCCAAGGTTGCAGCTCATGACAGAAGCCGCTGCCACATCCCACATCTTTCTCCCTCAGACTGGCTGGTGGGTTTGAACTTCAGACTTTGTGGTTAACAGTCTAGCGCTTGCCTCTTCATGCCGCCAGGGCTCAGAAAGGTTTAGGCAAAGTCCCCTTAGAATTGGAGGAGGAGGACCAGGGGGTCCCCAGGTAAGAGGAGGCCCGAAGGTGCAGGGTGGGGGTGGGGGGCCATCTGTGCGAAGGCAGGGGCCAGTGAGAAGTGTGGAGAGGCCTAAGGTGCTGGGGTGAGGGGAGATGGGGGGAGAGGCATCCAGAGGGCTTGGTTGTGGGTCCAGGAAGTTCCAGGCCCAGCTTCTGAGTTACCATCCCTGGGGGTGGGGGGGACAGAACTGAACTGCTGGAAGGTGCATGGGAGGTGTGACATGCCCAGTTCCTGCTCCCTCCCTCCCCACCATGGTGCCTTCTGCCCGGCTCTTCCCTGCTGGGCCCTGAGATGCCCCGGAAGTGGCTTCCCTTTGCAGGGATCAGCCCCAACTTCAAACCTCCTCTGGGGACTGTTTGACGTTGATGCTGCTCCATCCCCACAGTGGGAGGTGGTGGGACAAGCGAGGTCTGTTTTGCTGTCTGCCCACCGCCACAGCACCTGTCAGAATAGAAGCCATTCATTATTAAGCCCCCGCAGAGGGGTCAGGCAAGACAGGTGCTGTGGCATCTCATAAAGGCAAGAGATGGCTGCTAAGTCATGAACTTGGTGACCTGGTGCCCACCCGCCCCTGCAGACCCTGACCTTGAGTCCTCAGCCTGGGAGGAGAGCTCTGGCCTGGCCCCACCTGGTACCCTAAGGAGGCCTGCCCCTGCCCTGCGGGCCTGCAGCTTGTGAACAGGACCCCACAGCTCTGCCTTGGGTTGGACACGCCCGTCTTATTCCCTCTTGACTTTTGCCTTTTTTTGCTGTCCCCCATGCCTCCCCTCCCCTCCATCCCTAATCTCTCTGGTGCTGCAGCTGTAAAGGGCAGAGGGATTTCAGGGTTCCTCTGCAGACATCACCGTGCCCGCCCCACCTACAGTCAATCCCCTTCCACACTTCTAGGCGTGTTTCCTCCGGGCAGCACTCTGAGAGGGGTAGCATGGAAGGTGGCACCTGAAGGAGAAAGCCCAAGTCCACAGGGTTTTTTGCCAGCTTGGGTCAGTGTGACCAGGAATCTGAGGTGACTGGCGCTTTATTGCCCCAGCTGACTTCCTGCTTGGCCAGCTCCTCTGTCTTCCGCCTCCAGCCTCCCTCCCCTGGCCCTGGAGCCATCTCCTGCCCTCAGCTGACTGGTCCCTTCCGGCAGCGCTGAGGAGCTTAGCTTCCACTGGGATGCATTTTCTCTGAGGCAGCCTCTGAGTTCCCTGGCCCCTGCAGTTTGGGGATCAGGAGGTGGCCCAGTCACACTCACCACCTCTGCAGGGTCCCCTTTCACATGCCAACTTTCAGGTGCCCCAGCCCACCAGTGTCAGGGGCACACACAGCCCAGGCACTCACGGGCAAGAAGCCCAAGAGGGCTGGGTTTATCTTGGCGGATTCTCCTCTAGGAAGGGCATGATGCCCTTTTGCGGAGACTGCTGTCTCCTGAGAACACACCCAAATTAGTGCAGCACCGTCTCGCCCTCCTCATTTCCAGGGAGTGCCCTGATCCAGCCGTACTTCTCCCAAGACAGATGCGCTTGCTCTCCTGGCAGGCCTGGTGCTGTCCGTCTGCTTCCCAGTGCCATCGTTCAAAGGCATCCGTCCTTCTGAGGCCTTCCTGGGTTGGTGTCTAACTGTCCCATGCATGTGGACCGACTGAAAACACCAAGGCCTGGGCCAGGGAGTGTTGCCGCCCCCCCATCCCCCCACCACCCCCGTTTACGAGGTTTATAGTGGCGCCATCACCAGAAGGCTCCACTATTCACGGCCGAAGGCGCTTCTCGAAGATGCCGCTTTGGTTTTCAATTGGCAGCGGTGGAAAGCTGAGTAAGGCTTCCAGGTGCAGGCATTGCAGCCTTGCCAGGTTAGCAGCTCTCTGCACCCTCTCTCGGCCACAGAGCCGTGTCCCCTAGAGCCTGGGCACCAAGCCCACCTCAGGCCCAGAGGTTCCGCCTCCCCAGGCTGAAATCCTCTCATGGGAGCAGACTCCGGGTTTGGTCACGAGGGGCAGCTTGGCCCTAACTGCGTGTCTTTGGCCACCTGACTTTTAAAGGTCAAATCAGACCTTGCATAGTTTTGGGAGGACAGGGAGTCAAGGCTCTGCCCTCCATGGCCCATCGGCAGTCACTGCCGTCCAGGGCTGACGAAGAGAAAAACGGCCACCTCCTAGCTGCTGGGTGCCTAGCGCAGGATCCAGCTGAAGCAACGGTGCTTATAAAACGTGCTGGAGGAGTATAAAGACCCTCCATCCTCCAGGGACCCTCAGACGATCACTGTGTTTAAAATGAGCATGCAGTGGAATCCCGGACCGTATCCTGAGGGCCCCAGTGGGAAGTGCCTTTATGCATCTGGAGCTAGGTTTGCACCAGCCTGGAAGGTGGGATGTTGTCAGAAAGAGAGAGAGACCAGCCCTTTCCTGGCCAGCAGTCTGGGGAACTGCATCAAGGAGACCACCCTTCCTAATGGGAATTCTGTGTTTCAGAAACTATCCTAAGGAAACAGGCAGTGATTGACACAAAGTGATTTGTTTGGTTGGTTGTTTTTTTCTTTAACTTTATGGTGGTGAAAGTCTACTTGACGAGACACACCTTCTGTCCGCCAATTTCTAACTCTCAGTAACGCTTCTCCATCCGCCTGTGGTCCCCGCCCAGAGATGCAAGGATGCAGTGAGTATGAATGGCAGATTCGTTTCTTAACTTGTTTCTTTTTGTGTCTGTTTCTTTATTTCCTAACTCTGTCCATTGCTTTATAACTGGTTTATTTCTTACTTTCTCATTTTAAGTTGGCTGGAGGGTTACAGAGCCTGCCAGTTATCCGCTCGGACACCTGGTTTCATGCCACAGATGGCATCCCCACTTCCTCCCCGTATCCCTGTTTCCGTTCCTCCTGACTTACTTCTATCAGAGAAAGATTGAGAACAGCCGGGAAAGTTCGACAATAAGGACTGGTTAGGGAAAGCTACTTAAAGGGACTTGGATACTGGTCCCTGGTGGGAAAAAGAAAGGTTTGCTCTCAGCTGCTAGCCAGGCGGTTGGCTGTTCAAACCCTCCTGGCGGCACTGCGGAAGAAAGGCCCGGCGAGTGACTCCGTAAACCAAGGAAAGCCTTGGGGAGCCTTGAGTGGGGCTGGCGGCAGGGCAGTCGGTTTGGCTTCTTTTTTTCCCCCTCCATTTATTTTAACCAACAGAATATTCCACACCCTCCGAAAATGACCACACAGGCACTCATTGGCACCAGCCACGTGTCTGAATGATGACAGGCAAACCCAAGCCAAGTTCACTGCCATCGAGGATCCCAACTCACAGGGACCCTCGAAGGCAGGCTAGAACGGCCCCTGTGGGATCCGAGATGGTCACTCTTTACCGGCGTAGAAGGCCTCGTCGTTTCTCCAGCAGAGCAGCTGATGGTTTTGAACTGCTGATCTTGCGGTCAGCCGCCCAACTCATAACCTCTACACCACCTGAACTGCTGATCTTGCGGTCAGCCGCCCAACTCATAACCTCTACACCACCTGATGAAGGCGGGGACCGAAAAATACAATTCTGCCTACACAAACTTGCATCTCCAGGTGTTTTAAGCACAGCTCTTTGGAGGGCGGGCCACCCCGATGCTACCCCCGTGCTTCTCTAGGTGGGGTGTCTACTTTTCTCCCCCCCACTCCCCATTACGCTCTTCTCACCCCATCCCCCATTTCTTTCACCACCCTTTGGGGACCTCGAAGTGTCCTTTGATTTTGTTGTATATCAAGCATGCCCTGCTAATCACGACACGGCAGCTCTTTAAGGAGACCGTGTGTCAGTGCAGCGCTGGGCTGGCTGCGAGTGTCTCGCCAGCACCCTGCCCCAGCCTCGGCCTGTGGACTGAGCCGCCGGAATCTTTTTTTTTAATCATCTTATTGGGGGCTCTTACAGCTCTTCTCACAATCCATCCATCCATCCGTTGTGTCAAGCACGTTGCCGTCATCCTTTTCAAAACGTTTTCTCTCTACTTGAGCCCTTGGTATCAGCTCATCCCCCCTCCCTCATGAACCCTTGTCGTTTATCTTTTTTTTCCCCCATGTCTTACACCAACCGCTGTCTCCCTTCATCCACTTTTCTGTTGTCTGTTATATGTCGATCATTGTGATCAGTCCCCTTTTCTCCCCCTACCTTCCCCCTATCCTATCGCTGCTCTAATTGTTGATCCTGAGGGGTTTATCTGTCCCGGATTCCTTGTGTTACCAGCTCTTATCTGTACCCCTGTACATGCTCTGATGGAGCCGGATTTGTAAGGTAGAATTGGGGTCATGAGAGGAAGCATTAAAGAACGAGAGGAGAGTTGTGTGTTTCATCGGTGCTATACTGCACCATGACTGGCTCATCTCCTCTTTGTGACCCTTCTGTAAGAGGATGTCTAATTGTCTACAGATGATGGGCTTTGGGTCTCCACTCCACCTTCTCCCTCATTTACATTGATAATTGACATCATTTTTGTTGTTGTTGTTCTTAGTCTTTGATGCCTGATCCCTGATCCCATCGACACCTCATAATCACACAGGCTGGTGTGCTTCTTCCATGTGGGCTTTGTTGCTTCTCAGCTAGATGGCTGCTTATTTATCTTCTTTTTTTTATCAGCTTTCTTCACCACACTGGCTTATGCACCCATTTTGTCTTCAGTGATTTTTTTTTTTAACAGCTTCAATGAAGTATAATTCACATCCCACACAATTCACACAAGTCGACATGTACAAATTCAGTGGTTTCCCCTCCCGCCTTATGTACACACAGAGTAGTGGGACTGTGCTGGGAGTACGGTGACCAGGAGTTCTCGGGGAAGGGAGAAGGGCTTGCTGAAAGAAAGAGGCTGCAGAACTGAGCTCTTCGGTAGCCTCTGCTCCGGTGCGTTTGCCCATGTCTGGGGTGCTCTTACTCCACGGGCCAGCTTCCTCACTGTACGGACGGACGGTGTGAGAGAGGAAGTCAGAATGACCCACCCAAGGCCACCAGCTGGCATGTGGCTGCGCTGGGAGTAGAGACCAGGTCTCTTCCACCCGGACAGGTGCCATTTGGACCTCCTCCTGCCACCCCTGCTCCTTCCCAAGACTAACATCCCTGGGCAGCCTAGCGTGTGACGATTCCCAGTTCCATCAGAGAGAGAGGGTGCAGGGAATTGGGGGGAAGGGGAGACTAGAAGGAAGAGGCTTGATGTACTGGAATCCCTCAAAATTCTCCTTAGTGCTTCTAGGGAAAGGGGACCTAGACTTGGGGGTGACCGTTCCCTGCCAAACATACACTAAACATATGTATCACTGTAGTTGTTGCTAAAATGACCTAGGCTGGAAGGGATGTTGAAAATGCTTTATAACTGATGGGCCTCCCGGGCCTCCCATTGCCCCCAAGAAGATTGAGGTCTTTTGTTTTGAGGGCCCCGGTATACTTTATCCACGGGTCTGTGGGGGCGTTCACAATTGATTTCCTTATGAGGAGCTGCTCTCTGCCAGGCACTGGGGGCATCAGTGAACAAAATACACAAAACACCTTGCTCTGGGGAAAATAAAGAAAAAAGATGGAACCGGGATAAGCCATTGGAGGTGTGATAAGTTGTTGAAGGCAAAAATGCCATCTGATCAATAAATCCTGCCTAATTCACAATGAAAAGGTGTTTAAAAACCTCTGCCCTCCTTAAGCTTGACGCACCAGTGGTTCAGTCGCAGAACCCTTCCCTTGTGTGTTAGTCCCGGTAGACTAGAGAAACAAATTCATAAACACACATATGTGTATAAGAAAGGGCTTTACATACGAGAGCAATTGAATATTGAGAAAATATCCCAGCTCAGTCCAGATCAAGTCCATAAGTCCAATATTAGCCCATATGTCCAATCGCAATCTATAAAGTCCTCTTCAGACTCACAAAACACATGCAATGACACCAAGTGCAGGAAGACCACAGGGCAGGGGGTGGGAAGTCTTGTGGATCCAGTGGCAGTGGAAGCATCTCAGTGCTGGCAGGGGTCTCCAGCTCCCCAGGCTGCATCAGGGTAGGTCCATGTGGCTTCTCCTCAGGGATGTCTCGCAGGGAATCAGCCTTGTCGGTAGTAGAGCGTCTCACAGGGAGTGAACTGAGAGTGTGTCTCCCACCTCGAAGGAGGAAATACCAGAGTTCCCAGAATTCTCAGAAGGCCATGCCCACACAGAGGCCTCATTGGCTATACAATGATTGACAGGCTAGACTCCACCCCTTCACTTGTAATCCTCTCACGTTGACAACAGATTTACATAACCACCATAAACTTCCACACTCACTCCAAACAAAAACCAAAAACCTTCCCCCGCCTTCAAGTCAAGGCTAACTCAACCCCCCAGGGGGCTCTGCCACGCGGGACACCCTAGTTCCATTCCCAGGCAGGGCACTTCCTGCTCAGCCACCGCCTGCCTTGTCAGTGTTGCTACAATGCTGACCAGGTTCCAGCAGAGCTTTCAGACTAATCTAGGAAGAAAGGCCTGGTCACAACAGAAAAGTGAAGGGGAGGGAGTAGGGGGAAGGGAAGGTATGATTTAAATCAGGGGCTTGAGGGAGACCACTCAAGAATGGGGGCATTGAAGGAGGAGAGGGTGTGAGCCTTGAGGTGCAAGGTGTGGGGGGAGCATGCCAAGGACAAGTGGCAGTCCAAAGGCCCGTTCCTGGCTTGCATCTAAGCCTGGGACTCCCTGGTGACAGTGTCCTCCTTGTCTAGGATCCTCAGAGGCCAGTCCAGGTTGGATGCCTGGAACAGTAAAAGGATCCTCTGGCTTTGTAGGAAGCCTTGATGGTACAGTGGTTAAGCACTCAGCTAACCGGAAGGTCCGGGAGTTCGAATCCACCAACTGCTCTTTGGAAGAAAGAGGTGGCTGTCTGCTTCTGTGAAAAGCAGGCTTGGAAGTCCTAGAGAGTCCTGTAGTGTCGCCACGAGGCAGACACACGGCAGCAGGTCCTGACTTTGTGCTCTTACTGTTCCTCTTTCTTCCCCCCACCCCAGACCTGCACCTGGCCGCGGAGCTGGGCAAGACGCTGCTGGAGAGGAACAAGGAGCTGGAGGAGTCCCTGCAGCACATGTACACCACCAACGAGGAGCAGGTGCAGGAGATCGAGGTGAGGGCCTGGGGGCTTGCACCACGGGCCTTTGTGCAGCTAAGAAAAAGGCAGACGCAGCCCCTGTCCGACAGCCTTGCACCGTTCACTGTCTCCGGCAGCCCTGTCGTCCCATCCTCACCCCTGTATTTGAAGTCCCTGCCAACCTATTTCTAGAAGTAGCAGGAGGGTTCTGGTAGAGACATCCCCTAAAGAGCCACGCGGGCCCCCTGTCCACCCAGTACCTGGCCAAGCAGCTGGACACACTGCGGCACGTGAACGAGCAGCATGCCAAGGTGTACGAGCAGCTGGACCTGACGGCCCGGGACCTGGAGCTGACCAACCAGAAGCTGGTGCTGGAGAGTAAGGCTGCCCAGCAGAAGATCCTCGGGTGAGGGCCAGGGCTGCGGGAGGGAGGGGCTGGGAGGCAGGCCAGGGAGTGGGGGCGGGGGGTGGCGTCCATGGCTCCTGGCTTAAACATTCAAGCCACAGTGCTGCTTTAAGCTTCCACTCCACTCTGGGCTGTTTCGGCTCCAAGATAGTGTGATGCACAAGTGGCCCGCCCTGCTGGGAGCTGGCCGCCTGGGGCAGAGGCAGCGCTGCACGGTTAGACCTAGACCACAGGTAGTGGTGTCATGGAAGGGGTGGTGGTGGGGGGATGGGCTTGGCCTGGGAGGTGTAGGAGAGGGGAGTGGGTTCTGGATCAGACAGGGAATTCTGCCCTCTGTGTTCAGTGCCAGGAGCATGGCCCCCAAACCCAAGTGCTGCTGTGTCACGGAATCCAGCCCCGAACACATCATCACAGGTCCAGCAGGTGCAATTGTACGGTGATAATAAGTAAAGGTTATAGTAAAGTCATAGAGAGCATGAGAGATAGAAGAGAGTGAAATAATGGAGTCAGACACATCTCATGGTAGCATGCTCACCTCAGCCTCACTTGGTGGTCCAATAAAGAGAGAGCCTCTTTATTGCTAACCAAGGCTTATATCTCTTTGGGGGCATACAAGCCCCCTAATTACAGGTAAAGATATATGCTACAGGACGAGGTTATGCTATAGGTACTACAATAATGGGAGGGGGGTGATCTAGGGTTATCCATGCAGTAGGAAGGGGAGTTATTGGGGGTACATGTGTGACAAGATGGGCGGATCCTAGATTCAGGGAGGCAGCTTAATTTTGGATGTCACTGTGCGGGGTTGACCTGTTCTCTGGCTCACTATTAGAAACCATTATCAGTAGGGTGTAAACCCCACCTACAGGGACCAGACTGATGGCTGCAAATGGTTAGGGAGAAGTAGCCCATTGTCCTAACAGCAGGGAGTGGGCCCCTCTTGTGGTGGGACCTGACGGTAATCTGGCAACTGACTGCCTTCAGGAGGATGTCTCTGAGCATCTGACATCCCACCATGTGCTGGCACATAGCCTCTAATGTGTGGCATATCTTTGGGGGAGACAAAGCTGGGGGGAAATCTCTGTGTAATCCCACACTGCTATTGTTCAGAGACAGGTTTCAACAGAGCTTCCAGGCCAAGGCAGACCAGGAAGAAAACCCTGTGGATTACACGGGAACATTGTCCAGGCTGCAGCCAGATCAGGGGCTGGCGCAGCCCGTCCTTCTGCAGGGAGCCAGGGCTGGGGACTGGCAGGGAGGAGGGCTGGTTCTGTCCACTTCTGCATGTGCCGCGTCCGACCCCCACTCAGGCTGACGGAGACCATTGAGCGCTTGCAGGCCCAGGTGGAGGAGCTGCAGGCCCAGGTGGAGCAGCTGCGGGGCCTGGAGCAGCTGCGGGTGCTCCGGGAGAAGCGGGAGCGCCGGCGGACCATCCACACCTTCCCCTGCCTCAAGGAGCTGTGTACCAGCCCCCGGTATGCGAGAGGGACAGACAGCAGTGTGTCCCTGGCTGCTGGCTCGGGGTGGACCGGAAGGGTGGGCAGCGGTGGGAACGAGCCTGGGCGCACCCTCCAGGCTGCTGAGGAGACCCTGGCCCTGTCGCTGGCGAGAATAGGGTTCTTATCCCAGGCCACCCTCGTAGGAAGGTGCACTGTGAGCGCGCCACCTGGGAAGGGCTCAGCACCCCCCTCTCGGTCCTTCCCCGTGGCATCTCAGGCAGTAGGACTCCTGTGTCAAGTTTCTGTCTCTCTGGGCATTTCAATAAGGGTCCTGGCAGGCAGCAGCGTCATGAGTGTCATCGCCCAGGGTTGGGTGCTGTCGCCATACCGGGCCACGGGGCGAGGCTGGAAGCCGGGTACCGCGGAGACAGCCCAGGGATGCTGTCCTTGTGACCTCACGCTCCACCCACCCGCTGACCTCCCATGGGCTGCACCCACCAGACAGGAAGGGTTGAGGCAGGCGGCGTGCTGCAGATCCAGAGGGGCACTCAGAGGACAACAGCTGTGCGTCCAGGTGGGGCTGAAGTGAGGTGTGGGGCGCTTTGGCCGTGACCCCTGCCCTTTGACCTCCCCGCAGGTGCGAGGATGCATTCCGCAGGCACAGTTCCTCCTTGGAGCTGGGCCCACGGCCCCTGGAGCAGGAGAACGAGCGGCTGCAGACGCTGGTGGGGGCGCTGCGCTCGCAGGTGGGCCAGGAGCGGCAGCGCAGGGAGCGCGCTGAGCGCGAGTACACGGCCGTGCTGCACGAGTACTCGGAGCTGGAGCGGCGGCTGGGCGAGCTGGAGGGCTACCGCCTGCGCGTGCAGGAGCTGGAGGCCGAGCTCCTGGAGCTGCAGCAGATGAAGCAGGCCAAGACCTACCTGCTGGGCCGGGAGGACCACCTGGCCGAGGCCCTGCTCCAGCCGCTCACCCACGCCCCAGAGGCCGACGACCCCCAGCCGGGCAGTGGCGGCGACGTGGACGCCCCGGATGGCCTCTCCTCGCCGGCCGCCTCCCCCAGCCACGCCGTGCGCAAGAGCTGCAGCGACACGGCGCTCAACGCCATCGTGGCCAAAGACCCGGCCAGCCGGCACGCGGGCAACCTGACGCTGCACGCTAACAGCGTGCGCCGGCGCGGCATGTCCATCCTGCGCGAGGTGGACGAGCAGTACCACGCGCTGCTGGAGAAGTACGAGGAGCTGCTGAGCAAGTGCCGGCAGCACGGGGCCGGCGTGCGGCACGCGGGCGTGCAGACCTCCAGGCCCATCTCCCGGGACAGCTCGTGGCGGGACCTGCGGGGGGGCGAGGAGGGCCCCGCGGAGGCCAAGGCCGGGGACAAGAGCCTGAGCCAGCACGTGGAGGCTGTGGACAAGCGGCTGGAGCAGAGCCAGCCCGAGTACAAGGCTCTCTTCAAAGAGATCTTCTCCAGGATCCAGAAGACCAAGGCCGACATCAATGCCACCAAGGTCAAGACCCACAGCAGCAAGTGAGGCTCCCGCCTGCACCTCCAGGGCCCCTCCCTCTGCCGGTGGGGTCTGCAGCCTCCTCTCAGGCCTGGGGTCCTGCAGGGTCTGGTGAGATAACAAACCTTAGAGTAAGCAATACATCAGAGCCGGCTTCCGTGGACGTACAGGAAGAGCCAGGGTCCCTGGCTTGGGGAGGGTGGCAGGGGAGGAGGTGAGGGGCAGTGTGTGTCCTGCTCACGACTCCCAGGAGCCCTGACCATCCTGCCCAATGTCCTCTAGCTCACTCTCCCCTCCCCAACCACCCCGATGGGCCCCCATCTCCCATGCCATGCGACCCCACGCCTCACCCTCAGCTTTGCCGCCAGGCTCGAAAGCCATTGGGGACCCGCTGATGTCTTTTCCAAGTTCTGCTTTCAGGGAGATTTGCAATGTCAGGTCTCTACACCGGCCCTTCGCCACCACTGGAAACACTTGAAGGGGGACCCAGAACCAGCTGTTGCCGGTCCTGCGGGCCCCTGGACCACTCACTGCTTTGCCCCAGCTGGCACCCTCTGCCTTCTTTGGCACCAGCTCTCTCACCCACCAGGTCAGGAGGCAGCCCCTGCGATGCCTGGCTCTCCCCTGTACCCGGGACCTCTGCAGTCTTAGCCAACCAGAGGAGGGGAAGAGGGTACCCCCTTAGCCATACAGGAAGCAGGCGTCCTCAGCCAGCCCCTGGGGTTTGAGCCCCTGAAATGCCTGCCATCTAGGTTAAGCCTTCAGGACTGGGGGGTTGGACACATCTCCCCTCAAAGCAGGAGCTCGACCTCTGCCTTGCTTCTCCGCGCTGCCTCTGTCTCAGGGACCATGGCGTCTCACCCGCTGGCCACCACAGAATGCCCTGGGCATGCACCACCAGCCAGTGGTCTCAGCATCCGCTCTTATCCACGTATCCTCCCCGCACCCCACCTTGGGGACTGCCTGCTGCTTGCCACACTGGGGGTACTACACGGAACCTCCTCTGTCTCCAGAAAGCCACGCTTCAGCTCTGGAAAGCCCAGGATCCCCAGCTCACCCTGAGCAGTTCTACCGAGCTTCCCATATTCCCCCTGCTGCCCACCCGAAGCCCTAGAACTAGGAGGAGCCAGGCATCCTGGTGGGAAGACCAGAGACGCCAGGCTAAGGCCCAGCTGGGGACCGTCATGCCTTACTTCTTTCTCGTAGGTAAAGGGATCTTCTTACCACACATGCCCGGGGGGGCCCTGCCCTGCTGCAGGCGGCACTATGAGGAGGGCTGGGACCAGGCCACTGTCATATAGGGCGGAGGGAGGGCAGTGCAGGCTTCAATCTGCTCACACCCCAGCTCTGTAGCCACCAGCCAACCTCCCCTTTGGAGTATTCCTGAGAGAAATATATTTACAAATGCTTTATTCTCTTCTTTAATAAAAAACGCACCAGTATTCTAAAAGCAGCTGCAGCCCCAGGAGCCTTTGTGTCACTCCCTCAACCCCAGGGAACCTGACCTCTGCTTCCTAACTCCACCCCCCACCCCACCCCCAGGCCTCTGCCCTCAGCCTGGCCCCTCCTTCCTCAGCGCTGGAATGCTATCAGTAGACCCAGACCCTGAAGTGTCTGCTTACAAATTAATGCACCCAATCAGCCATACAGTAGGGGTGTGGTCAACACATGGGCACCTGGTCAGCAAGCAGCCGGGGTCCTGGTTGGCTAGGTTGACGTTCTGGTGTGAAGAGAGATCGCCACAAACCACATTCACACACGCTGCCAGCCATTGAGTCACTCCTAGTGACCCCACAGGACAAAGTAGAACTGCCCCTGTTTGGTAACTCCCAAACCAAACTCACTGCCATCCATTTGATGTCCACTCACAGTGACCCTCTAAGACAGGGTAGAACGGCCCCTGTGAGTTTCTGAGGCGGTAACGCTTTACAGGAGTAGAAAGCCTCATCTGTCTCCCCAGGACCAGTTGGTGGTTTTGAACTGCTGACCCTGCAGTTAGCAGCCCAACAAATGACCACTATGCTACCGGGCCTCCTTACAAACAGATGAGGTGGGAAAATTGGGCAGGACGGCAGTGTGCCAAGTGCTTTCAAGAGAACAAAAATTGTTCTTGAGGGATTAAAAAAAAAATCCTGATTTTTAAAATGTATACCCATACAGTCTTATGTGCAGCTGTAAAACTCCTTGGGGGAGTGTTAGGGGGAAAATACTCACTGTGTTAGTCTGGGTAGACTAGAGGAACATTCATAGACATTCATGTGTATAAGAAAGAGCTTTATATACAAGAGCAGTTGAATATTGAGAAAACAGCCCAGTCCAAATCAAGTCCTTAAGTTCAATATTAGCCCACATGTCCGATACCAATCTATAAAGTCCCCTTCAGACTCACGAAATACATGCAATGATGCCAAATACAGGAGCATCACAGGCCAGTGGGTTGGAAGTCTTGTGGATCCAGTGGCACTGTAAGCATCTCAGTGCTGGCAGGGGTCTCCACGTGGCTTCTCTGGCTCCAGAGGTCTGGTTTCCTCAGGTAGGTGGCTTGGCCAGCTCCCAGGGCGTAGCGCCATGTGCCGTGTCAGTAGAGCGTCTCAGGGACAGCAGAGAAGTGTCTCCCGCCTCCAAGGAGGAAAAACAGAAGTTCCCAGAATCCTCAGGAGAGGGCCATGCCCACACAGAGGCCTCATAGGTTTTATCTTGATGGACAGGCTGGACTCCATCCCTATATTCGTCATCCTCTCCAATTGACACCAGATTAGGTAACTACCACACTCACCCTCGGTGGTAGAGGTACCCTGTGGAAGGTTTTGCCCTTTCCTGAAGGTTGAGGAGAAACTGGTTCCCCAGGGTAGTCCCGGTGATCAATGCATCCAACAGTAACCACAAAGGTTGGCGGTTCAGGCCCAGCCAGAGGCACCCTAAAAGACAGGCCTGTTGTTACTTTGGTACCATCGAGTCAGTTCCAACCCAGAGATCGGACCCCTCCCCGTCCTGCACTGTCCTCACAACTGGCCCTGTGATTACAGCCTGTGTCCATCCATCTCCCCGAGGGCCGCCCTCTTTCTCTTCCTCTCCACTTGACCAAGCACGATGCCCTTCTCCAGGGCCTGGTCTCTGGTCTCTCCTGACAAGTCCAAAGTACGTGAGACGAAGTGTCGCCGTCCTTGATCTGAGAACCAGCCGTTGGAAACCTGGTGAATGCTGCTGTGCACACGCTCACGTGTCACACACACACACACACACCACATTCTCTCTCTCTGATCAACTCCGCTCCATGGCAGCTAGCTTGGTGATGATCTCTTCCTCCCTCCCTTTTTCTCAGCCCTGGAAACGTCCCCTCCCACGCCTTCGGAGGACCTAGGAGTCAAAGGGAAAAGCTCGCCTCAGGCTCCGGTGCCCATCTGTATAGAACAGGTGGCGCCTCTTAGGTCTGTTTCTGCCATTCTGGAAGGTTCCTGGCAACAGCAGGTGAGAGGAGCTTACCAGCTGCTCTTCTCTCCACCCCAGGGCAGCTGGCCTCATTCTCCTCTACCTGCTCCTCTCCCAGAATCCAGGCCACCAGATGGCCTGAGCAGGCTGTGTTCATTTGGGGCCCTGGAAACCTGCAGCTCCCTTTCCTACTGCTCGGGGTCAGGTTTGGGGCTGGAGCCCAGTCACAGGGAAATGATGCCGTAGAGGGATTCTGATTCATTTCTTATAATCCTCTGAGCAGCTTATGCCTGTCACCATGGCGACACCGCAGTTGCCTCTGAGATTTGGGGACTAAGGCAGACAGGCAGGGAACCCAGGGGACTCTGCTTCCAGCCTGGAGCCCCAAGCAAATGTCAGTAGATGTGGGGTGACAAAGCCAGTTCCTTCCCTCCTAAAGACTGGCTGTACCAATGATGCTGAGAAGAGAATGCCTTGATTTGATTACCATACAACCCTGTTTTAAACAGCCAGCGCCCTCAGGGGCCTCTTTTATTTTAGGCCACTATGCTTCTTCCTGAAAACAACTCTTCATTAAAAGGCAGCTACTGATATGACTGACCTTTACTAACAGTTTTGGGGAGGGGGCAGCAGGGGGGGGGAAATGTTTTTTCGATCTGCCTCTCCAAGTAACATCCTAGTGTTTGTTTTCCAGACCAGCTTAAACCTTTCTCAAAGCAAGACCGTCTCAGTTCTGGAGTTCATCATGATGAACTAACAGCCCTGGAAAAGGACTGTTTAACTTTGTGGTCCTTAGACCTTAACTCCTGGTTAGGAGGAACCATCGCTGAGTTCTATACGTTGTCCCCCGCACAAGACTAGGGGTGGAGGCGGCAGAGGGTGTATGCTCCAATTTACAAAACCGTTTCTTTTTGCAACCTGCCTCCCATCCCTTCCATCTGGTATTTGTCCTGCGAGAGTGTCTGGGGATAAACTATGAGACCCAGGCTTAGGGAGACAGGTATAAATCGCCTTGTGAAAATAACTTGAAGTTACATTTCCACAAAACTCAGGTTGCCAGTGTTCATAGGCCTCGTTCTAGGTGCTCAGGACACGGTAGACTGCTGACGCACCGTGGGTTGTGACTCACGGCCACCCAAGGTGTCACACAACAGAACTGCACCTGGCTGTACTCTTCACAGAAAGTGACCACCAGGCCTTTCTTCCGCGGCACCCCTGGGCTAGGCCCAGCTCAAACCGTTTGCACCACTTGGGGTCTTTGCTAGCAGGGAGGCAGGCAATAAATACTAAAAATGGGGTCGAGTGATATGCCAAAATTAAAAAAAAAAATTTTTTTTTAAGGATTAAGTAGAGTGGGATGCAGGGGGTTGGGGGCGCTGGGCTGCAGGGCCCTAGAGGAACTAGGCAGGTCGGGGCGGGCCTCCCGGATGTGCGAGGGAAATTGGGAGGAAAGGTCCAAGGGGAAGGATCCAGGCGGTTCTTTTTGTGATTAAGAGGAAACTGGCAAATTCGCTGTCTGGCCAGCTTCATCCAGAATCCCGCCTGGGCCTCCAGCGGGCGAGGACGCCGAGAGTCTGGTCGGCCGCGTCTCCTGCGCGGACCCGAAAGGCGGCGCGGAACCTCCGCCGACCGGAAGCGCGAGCCGGCGGACGACCGGAAGGAGGGCGCCGCCGGAAGCGGCCCGGACCCGAGCATGGCGGCCGCCCGCTGCCTCCGCTGGGCCCGCGTGGGCCGCGCCGGGTCCTGGCTGCTCGCGCCGCCCGCGCGCTGTCTGCGCCGGGCCCTGCACAAGCCGGCGGACGGCGCCCAGTTCCGGAGCATCTACAGCCTGGACGAGCTCTACCCCGAGTCCACGGGGCCGGGCACCGCCTGGAAGGTCCCGGTGAGCCGGGGGACAGGGAAGGGCATTGCCTCCCGGCGGCGGGGTGACGTCACAAACCTGGGTGTCCATTGGCCAGCACTGCAGCCGAGTGGAACCGGCCACGCGCCAGGGAAGGGGCTGGTTGCCGGGGCAACTGGGGTGGAGCCCGAAGGGGAGTCCGGGTGGGGCTCGGGCGCTTCCGGCTTGGGCAGCGCGCTCTGGACACGCTTGTTGGAAGACCGCCAGCTTTTTTGCCTTAGAGCCCCGTCCCCAGGGTCCGAAAGAAAAATGTGAGCATGCAGATCCTCCGAGGGGACTGAGCATGGCCAGAGCCTGCCAGGCTGTTTGCTAAAAGGAAAGTCACGCTGCCCACAGCCTCAGAAAACCGGACCACGCACTCATTGCGCCTGCGTTACTGATAGCCCGCGGTGTGCAGACCGTGTAGCATCCGGGTAGGGAACCTTTGTGTGGCCAAGGGCAATTTGCATATTTGTAACATCATCCGAGAGCCATACTGGTCAAACATTTGATTAACTCACCTTTGGTGGCAGTAGTGGTTACACATTGGACTGCCAACTGCAAGGTCAGCAGTTCGAAACCACCAGCCGCTCCGCGGGGCAAGACAGCTTTTCAGTTACCAGAAACAGGGGCAGTTCTCTGCCCTATAGAGTCACTATGTGGCCACATCAACTCATGGCAGAGAGTTTGTGTTTTTTGTTTTTTGTTTTAGTTTAATGCGATGGCTGGAATCTCACTTCTCTTTGGTGAGGTGTGTGATGTTAGCTGGTATTGATGATTTCGAGAGCCTGATATGGCCTGTGGGTAGGACCTCCCACCCCTGTTGTAACAGGACAAGGCTGGAGATCCAAGACCCACCCAGTTCTGTTGAGCTACCTCTTACTTCACTGTTCCATTCATTCAGCAAACTTTCATTGAGCTCATGCTGTGTACCTTGTGCTGTGCTTGGGTATAGAATAGTGGACACAAGACAGCACTTGTGAATCTTATATCCACAAATAAATAATATAGAATGTGTTGGAGGAGGGTGCTTAGTGCTTTGGCCAAAAATAAATCCCAGAAGAAAATGGAGTGGGCATAAGGCTGCCGACTCTAAGTGGGTTGATGTGTGGCAGCCTCGGTGAGAATGGGACATCTGAGTCAAGACCTGGAGGGAACAAGGCAGCTGGCTGTGAGAGTAGTGGGGAGAAGGGCATCCTAGGCAAAAGGCACAGCAAGCCCAGCCACCTCTTGTTGCCCAGGAAGGGCCAGCTGGCCACCAGGTTTATTACTCCAGGTAGGTGTCTCGCTGTGGCCCCCTCCATCCCAGGAGTCAGTCCTCTGATGGTGAGCAGCACAAGCTCAGGCTGGGACAGAGGCAGCTGAACAAGCCAGTCCATGTCCCTGGAAGAGTGTTTTTGAGGAGGTCCCTCAGGAGACTGGGGGCACCGTATGGGTCATTCTGAGTGGCTGAGTGTGCTGGAGGCTAAAAAGAGCAAGGCTGAGAACCAAACAGTTCTTCCCAGCTCAGTCAAGGTCAGTGAAGAGCACGCAAAACGGACCCACGTGGGTGAAATATGGGTGTGCAGGAATAGAAGAAATGTCAAGTTGACACCCAGTCTCCCTCCTGGAAAACAAGTACAGCGTGTGTTCGTTGCATAGGAACCAAATCTCTTGATCAGCAGGATCTGAAACCATAGCGCCAGGCTCAAAGATGGCTGCCAGTCAAGCACAGCATGAATGTGTCGTTTTCCATAAGCCTAGTCATAATCCAATCTCCTGAGGCACCTGTCACTTTTTTCCGTCCCGATGACAGTTCCACCACACCGACATTTTACAAACCTGGGTCTGTTGTGTATTGTGTTGCCCCACTCATGACTAAACCAGGAAGACCCTGTTGGGAGTCTTGGGAAATAGTGATGCTCATCTTTGTGTTCAAAGGATCTTTGGTCTGAAAAGGAACCCCCTCCCCGATTCACAGTGGGAAATCTCATTTGACCATAAAAGGATCCCTGGCGGCATAGTGGGTTCGGAGCTGGGCTGCTCTTCATTCTTTGAAACCACCAGCTGCTCCATCGGGGAAAGCTGGGGTGTTCTGTTCCCATAGAGACTGACAGCTCCGGAAACCCTCAGGGGCAGTTCTCTGCCCTGTAGGCTCACTAAGAGTTAATACTGAAAAATAAAAGTTAATGCTGGCTCGATGGCCGTGAGTTTGGTTTGGGGGTAGTTTGATTTGGGGGGAGTATATTTGCATTGTAGCTTTATGTCATTTCTTTTGCTGCCCTGAACCAAGTAGGAGTCACCTAGCAAGTAACGTGTAATGTGACACCATGTGCATTACCTTACAGGATGATGCAAAACAAGCCAACAGTGACATCCCTATAGGTAAGTGATTCTGTTTTATTAAGAAGCAGCCGTTGTCCCCGTCCCTCACATGCATCGTAAAAGGGAAAGAAGCTTCTGGGTGGTCAGATGTGGGCTCCATGCCCCATTGTTTAGAACAGCACGTGATGGGTGGTGCTGCTGCTCCCGGAACCACCTCGCAGTGCACGGCGTGCTCTCGGTGGTCCCAGGACACGGGACAAGCTATACGACAGATCAGCTGATGGTTTCCTCACTCTCGGTGCCATGGAGTTGATGCCAACTCACGGTGATTCTGTGGGACAGGGTAGGACTCATAGTAACCCTACAGGGCAGGGGAACTGCCCCCTGCCTGTTCTTGAGACCTGAACTCTTCACAGGAATAGGAAGCCCCCGTCTTTCTCCATCGGAGCAGCTGGTGGTTTCAAACTGATGAACTTGAGGATCCAAGCCCAATTCACAACCACTATGCCACCAGGGCTCCTTAACTGATTGTTATGGGGGGAGGGGGGGGGAGTGCAGTGGAGTAGATATAGTAGATTCCCATTGATCCAGTCAGCACAGTGGCTTCTGAGGGGACCTTGGGGGCCATT
>NW_022111358.1:45510343-45512968 GCF_000313985.2 Echinops telfairi
AACTAAAAAGGAGGGGGAATAAAGGGGAAAAAAGACATGGGTAGCGGGGGAACAGCGCACTAACCCACCCAAGGGGAGGGTATTGTTATATCTCCACAGGGAAAGAGGGACAAGACTTCAA
Source organism: Echinops telfairi (assembly GCF_000313985.2). Classification (NCBI taxonomy): domain Eukaryota; kingdom Metazoa; phylum Chordata; class Mammalia; order Afrosoricida; family Tenrecidae; genus Echinops; species Echinops telfairi. Next base: position 45,510,465 of record NW_022111358.1, read on the forward strand.
CCCGGTGCTTCAAGATGTGAATGGAGAGAGGAAAAGGTCAGGCCAGGAACGGCGCACCAGGGAAGGTTCCCCATCCCACGGTGCACCTGCTTGCCTGCGTGTGGGAGAGGGACAATTCGCCAGGGAAGTCGTTGCTGTCGGTCGGCACAGCTCGCCACAGGTTCACAGGTTCACGGTATTTTTCTCTTCCTCCTGCTGTACAGATCGCTTGACCATCTCTTACTGCCGGAGTCGTGGCCCTGGGGGGCAGAACGTGAATAAAGGTCAGAGCTCCTGGGACTGTGAACCTCCGCAGGGAGACAGCCCGCCAGGCTCCCTGTGTATATTCATGTGGAATAAAGGGATTCGTGAGCAGACGGAGAATAATCCTTCACATTCTTTTGAATGTGCTTTGATTCCTAGACTCTCAGCTGCGGGTTGCCAGGGCCAGGGTTGGCTTGTGAGTCTAAACCGATCGCAGGGTGAGTTAGCAGCCAGCACCCAGAGCAGGTTTCCATCATACTCCGGGAGCCCCCGTTCCCACTCTCCCCAGCGCCCAGCAGGCTGTAGGCAACACCCTGATCGTTTTCTTGTTGTCCCAAGGCACCTCACTCACTATCTGCAGGTTCCTTCCACTGCCAACTTCGTCCCCCAGTTACACAGAGGGTAGAACTGATTATTTCTGGATGCTCCCTGGCCGCCCCGAGAGTCTCCGTGACCCGTGTTCCCTCTCCTCTCCCCCCACAGTGAATTCCAAGGCTGAAGTCAGGTTCCACTTGGCAACAGCCGACTGGATCGCAGAGCCCGTGCGGCAGAAGCTCGCCCTCACGGTAACCCACAGCCCCTACCCTTTGCTCCCTCAATGACATTTCAACCTTGATTCTGAGGGTCTCAGCTTCTCCTGTGTTTCCTCTGCAGCATAAAAACAAGATCAACAGGGCAGGAGAGCTGATCCTCACTTCCGAATGTAGCCGCTATCAATTCCGGAACCTGGCCGATTGCCTGCAGAAAATCCGAGACATGATCACTGAGGCCAGCCAGACCCCCAGAGAGCCTTCGAAGGAAGACGCGGAACTGCGGAGGCGCAGGTACCAGGAAAGGCCTGATGGACGGGGCTCCTCAGGGCCTCCCAGCAGACAGGGAAGAGCACCAGGAAGTGGGGACCCTGAGCTAGAAGGAGGGTCAGGAGCTGGTGCCCGCTGATCCTGCCGCTCTGGGCCCCTCAAAGTGCCTAGCGTCTCGCCATTCTGAAAAGCACTGATTGGGCCTCGGGGATTCTAACTGTGATCTTTCGGGTACAGGGTAGAAAACGCGAATCGGGAAAGACTTCGACTCAAGAGAATGAATTCTACCATCAAGACGAGCCGTCAGGTAGAGATGGACTGAGGTCGTGGTCTGGCGCCGGCAAAGTCAACATTGCCTCAAACAAAGAGGCCTTTGGCACCATAAAGAGAGGCGCCCTCCCTCTCCTGTTCATCCTCACCTGTAATATGGAAGCCGCCGAGGGACCGTTCATCTGGACCCGGCTGTGAAGGTCTCTAAGCAATCACCATGCTGTCAACCCTTCACTGCCCGTTAATGTACTTGCTATAATAAAATGTAAACTTAAATTGCCTTCCCTTCTCCGTCAGACTGCCTCACACAGAATTCCCGCCTTTCTCTCTCAGCTCCCACTTGTCACAGCAGGGAACAGAGAGGACTTAGTTCTGGTGCCTGCCCCCAGGAGAGGGAGGCTGAGAGCTAAGGGGGCATTCACAAGCAAAGGGTACTGTCCTACGTAAAGAGGGGAGTGGGGGCATGCTAGTTGCAGGGATCTATGACTAGCAGAGACAGGAAGGAGGTGGGGGGCAGGTGGTGGTGGTAAAGCGAGAGGGATGGTGGGAGGTAAGTCTGGTGAGGGAGCTGGAAGCTTGGTGGAGAGCCAGGAATTCAAGTTGAAGGAGTTTCAATCTTATGAAATGCGGGTCAGTAGGGAGCCACTGAAGAGCTTGTGCGAAGAAGGCAGACTGTGTGTTGGATGCTGCTGTGTTGGGCAGTGGGTTCTCAGGCAGAATCAAGGTTGAAAAAAAGTAGAAATTGGGAAGTTCAATTGTTGAGTACTCAGGCTACAAAATAGTATGTTACTCGTGTACTGTGATGATCTAAATGTAATGTAGTATTGAACAACAATGGCGTTGGGAGGAGTGGGGAAGCCAGCCCCCACTGGCTAATACTAATACTACCCACGGGTTCAGTAATACTACTTCTGGGTTCAGTAATGCACAATTGTACGGTTGAGATATATAAGTATTATATTAAAGTCATGGAGAGCATGAGAGATAGTACAATAATGCAGTCAGACATATTACATGGTAGCATTGCTCACCTCAGCCCAGATTGGTGGTCCACGTGGAGAGAGGGGGAAGGGAAGGAGGGCAAGGGAACAGGGAGAGGGGGAAGAGAGGGGAGTGACCAGGGAGTGAGCAGCAAGGAGGTCAGAGAGATCAGAGAGTTCTATATTGCTGACTCACTCATATATACCTTTT
>NW_022111358.1:45513231-45514375 GCF_000313985.2 Echinops telfairi
ATACGTCACAGGGAGGGGTTACACTATAGGTTACACAGTAATGAGGGGGTGGTCTCTGGGTCTCCATAGGAACCATTATCAGTAGGGTGAAAACTCTGCCAACAGGAGCCTGTCCATTGTCCCCAGAGGCAGGGAGCAGGCCCACCCTTGTGGTGGAATTAGACAGCAGTCTGGCAACTGATTGCCCTCAGTGGGGGGAATGCCTGCGCATCTGACCTCCCCCCACAATGTAAGATGATGAACTTTAGTAGCACATCGCCACATGGGCAGGGACATCATCATGCATAGAAGAATATTTAAAAGGACAAGTGCAACATATCCACTGAGGTCATCTTAAAAAAAAAATCAAAAGGCATAGGGAAAAAGCGACTGCATACAAACATTCCTGGGTGAGGTCCAGGTAGTATGGCAGGTGCCAAACCAAATCCAGGGATACATGTGGTAGCCAACTAAAAAGGAGGGGGAATAAAGGGGAAAAAAGACATGGGTAGCGGGGGAACAGCACACTAACCCACCCAAGGGGAGGGTATTGTTATATCTCCACAGGGAAAGAGGGACAAGACTTCAACCCAGTGCTTCAAGATGTGAATGCAACATACTGGCATGAAACACGGAACCAATAAAGAGGTCTGAGGGGCCGGCTCCAGTCCCAACTATGTGGACAGACCTCCCCTGCCCCCAGAAGAATTTATTTCAGAGGACAGCACTGAAGCTACAGCTCAGGGAGAGGGACATGTCTGATGAGAGCACATTGGAGCAAACGAGGGGGGAGGAAGAGAGAGTGGAGCACATTCTGGCCCACCAAGCCTTCAGGACGATATTCCCGCTCAAAGCAGCCAATCCATAGAGAGAACCTATGATAGTCTGGGTACTTTAGAGAAACAAATCCACAGAAACTCATGTATAAGAGAGAGTTTTATATAAAGGTTAAGTACACATCAAGAAAACATCCCAACCCAGTGCTGCCTAAGCCTACAAGTCCAAACATTAACCCAATAACCCATATGTCCAACACCAATCCACAAAGTCCTCCATCTCACAAAACACATGCAATGATGCCAACTGCAGGAGGAAAGCTGAATCAGTGAATGTGTAAGCATCTCAGCGCTGGCAGGGGTCTCCATACGGATGCCCCAGCACCCAG
>NW_022111358.1:45516178-45527736 GCF_000313985.2 Echinops telfairi
CCAAGGGCTCAAGTAGAAAGAAAATGTTTTGAAAATGATGACGGCAACAGATGTACAAATGTGCTTGACACAATGGATGGATGGATGGATTGTAGTAAGAGTTGTACGAGTCCCCAATAAAATGATTTTAAAAGAAGAAGAGCATTTATAAAGTACGCTGTACACAGTAATGAGAACTCTGGAAGATGTGACCCCTGCCCTCAAAGGACCTAGGGCCTAGTGGGGAGCTGTGACATACGTAGAAAAGTTCCAACTTGCCACCATGTGCAAGTTGATCCCCTGTGGCTTCCCAGAGTGTGCGCATTTGCTGGAGTAGCAAACCCAGTCCCTCTTCCACAGAGCTGTGAACTGCCAGTCGTGCTGGATTGCAGCGCACCTGGTAACCACGGCACCACCAGGGCTCCTCTGCTTATGTGCAAAGTCGTGCCTTTAGTTTTTAAAGAACAGCTATGCATTAATTCCTCCGCACTGGGTGAGGGGCTAGGGGACCGAAGGTTGACAAAACAGGGTGGGGTTTGCATTTTAATTGCAGAGAGAAGAAAAGATGAATCCTGTGACAGTGGACCTAGGAAAGGCCGAGGTCATCTGGGGGAAGTGAGAGGAGGTGACCAGTTCCAGCAGAGGGCTCAGAGGCCCCGACCTTGGGCAGGTGGCTATGGAGAAGGCCAGAAGTCGTTAGAGATCCACTGTCTCTGAGGGCAGGGCCTGGCAAGTGTGGGCAATGCCCATGATTGAGAAGGCAGGTTCGAAGCCACCCCCCACCCCACCCTGGCTGGCCGGCCTTGGGCAAATTGCTTGCCTGCATTTTAGGGTCCCATCTCTTAAACCAGAGAGGATGCTCCTTGTGCCTTCCGCAGATATAAATGCATGCATGATTCAGGGCGCACACCACGTGCTCAAGGGGCCCTGGTGATGCCTTGGCACGAGCAGGCGGCTGCTAACCATGAGAGTGACGGCTCTTACGGACTTTGTTTTTGGGGTCCGGGCAACAGGACTTAGGGGGCGCTATGGAAACAACTCCCTGGCAGTGCGGTTTGGGTTCCCTGTAACCAAGTGCTCAGCAATGTGAGCCTTCGTGGTTCGTGCCAGGGAATAAGGGGCAAGGCGAGGGGTCTGCCACCGGCAACGCACATTCAAAGCCATGCAGGCGCTGGCTCCAAAGCAAACAAAAGGCCGACTGCGGGTGAATGTCACAAAGCGCTGGCGACAGCCAGGCTCTAGCGCACCCCTGCATTCGTGCGACGTTCGGGGCCGGCCGGGCCGGCGTCCTCTGCAGGCGGACGGAGCCAGCTCCGCGCAGCACCGCCAGAGACGCGGGGGCCGGGCCGCCGGCGCGAGCCTATTAGAGGCAACGACGCCACGCTCGTGCGCCGCAGGCCCCAGTGGCCTAATGGATAAGGCACTGGCCTCCTAAGCCAGGGATTGTGGGTTCGAGTCCCACCTGGGGTACTTTTGTTTTGGGGGCCACCCTCTCCACCGACCTGGACTTTGGCGTGTCTCCACCCGCGCCCGCGGCCGCCCCGCCACCCTGCTTCGGGTTCGCGGCAAGGGAGCCTTAGTGCACCTCTGCATTTGGGGGCTACGCCGGGCTTAGGTGGCCACCGAGGCGTCCCCCGTTTGCGTCAGATGGCAGGCCGGCCAGTCGTGCTCGCCAGCTCGGCGGCCGAGGGCCCAGTCGTGCCTGCGACTGGGATAAAAGTCGGGGTGGTGCGGGACCCCATGCGACCCATGACGTGATGGTGCGGGGGACGGTTTGCGCCGCCCTCACCAAAAGGTCCCCCGGGGAAAACAGCCGGCCAACCACCCCAGGTGGGACTCGAACCCACAATCCCTGGCTTAGGAGGCCAGTGCCTTATCCATTAGGCCACTGGGGCGCGGTTAGACGTCGGCTCCGCGAGACCCGTGGTACCGCGCGCGGAGCCGCACGTGCCGCTCCCGGGCCCGGCTCTGCGGCGAGGACCGCGCCAGGCCGTCCGGGCCCCCAGGGCCGCCCCCAAAGCTCGGGCCACGCGCCGCCGCAGGCCAGGGACCCCCAGCTCAAAGCCAGACGATCCCCCAAGTTCTCGAACTTTAACACCAGAACCTACGGACCCGAGAGCAGACATTTCCTTCATGAGGCTTTGATCCCGCGGCTCCAGCCAGGTAGCACACCTGGGGACCGAATTGGGAGCCTGTATGCAGCGGGAGCGCGATGCCACGGGGTCACGGCGGCAGCAATCAGCCGAGTCATCTCTGCACCCCGCAGTAGCGCCTGTGAGCCCCTCCATCATCAAATAGCGCTTTCGAGAACCCCTCTGCCAAGGGAGACCGCGTGGCCTAATGGATAAGGCGTCTGACTTCGGATCAGAAGATTGAGGGTTCGAGTCCCTTCGTGGTCGCGGTACGTTTTAAACCCTTGGAGCGGGTAAGGTTCCGTTAGTTACGTTTATTTTAGAAATGGACTTCGTGTCCTCTCCGCTCGCCTGATTCCTAATTCCGCACCTGGAAATCTATGTGAACCCTCCTGGCTCCTGCTGTGAGATGCTTCAGGAGCCGCCCAGGTGCGAGAGGTGGGCCTCTGACGTCATCGTGGCTCCACAGAGACACACCTCAGGAGGCGTTTGATGCAGCCGCTTCTGGAACGTTTCTAGTGGTGTCAGAGGTAAGGCACAAGCCTCACGGTGTCATGTTGTCATTTCAATAGATAATGCCTTTTTGTTTAATCGTGGTTTTTTCCCCTTTTGTCCAATCGCTTTCTCTACGGGGCTCCCTGAGCTGCAGGTGACTTACCTTCTCTTTGGGTGCGTTGCGGCTGCACTTTGAAGGTGAGCTGCTGTCAGGGCAGTGGGACCTCCTTTCTTGTGTCCAGAGCCAGCTCCACCCTCTCCTCCACCCTCGACGCCGCTCTGAAGGCTGCAGGCCCACTGGCCGGTGAATGCGTGTGCCCAGTCACTGTCGAGTGAAAAGCCGAACAACCCACCCACTGCAGCTGGAAGCCGGGACCCTGTCAGCCTGCGGGTGGGGGTTCGGGTGCAATAGCCAGCGAAGCTTCTGGAGGTCGGAGAATGTTCTGATTTTTCTCTGAGCAGGTGTGGACTTTTTGTGAGGCTGGAGAGCCGTACACTGCCCACCTGCACGAGCCTGAGGGAGCTTCGGGAAATTCGTGGCAACGTGGCATCAAAAGATAACGGATTTTCCCCATGATGATTTGCACACTCCCTCGTAGAGCACTCTATAAAAAGCGCTTGGTTTTATTTTTAAAGGTTCTGTTTGAGCCAAAGGATTTTCAGTTTGACTGGAAGCTCAAGGACAGGAGGGACTTCCCAGGTTGAATACTTGACATTTAACAATACTCTATTTACCTCTTGAGAGGCATTGTTATTAGCAGATTTCTATACGTCTTTGACATTTTAGAACACCCTTCATTTATTTTCCTTCTGCCTCTGTCATTTTTCCGAACCTTCTGTCTTCCTGTGTACCCCCTACCTCTTCCCCCAAGTTAACACTTGTCTGCCCTCACCCCTGGGAACCATCAAAGAATGCTTCTTTTACTGTGAAAACTTATTCGTGGCTTTTTATAATAGCGGTTCATATAATATTTGCCCTTCTGTGTGGGACTGATTCGGGAGAAAAACCAGGCTGTCTACTCCCATCAACAATTAGTCTTGAAAACTCACAGGGGCAGTTCTACCCTGTCTTACAGGGTCACCATGAGTCGGCACCGACTGGATGGCAGTGAGTTTCTTTTGGGGTTTTAAGGTGACCAGACGTCCCACTTTTGGCGGGATAGTCCAGAGTTTTAACAATTTTTCCCACATCCCGTGGCGTTTTTAAAAAGTCCCAATTTTTGGAAAGAATACAAGACAAGCTAGGGTATACAGTTTTCGGTTGCCATGTGGCTATTTCGCCAGGATATAAGTTTTATCAATGGTATCCAGCTTTACCAATGTTAAAATCTGGTCACCTTAGTTTGACCTATTAAACTCAGCATTATGTCCTCTAGGTCCATCCATATTTCACCAAAGTTTCAAATCGTCCCCATTCTTTTACCCCTTGTCTGATTTTTTCTATGGCCATGCTGTGTTTTGCAATAAAAGGTTTTCCATTATAGTAACAGTTTACTGCTGTGAATTTGTATATGTTCTGATAAGAAATATTCAAAATTATCTCCATTTGCCAAGCAGTCTGGAGCTAGAGGTTTGACATCCTGAACTAGTAATTTACAAGAAAGGCCAGTTTTGCCCTTCGGTGGCCACTAAGGAAATGGTGCCCTTCAGGGGTTCACATTCTCCATTCTCTTTATCCTCCTCCAACCGCCGTTTCGTTCTGCTTTAAAGATGGACAGTTTACAACTAGATTTTTGGTTGACTCAGCCTGAATGTTTTGCCTTCAAAATGGGATCCACTAATTTATAATCACCATTCTGGTTGCTTCTGTATAGTACGCAGTTTGTACTTTTGCTTATTTCTGTCATCAGTGATGCTAGTTCGGGTGCTTGGGGGAGTTGTTTGTTTCTCTCTCGTTGTTGTTGTTTGTTTGTTTTAATCGTTTTATTAGGGGCTCATACAACTCTTATCACAATCCATACATACATCAATTGTGTAAAGCACATCTGTACATTCATTGCCCTCATGTTGTTGTTGTTATTAGATGGTCCCTACACTATGAACAAGAGAGCAAAACCCTGCCAGGTCTTGCAGCATCCTCACAATGGTTTTTGTCTCTGAGTCCCTTGTTGCAGCTGCTGTATCATCTTGTGGAGGGCCCTCTACTGTATCGGAACCCTTCTGATTTGCAAAGCATAAGTCTATTGAACTAAGGATGACTGAAATAAACCCATACACAATGTCGACCCGTCAAATCATCTAGGGTCATTGACTCACTCACTCGCTCACTCACCGCCATCAAGTCAGATTCCAACTCATATGGACCCTATAGAACCCTGTGGGTTTCTCAGACTGTAACCCTAGAGGAACAGAAGCTTCATCCCCCACCCCCACCCCCAAGGGGCGCCTGATGGTTCAAACTGCTGACCTCGAGGGTAGCAGCCCAATGCATAACCCACTATGAGATCAGATCAGAAAGTGCCTCCCTCCCTCCACACACATGCCTCAGAGAGCAGGATTCAGTGGTTCCTTCCAGAGACTCTCCCAGGGCTTCCCCTCTGATCCAGGGATCCAGGCACAACCTTCCACAAACGTACATAGGCCTTTCACATTGGATCTCCCTTGGAATAAGAGTTCTAACTGCACTTCAGGAGAAATCGCCTGATTCTGCCTATTTTTCCTGGAAACTTGTCTGAATCCTCCCAGGCCCTCGGCGGTGGCACAGCTGGGTGCCAGTTCAGTGATTCAGCAGTCGGGAGGGGTGAGTGATACTCCTTTCTGTATTTTGTGCACGAAATGCCTTCTGCCACAGCTCCTAGCAAACATCGCAGATTGTCAAGAGCAAAGCGGCTCTAGAGGACATGCCTTTGTCCCACTTTCAGCTGCAGAGCAGTCCCTATAAGGGCTTATGGTGCCAGCTCCTCTCTGCCACCGTCCCATTTGCTTGACCGTTGTCAGCCATGTTACTTTGCTTCAATAACGTCCAGTTGTGGCATTTGGCCTGGGCATGCTATCCTTCCCTGCGGCATTTAAGGTCACTTTCTTACCTGGAAACTTCTCGGGTTCTGGTTCACAATTCTGTTAACTCTCAGGGCAGAAAGTAGTCTAAAACCAGCAATTTAAGTCATCACGGGATGATGCAGTAAACGCACCGGGTCCTCTGCTTGCTTCAAGGATGAAAGATCGCGTCCCATCCTCTCCCCTTTTAAAGTTTTCCTCCCTTGCTGGTGGACAGCAAGGACTGGAAGCACTTGCTGGTAGAGATCCAAGAAGGCAGCGTTCAGTGTGGACAACTCGATGTACAGACAGCCAAAATCCTCAGGACTGGCCCGACAGGCGACAAATGTGATCGGCGGGGAGAATACCGGAAGTTGCTTGGATCTACAATCAACGCTCACGGAAGCAGCAGCCAAGAGAGCAAGTGATTCATTGCACTGGGTCAATCTGCTGCACAGGGTCTCTTTTAAGTGCAGAAAACCAAGGATCTTACCTTGAGGACTAAGCTGCACCTGACCTAAGCCATGGTATTTGTCGCCTCACATGCCTGTGAAAGTTGCACATTGAATATGGGGGACCAGGGAAATGGTGCATCTGAATCTGGCAAAAGAATCCTCACGGTATCGCGGACTACTCGAAGAACAAATCGGCCTTAGCAGTACAGCCAGAATGCTCTTTACGATGGAGGATGGTGAGACTTTGTCTCGCATACTTTGGACTTGTTATCAGGAAAGCCCAGTCCCTGGAGGGGGCCATGCTTGGTAGGGAGGCAGTGAAAAAGAGGAAGGCCCTGGACAAGATGGGCAGACACAATGGCTGCAACAACGGGGTCACACATGAGGACGTGTGAGGACACATGTGCAGGGCCAGGCAGTGTTGTACATGGGGTTGCTGTGTGCTGGAATCGACTGGACAGCACCCAACACCCCCGACCCCTAGCTTGAATTGTGAAAGAGGAGGTGGCTTATCAAGGAAATGAGACTTCCATTCCACAGTTGCCTGGAGTCAGACTGCAATCCCTACCCGGTGCTGTCACTCATCCCGCTGTCTGGGCTTCCTCCTTCCTGTCCTCCTCTTCCCCAAACAATCCCTGCCTTCCGGACTCTGGATGTGTGCTACTCTTTTCATCTCAAGTGATGGACTGGCCCAGTTTTACATGTCTTTGTGTTATTGTCCCCCTTCTAGATCTGTTAATTGGCTGAAACTGACCTAGTGGGGCCAGTTGAGTTCGAGGTCAGAGAGCAAAGAAAGGGCTCTAGGCTCCAGAGCTCCACGGGCCTCTATCTGATCAGTAAGCCTGGTCCTTTCTCGGGTTTTGAGTTTGGGCTCACATTTTAGTCTCCCACTCTAACCAGGACCTTCTGATGTGATCCTTCTCAGGATAGTCTATCGTGGTAGCGGGCCGGGCACCATCTAGTCCTGCTGGTCTCAGGATCACGGAAGTGGAGGTTCCGTGGGCGCTAACCCACTGCACCAGTTACAGTGCATCGTTGTCTTCACTCTTCTTTGCTGCGAGGGGGAGAGACCAGTAATTGTAGCTTATGGGGTGCTCAATCCTACCCCTCACTCTAAACCACCTCTCCTTTCTTAGGCTTGTTTGGTCCTGCTTACCATGGTAAATAAGGGAAGAGGATTTTAAAACTCAACTGGAGAGAGATTTCTACATTGAAATCCGGGGCTGTGAAGGGTTTTTACTTTGTAAGGAAGTTTCCTTTTATATCACTTTTATGTTTAAATGCCGGCACACATGGAGCACAGAGAAGTGAAGCCCCACAGCTTCCCTGCTTGCACTTGTGAGGTAGGCCATCTGTTCTGGGGACGTCCTGGTGGACAGGCAGAATGGAGCGCACCATAGGAACTGGCAGTTTATGAGCAGAGCGAGTCCAAGGGAGGCCCCAGATGAAGGACGACTCCTTCCAGAGGAAGGCACTCCCGCAGGCCCTCCTGCCGTCGTCGTGTGACCACTGCAGCAGCACTGGGGGCCCACATCCTGATCACACAGCTGAACCCGCACCATCGAGGGCTGCCGAGTCAGAAGTGACCCGATGGCAGTGAGCTCAAATCTACCGGAGAGCCTGGTGGTACGGTGGTTTGAACCAGGTAGCTGTGGAGTGGGAGAAAGCCGTGGCAACAGGTCCGTAAAGATTACAGCCTCAAAAAAATAAAAATAAAAAAGATTACAGCCTCGGAAACTCAATGAGCAGGCTCAACTGACCCAAATGGCCAGTACGGATTGCATTTGACTGGAGGGCAATGGGTTTGGTTTTTGGTGCCGTTGTTAGAAGCCACTTTTGGGGTGGAGGAGCGGCGACAGAGAGCAGACACACACAGCACTTTAGCATTCCTATTTTTACTGTTCAGAGCGCCTCAGGGGAGGGCCAGCGTGTCTGCTCAGACTCCGCTTCACAAACTCTCGATTGGCCGATGAGGCCAGTAGGGGTACTTGGTCTTGTCTAACTTGGTTTCAGGGAAGACTTCGTTCAAGTCGTCAAGGGTCATCTGGTCAAAGGGAATGATGTTCCTCATTCTCACCACCTGGAGAGAGGGGAGAGGGGCTTAGCTAAGGCAGACGGGCCGCAGAGATGCACTCGAGGCACATCCTGCCACAAGGGGAAAGACCACAGACACAGGCAGGCAGACAGCTTACTCTGAGGGGCGAGCCCTGGCTCACACCTACCTGCTTCTCGTATTCCTCAATCCTGGTCTTGGAAAGAGACACAAACTCGGCACAGGTCTTGACCTTCAAGAGAAAGGAGGGATTTGGCTTTGAAACCAAGCTGTGCTGTCCTGACCCAGAGGTTCCCAAGGGAGGCGGAATTCCAGAGCCCTGGATGGTTACGGAGCCCAGCCGAAAGGTTCCAAGCTAGGAGTCCACCCTGAGGGTTGTCCTGAGTCAGCGTCAACTAGCCGGTAACCGGCTGGTTTAGAGAGTGCTTGGGGTGACTTTGTGGTGGAGTAACCTGTGGGTGCTGGAATTCACTTGTGAGTTCAAACTTTGACCTATGGGAGCAAGAACTTTCCGGGACCACTTTGTTCTTTGCCTCTGAAGGTGGGAGGGAGTGTGGGGTGGCAGTCCCCACTTTCCTATCATTGTTTATGTAAGAGCCTCCCTTTCCCTTCTGACAGGTTTCTGCCCTGCGGGGGGTCCAGCTCATGGAGGCTCTGCTGTTACTGCGCTTTGTTTTACACACGGAATCACGCCTGATGCTTCAGTCTTAAGTTGCACTCCGCCTCACTGCGCTGAAATCCATCCATGGTGCTTGCTGCATTTACAAAATAGCTCCTTCTTTTCTGTTGTTGCTGTTAACTCCTTAACTTTTCTATTGAATTCACTCCACTTTACCCTAGCTGCTAAGAAATACGGAGCTGTGTCAGGATTAAGAAAATTCTAGAATAAAGCAGGGCCTCAACTACTACTTACATCTTCTTTTTCTTCAGCATCCACCAGGGCAGTAAACTTGTCCTCTGGCACAGGGATCTTCAGGGCCTTAAACTGTGAACACAAAGGGCTGTGAGGGGTTGCTAGTATGCCCGGACACCATGCTTGCGTCACCAATGGGCTCCACCTATTAATCCTGGCAGTGTACACACACACACACACACACACACACACACAACACCATCCCAACAAGCAGCCGGGCTGTGTCAGGGTGTTAGAGGGGGACAGGAGTTCCTGTACTAACTAAAGTAGACCCTGGAAAATTCCTCTTCATGAGGAGTTTCGGTTTCTTAGTCTGAAAACAACAGCTGGACATATAATCTCAGAGATGACCTCTTAAACATTCATGGTTGTACAGGAATTCTGGGTTCTCTCTGACCAGAAACCCAATGAGGACTGAGTGGTGGCAGAAGAGAGCGGGGTGCTGCGGCCCCAGCATGCTTGCACTGTGCCCTGGCACACAGCAGGCCCACGACAAACCCCCACTGGAGAAATAAACAAATGATGGCTGGAGGCAGAGAGGTGCGTGACCACCCCGGTGGAGGTGGCTGAGAAATGAGAGCTACCAGGGACGTTAAAAAGGCGGGGGGGAGGATGGAAGCTTGTGTCAGAGGCAGGTGGAAGGCGACGCAGACTCAAGGAGCCGAGAGAAACAGACAGGCGGCAGCCCCTCTGGCTCTCCGACTGGGACTAAAGCCCGCTATGTCCTGAACAGAGCCTGGACCCTGCACTTACTGACACCCACCGCCCCGGCTCCGGCCACCTTACTTTTCCTGGGTTTCTGCTAGGGTCTCCATGATGACCCATCCTTCTTTCTCCGCTGTCAGCCTGCTACCCGTAACCATCTACCCTTCTCTTCCTTGTGAACGGGGGGTTCTGAGGTCTCACCTTCTTCTCGAAGTCGTCCACTAGGCCGGCCGTGGCCACGTTGGCCTTGTAGTAAGCCCAGTCGATAGCGGGAGGCGCCTCGGGGAGAACTGCCAACCTGCTCCCACAGAAAAGCAGAGGTCAGGGTTGTTCCGGGGGCAGCAGGAATTCACACAGAAGTGCCCGTTTCTTCTCAAACAACCACTCGATTTTCCTACCAGGTTTTTACCGTCATCAAAAGTGTCTTATTGGAGAAGAGATCGTTCACTGTGTTAATGGCGAGACGTGAGTAAGTCAAATGCGTGAATATTAAAATCCATTATTCAGGGGGGGAAGTGCCCGTTTCTCAGTCCTTTAGCCTAGAGCTGGCACCTCGCTTTTCTCTAGGACAGAGATCACGGAAATGCCACCAAAACCACCCCCACCCCCCACCCCCCGCCAAGAAACAAAATCCTTTTATTTGGAAAATGCGTTTGTTTTTCATACTTTCTGCTCAAAGCGTTATCAAAATCCATACAGAAACGCCAAGCACTCTTGTTCTCACACCTGGCGGCCACGAGGTGATGGCGGCTCCCTTTCCTGAAAGTACTGACCTGGAGGTGAGGGCCTCACTCCAGGCCTTCAGCGAGTTGGCAACAGCCTTTTGGTTTGGGGGTATGATCTCCCCAAAGGCTATCCAGTCGATGGCTTTTAGAGCGAGTTTCCGGCCAGCCATGGTGGGATCCTGGAAGATAATATTCCATCAGCTCAAAACAAAGGGTTCTTGGGAAGATTTCTGCCAGGAAAGGTTATCTCAGAAACTTGCAAAGTCTCTAAGAAATAGGTCCATGTCCTGGGAAATACTACTACTCGGAGGTGGGTGGTGGGTGCCTCGTACACATGGGTGTGAGGTGCCAGAACCAAGCAGGGTGGATACCAAAGCCTTAACCTGGATTATGAGACACGGCACAAACATTTTCAGTTGCCAATGGGGTTCTGAGTTTGTTTGTTTTTACCCTGAAAAAGGGGCAGAAATTAAAAAAGAAGAAGAAGAAGAAAATGGGGCAAGAGGTCGAGTAGGTTTGGAAACCTATAAAGGCATTATGGTTAGAAATTCAGAGACAACCAGCCGTGTTTAGATTTTCAAATTTAAGCTACACAACCGGCATACTGATACATTCCCTGTCACCCCTCTGCTACCCAATTCCTATGCACCCTTAAAAACCCCAATCTCGAGTTTTCACTCTTCAAGCATCTTTGGGAATACATTTAAAACAACTCCCATGCATTGCCTAAGAGTTAGTCCATTTAAATCCGTTTCCCTCCAGATCGTTGTACTCTGCGATTCTCTAGTGCTCCCTCCGCAGCTGCTACAAGGCGTGAACAGGGTGGACTGTGCCTGAATTTCCCCATCGGGAAACGAGGAGATTCTCAGCTCCTTCCTTCCTTCCAAAGGAAAACTTCGTGCATCTACTTGCCCGGCCAACTTCAAAGGCTCCCCGGCAGCGTGTCATCGGGTGGGGACTGGGATTCCAGGCCAAACGCACTGCACTGGAACTACCGGGCAGGGCCCAACTGCCCTCTGGGGGTGTCCGAGGCTGTACATCTCTACGGGAGTGGAAAGCCGCATCCCCCCCGCCCCGCAACAGTGCAGCCCGTGGTTTAGAGATGCCGACCTTTCGGTTAACAGC
>NW_022111358.1:45528557-45531297 GCF_000313985.2 Echinops telfairi
CTGGGTCCGGCTGAACGTGGGCGGCACCTACTTCGTGACCACCAGACAGACCCTGGGCCGGGAGCCCAAGTCTTTCCTCTGCCGCCTCTGCTGCCAGGAGGACCCGGAGCTGGACTCGGACAAGGTGCGCCCCGCCCTCGGGCGCGCCCCCGGGCTGCGGACCCCCTCCTTCCTCCCAGGCTCGTCCTCGGGGTCCTCCCGCCGCAGTGGACACTCACCTCTCCCTCAGCGCCCAGGCTGGCCCCCGGGACCTCAGAGAGACCCCGTGGGTCCCCCATTATCAGGCGCCCCCTGCCTTTCCCCCTGGCCCCGCCCTTGGCCCTCCGCTAAGGTCTACCCCACAGTGTGCCCACCCGCACCCAGCCCAGCCCCCTCGGATCCCCGGGCATTTGCCCTGGCTTCTCCTCAGCCCCTCACTGCCTGTGCCAGATGCGTCCAGAACTGGGTCAGGCCAGCAAGGCATCGCTTTGGCTTTCTCAGACTTCCTCTCTGGACCCTTGTGCCAAATTGGGTTCAAGCCCGAGACTGCCCGTGGCTTGACCGCTTCTCCTCCTCCTCCTCTTGCACCTTCCTCCCTCCGGTCTCCACCCTGGCCACTGCCCAAGGTCCACCCTGGAGGTCAGTCGCACCCATGGCCAGCCACCCTTTGCCAGTCCAAACCTAGGTTGACCAAGGGGCAGTGAAGACCAACGAATGCTGATGGGCAGGACGCGTGGCTGCTAGCCAAAGGGTTGAGAAGTGACAAGACCGGACCGATAGCCCATTTCCAGTCCGGACGCTTGTGGGGATTTGCACATTTTACATGTTCATCTTGTGGCTTCCGACCGAAAAGCATCCTTGGCTTCATTGTCTATGCCCCATCGTTAGTTACCTGGGAGCTGGGGTCCTGCCAGCATTTGTGGATCACAGTGCGTCCTGCTTTGAAACATCGCAGGTCCCTCGAAACCTCGGCAGCAGTCCCTTTAAAGAGAGCCCCAAACTCCGGTTTATCAAGGAATTATTGGCACTCCACCCTAAAACCACCTTTGTTGCAGAATAAGCCAGTTTCTCCTTGGTCCTTTTACTGTAAAGATGAGTCGGATTACAGTCGCTCAGAGCCAAATGCCTGGCAGTGCCAGGCTTCCTCTGGACACAGAACCGGGATGTGTGAGATTACAGCTAGCAGTGCCGGTGCTCACTGACGGTGGCCTGGAGCTCAGGAGCGCTGCCAACAAAACAGAGGTTTTCTCAGAATCGGGCAATGCAGACATCAGCATGTCTACCTTGAGCACGAATTCCAAGTCTCAGCCAAACAGCTTTCTTCCTCCCTGTGTTTATTGGCTTAATTTCAAATACTGGACTCAGAGTGAGAGCATACAGAGCAAATCCATTTCCCACCGAACAGTGTGTACACATTCTGCTTCATGGCTGTTTTCCCCTTCTCCCTGGGATCCCCACCTGACACGCCCCCCCCCCCTGCCTGCCCCCTTCCTGCCTGCCTAGTGAACCTCATGTTTGAGCACAGCCGCTTATTTGGTCCCTGAGGGCTGAGGGCTCTGAGGAGCAGCTGTGGGTGTGACTGGTCATCTTGTCAGCCTCTCTGTTGTTTGACTGCAGAGTGAGCCGTGGGGGTGAGTTCGGTTCCGGGTTTGAGAGCTGACCAGGGCTCGCGGTCTCGGGCCTGCACCGGCCAGGTCTCTACCGGACGAGTAAGTCCGTCTGGTCTATTTATGATTTCGGATGGGGTTGGGCATTTTTCTCCCACTCTGCGCAGGACCTTCAGTAGCAATCCCAATCTGAGCTGTCAGTCCGTCGTTGTGGGGCACCCATCTAGTTCTTCTGGTCTCAGAGTAGTAAGAGGCCATGGTCCTCCCTCTCTTTGTCACACACGTTGCCATCAAGTCCATGCCCAGCCTGGACCCTCCCCTCAACTGTTCTGTGCTTGAGCCCCTGGTTACAGCCGCGGCGTCAAATGAGAACGTTAGGAACCCGTGTCCAGCCTCAGCAGTCCCAGCCAATTCCAAGATTTTAGAAATTCCACCCAGTAAGTAAATCCTCTCAGGGGTCGAGAGGATGAGTCCCCTCCGCGGAAGCTGAAAGTACAAGGCAAGACCTGCCCTTCTTGCCAATCACTTGCCTGCTGGCTGCAGTGTTTTTCAGCTGACGGAACTAGAGGCTTGTCTTTTGGGGCACTAAGACGCCCCGACTTGAGGTGCAGGCTCCCCAGGCCCCCCGGCAGTGACCTCTCATGTCTGGTTGGCAGGATGAGACGGGAGCGTATTTGATTGACAGAGACCCTACCTACTTCGGGCCGGTCCTAGACTACCTCCGACACGGGAAGCTCATCATCAATAAGGAGTTGGCAGAGGAAGGTAAGCACACTGCGGTGGGCGAAAGCCTGGGTGCCTCCTGTTTGAAGTGGGCGTGACGCACAGGGTCCGGCAGAAGCAAAGCTGGTGAACGGACACGGCCCCCACCCCCGCCCCGCTGCGGCCTCCTCTTGTCAGAGAAGCCTTTGGTCTCAGCTTGCGCTCTGGCCCTGCCTTGGCGAGAAGGCAGGCGGGTCTGCAGAAAGCTTCAGTGTCTCCCCAGAACCTGCAGGTTTTTTCGCTTACTGATGTGCTAGCCCTGGTCCCCCACCGCTCGGAGCAGCACAGCTCTGGCACTCAATTATTGATAGCTTCCATTCGAGTGCGGATGTGCTGCCCCTGGGGGCGGGGGGTGGGGCGGGTGGCAGTGGCGGGGAGGATGGCTTGGCCTC
>NW_022111358.1:45532311-45549974 GCF_000313985.2 Echinops telfairi
CCCCCCTCTCCAGGCAGATTTAGGAGCTGCCCATCCCGACTAGCTCCAGGAAGGAAGTGGCATATAGGACCAGTGTCCTGCAGCTCGTGGGCAGGTGCCGGCAGGAAGCAGACACACCTGGTTGGGAAGAAGGTCCTGGGTCCACCTGCCACAGCCCGGAAATGCCTTTTAGGATGAAACGAGCAATGAGAGAGGGGTTTTGTTCTTGCTGGATGGCGGTCTCGAGCAGGGCAGTTTTCTGTCTCACATTCCAGACAGGGTGTGTCTCATGCTGTGAATGGCCATCACCTGGGGTGACGTCCCTTATTCCACATCCTCCCTGCGCTTTCCCGGTTCCACTCCGCTGACTTCCCCAGCCCTTGGGAATATCATCCTTGGATACATGCTGCCCTTTGGATGGCAAACAGTTAGTTATGGTGAGGTGTGTATACCGCCCTAGTGTGAATACATTCCCGTGCACACCTGTCTACTGTGCGGCTGAAACTTGAGCCCCGGGGGTGAGTTGAGGTGCAGACCTGAAGGCTGACAAAGGGCCATCGTCCCAGGGGCCCCACTTGTCTCTGTTCCACCAGCCAGCCAGGCCTCTCATCTCCCAATCCAGTCGGGGCCTTCTAGCGAGGCCAGGTTCAGAGCAGTTGGTGCTGGTAGCCGGGCACCATCTCATTCTTCAGGTCTCTGGATTGGAAGATGCCAGTTTGACCCAGCCTGTGAACTCCAGGCTGCCTTTGCCAAAGCTAGCCCTCACACACCCTCGCCCCCTGTTCTAGGTGTGCTGGAAGAAGCAGAGTTTTACAACATCGCCTCGCTGGTGCGGCTGGTGAAGGAAAGGATTCGGGACAATGAGAACAGAACGTCACAGGTAGCGTGTTTTGGTTTTTTTAAAGGGGGATTTCTCTTTGGGGGCTCTCTCCGTCTGTCCAGGTGGCAAGAGCCTGCTTCACCTTGCAGACCCCAGGTCTGTGCGCACCCCTCCCCACCCCCCAAGAGCATCCACCATGTACATGCTGCCAGATCCAG
Source organism: Echinops telfairi (assembly GCF_000313985.2). NCBI lineage: Eukaryota > Metazoa > Chordata > Mammalia > Afrosoricida > Tenrecidae > Echinops > Echinops telfairi. Next base: position 45,533,329 of record NW_022111358.1, read on the forward strand.
CCAGCCAGGCCCCAAGACCTGTTTGGGACAGAGAAGAAGTAACAAAGGGGGCTTTCACCCAGCCCCGTGTCCCTTCGGAAGACTAGGAAGCTGGTTCCTGACCACCTCGCCACAGTGGGGGCAGGCTACGGCACTTTGGGGTCCACACTGCTCTCTCAGGGTATCTGTCTCCCTTGGCATCAAGACCCAACAAGACCTCACCACAGCCATACTGTCCTAGGATGAGCCTTTTAACGTGTGGCCCTGCCACAGCCAGCCCTTGGCCAGCCCTTGCAAGCGAGGCCAGAGCCAGTCTCTGGGCGGAGAATTAAGGAGCCCCTTGGAAATCCTGCTTCTAAGAAAGAGAAAACTGGCAGCTTCTTGCTCCATTGTGAAGCCTCCCTTTTTCTGTAGCAGCGAAACCAGGACTGGGGGGTGCCCGGTACCATTACAGAACAGTGTGATCGAAGAGTCTGTGGAAGAATCCTGATCCAGTTCTCTCAGACTCCAGACATCTGGACCTTGGAGGCTGGGTGTATCCCTGCAACCGTTGCCTGGAGATTAGTCGCTTTTAACCTTCAACTGTAAACCAGTGAGTTCAAGGAAGACCTCAGGCCGCCACGAATGCCTGCTGTGAGCAGTGGGCTGTTCTGAGAACGGTCTGCAGGGGCCCTGGTGGCAAGTTGGGCTGCTAACCTCGAGGTCAGCCGTTCGGAACCACCAGCAGCTGTGCCAAGGAAAGAGGAGACTCCACTTCCATACGGAGTGGCAGTCTGAAATCAATCCACGGGGCAGTTCTTCCCTGGTCTGTAGGGTCACCATGAGTCAGAAATGACTGTACCGCAGTGCGTTTGGTGTATTGAATTCTATATGGGCCTGAAGTGACACACAGACAGGCTCGCCGGGGCCATGCCTTGATGTTGATGGGGGAGGAGTGGTGCAGCAAAAGGGGCTGTCACTGCGCACCCGGCGGGGACCATCTGTCTTGTCGCCTGACCTACCTCCCATCCCAGGAGAGGTTGATGCCATGCTTCCTGTAGACTAAGAAAACCTCCTGGGATTCTCCTTTGAAGAAGAAAGCCAGAAGCGGCTTGGAAGGTCAAGCCCAGGGCTCAGCCCGCTCTGATAGACTCCGCCCATATAGCAGGATGGTCTGGCACCCTGTGGCCTGATCCTGATCAATAACTGGCACCTCCGTGAAAAACAAGCACACAACCACGTGCGCCTGTCGGCGGCGGGTGGCAAAAAGGCCTGACTCCTCTCGCTCCTTTCCCGGTCTCCTCCATCTTGCCCAGCCAGCCGGCGGGCACCCACTGACATGGCGCCTGCCCCGTAAAAGCCGCAGCGCCCAGGCCTCTTGAGAATCTTGCCTGCCTTTCCATTTGCCAGCTTCCCAACAACTGTGCTGGCTGCATGTGATCCTGAGGGGCCATGGATTGTCTCGTTGCACACGCTCCGTTCTCCGTCCTCAGAGTGTAAGATGCCTTTCTACCTGACGACAGAATGGCGACCGTTGTCCTCCGGCTTGCCAGCGCCCGCGGGTGTAGACCCAGTTGGGAGCTGTCTCCTGTTTTGTGACAGGAGCGTCTAGACCTTCGTGATGTTGGTTGATCTCTCCACCTGCCCTTTTTGTTCAGCGAACACTCTGAGCAGTGGAGTTGATGCGTTCAGAGCCTGCCTCCCGTGCCACTTGGTGTCCACGTGGCCCTCTGCAAAAGTTGGCTGTGCGTGTGAGATTCTGTGGCTATCCCATCCAACACGGTGTCTGCTTTCACCTGTGGACAGATGGCCCCTCTGTCAGGGCCACACCCTGCCTGACACGGAGCCACGGAGCCACGGCCGAGAGTCTGGCCCCATCTTGCTTCTGGTGATGTCTCGTCGCTGAGTGGCTCCACCAGCCTCCCGACTTTGCTGCCTCTGGTATCGTTATTACGGTGTTTCTGGCCTGGGAGTTGATCTTGTGCCTGGCAGCTCCGGTGCCAGACTGTCGAAGAAGAGACACAAAGAGCGGGACGATATTCAGTGAAAAAAGTGAGATGGCAACCACCGCCGCGGAGTCGATTCCCCCTCGCATAGCCCACTCCATCCCTAACGGGGCTTCTGAGACTCCACCTCTTGACGGAAGCAGACAGCCTCATCTTTCTCCACAGAGCCGCTGGGGGGTTTGACTGCCCACCATGCTTAGTGCAGCACCTAACCCACCGCGCTGCCAGCGTGCCGTGGGGACAATGTAGGCAGCCCAGACACCTGGGACTGACAGGTATGGTCAATGTCGTAGATTTTTGGTGGTGCCCAAAATGTCACATGGCTGGTTGTTGGCAGATGTGTGGTTCCAGCCATTGCAGTTTGCCCAGGGTCCCACTAGTCTCGGTTCTTGGGCTCACAACCCCAGTACCTTGTTTCGAAGGAGAAAGCGTGGAAAAAAGATCCCGGACTGGCAGGCAGACCCAGGTTCAAGTCCCAGCTCTGCTTCCCCCCATGACTTGCTGGCAGGCCAGCTTAGGGAGACACCTAACTTCAGCGTTAGCATCCTCACATAGAGCAGGGAGCCCACGCCCACACCTGGTCTCGGTGAAGGCCTGAGATGGGGTACCACGGCCAACAGCCCCCCGGAGATCAAGCTGCTCTTGTCTGCCCAGGACTTTCCAGTAGTGAGTTCTTCCAGAACCAATTTCCCACCGCTCCTCTTTTGGAAAATCAAGTACGAAAACTTTCAGTGTGATTGTTATTGTTTTTTAATCCTTTCTTCTTCCCTCTCAACCAAGCCCCACGCACAGGGACCTGTGCACGGTTTCCTGAGACGCAAGTCAGGGGAGAGGACAGCCTCACGTGGCTCAGCCCGCCAGGAGTGAGCGGCGGGTGGATTTGAACCGCCAGTCTTGTGGGTAGCAGCCCAGCGCCCTCACTCCTTTGTGCCCCTCAAGATTGGCTGCATGTGTTGTTTGTGGTGGATTCTTTGTAAGGACGGATTTTGTTGCCCTCGGGAATGCCCAGGGCAGACCGTGATCGATGCACCAGTTCCCACGGGTTCACTTCTGTGACGCCGGTGACATCTGCACTCCCCCCTTTGGGGGGTTCTCCCCAAGTCACATCAAGCCCCCGCCCCTCCGTGAGTCCTTTGCGGAGGGTTCTCAGGAGTCCGTGCTCGAGGAGCCCCGGCAGGCAGTCCTCCCTGTTGGTGTTCAGCAGACTCGAGGGGCATTTTGGGGAAGGAGAGGTGGTCCCAGTGTGGCCCCTCAGGCAGCGGAGTCCCCATCGCTCGTCATCCTCAGGCGTGGGCTGGGGCCTGCCCTGCTCGTTTAAAAGGTGCTTAAATGGGACTGGGGTTAACTTGTTAGGACTCTACTTTGGGGCAGTGTGAAGTTGTTGGACAGCCCCTTGACCCCCAGTCGGGACCTCTGGCATCCCATCCCAGGGTCATCATGTGCTGACATACATACAACATCTATCCAGCCTTTGATAAGTATAAACTCCGCTCCACTCTGCTGGTGTGCTTCAGTCCCGGTGCCCTCTCTCCCTCCGGGACCAGCAGTGGCCAGGCCCTGAATGGCCCCAGACACACCTGCCCTTGTGTAAGAGGTGACATCCACCTGCTGAGCCCCCTCCCGGGCCCCTGAGCTGAGCTGAGTCCTGGGCATGCACAGGGCTCCAGTGGCCAGGACCTCGTCCTGCTGCTGGCTCAGCCCCTGGTCTCCAGAGCCAGCATCTCCTCCAAAGAGGGGGGTCCAGCTAGCAGGTGGTTCCTCTAGGATGTTTCCTCCCAGCCTCTGCTCAGGGAGCCTCAGGAGCGGTAGAGGGAGCTGGAGTGTGGGGACATTCCGAGTGTCATTTCAGCAAAAAGGCAGCTCGAGGAAGAACTCCGAGCCTGCTCGGCACTCCCGGTGTGCCTGTGCGGGGCCCTTGGAAAAACTTAAGAAAACCCCTGGGCAGAGGTGTATGACTGTTTTCTGCTTTGGGCAGTGGCTGGAAATGAAGCCCCCAGGTCACTCACCTCATCCATCCTGCTGGGGCTCAAGGGTCTTTTCCCCTTGGCCTGTGTTCCTGGATCCTCGACTCCTTCCATAGGGTTTTGTTTGTTTGTTTGTTTTTTGAGAAGCTGCAGGGCTGCTTATAATAGGCAGGGGTGGTAGCCAGGCTGTCTGCTGAGGCGCGGCCGGCCAGAGCTGTCTTGTTGCCGTAGGGCCCCGTGAAGCACGTCTACCGAGTCCTGCAGTGCCAAGAGGAGGAGCTGACTCAGATGGTGTCCACCATGTCTGACGGCTGGAAGTTTGAACAGGTAAACCTCTTAGGCCCAGGAGCCCAGGACTCTCCAAACAGCCACCACCCTGAACGCACCATGCTCCGCGTCCCCCACCCCCACCCCAGTAGGGCCATGTGGAAACGTGGGTGGGGGGCCTTGTGGTCCAGGGGGACCTCAGACCGATGGGAAAGTGTCCCGTGGCCCTCAGCTCCACATCCGGGGTTCTGACCCCATGCAATCTCGGGGAGCCGGGGCTTGGTCATTGCTTAGGCCTGAGGGCCAGTCGGGAATTCAGCACCCTGTCTGCCTACTCCGCAGTACCTGAGCTTCCCCAAGAGTGGGGGGCACAGGTGAGCTGGGGTCCCCTGCAGGTTCCCAGGAGTCCACCCCGTTCCTGTCCTCTAGCTTATGCTGGCCCTGTGGGAGCCGCTGGGAGTCAGGACGGGACTGCTCTCTTCCACCAGGTGGCAGGGTTGTTCATCGTTCGCCTTCCACACCAGGGCGCTGAGCAGAGTGGCTCCTACATAGGGCTGTGTGTGGAGCCCGCCGGTGTTAGGTTTCAGGAAGCGCTTAAGAGGCCATTGGAATTGTCACCGTCAACTTAGCTTCCAAACCCAAAGTCAACGTTGGTGACAGCTGACCTCACAGGCTCCATTTCCGTCTGCCCAGCTGTGCCCGGCGCTGCTGGCGGACCTGCCTTCCCGCTGCAGAGCTGGGCTGGCTGTGTGTCAGCTGCTTCTGGTCCTTCACGCGTGGGCTGCAGAGTTCGTCCAGAGTTTACCATGCGATATCCCAGCAGTCTTTTCCCTGATAGTTTTAAGTAAAGGATAGTGTGTAAGAGTTTAGTTTGTGAAACTGGTGATTGATTTCTTACTTAATAACACCCTGTGGGAGACGGAAGTGGACTGCCCCCGAGCCTGCGGCACAGACGGGGGACTGGGAAAGTGGCCCAGCCCGGCCACAGCGTGTGCCTGCTGGTGGCCTTGCCATGGGCTCAGGTCCTGCCTTTGGGAGTCCAGTTCAGAACCATGTCCCGAATCCAGTTCTCTAAAAGGACCCGTGTAGATGTTCTGGCCGAAAGAAGGGTTCCTCTCCATCCACAGGGACATTCTGTTCTACCCACCCCCCGGAGCTTGAACCCAGGTGGCCTCACCCTCTCCTTCTGGGTGTGTAGCTTCCACCTGGAAGGAAGTCCTGAATTCTGCTCAGTGTTTGGGAGTACCAGCCGGGGCACGATCAAGCTGAGAGAGGCTCCGTGCATTTTACAAAGCATGCGATTTGGGTCGTAGTCTCTGCTTCAGACTGGACATTAAACGAAATGGTCGCTGGGGCATTGCCCAGGTGAGGGGCAGGGGGAGGCCTGGTGACTGAGCCCTGAGGAACTGCTGCACCCAGTTACACCCTGGGGCCCCGGCCCTGCTAGAGCAGCGATTCTCAACCTTCACGGGTCGCCCGATTTATCACAGTCGCAACGACAATAATTTTATGATTGGGGGGCCCCACCACATGAGGTGTGAAAGGGCCGCGGCGTGAGGAAGGTGGAGAACCACACGCTAGAGAATTCTTCATCTTCTGGGAAGTAGAGGGACCACGTCCAGTCCCGTGGGCAGGTTGCGGTGTGTCCCTGTAGTGCCCTCAGGTCACTGGTGGCTCATCGTCTCCCTCCCTCCCCCAGCTCATCAGCATCGGGTCTTCCTATAACTACGGAAATGAGGACCAGGCCGAATTCCTCTGCGTGGTCTCCCGGGAACTAAATAATTCCACCAATGGCATTGTCATCGAGCCTAGTGAGAAGGCAAAGGTAAGGACCCATTTCCGCAGGGTGGTCCCGGTGGTCCCACACACACACACACATACACACACACACACACACACTCCCCCCCACACACACACAGCCCTCTGGCCCCTTCACCAAGCTCCGGAGAGGGAGAAGGACAGGACTGTGGGGTTTCCACAGAGCCCCAGGTAGCTCATCATGGGCGAAGAGAGCCCCCAACAAGTCACCACGGGTCCGGTAGCGCAATTGTACGGCGATACTAAGTGAAGTCATAGAGCGCATGAGAGGTAGAAGAGAGATTGATGTAATGGAGTCAGACACCTTTCACTGTAGCGTGCTCACCTTGGCCCCGCTTGGTGGTCCTCGTGGGGAGAACCTGGGAGGGAGGACAGGAGAGGCCAGCTTTATTACTAAGCAAGGCTTATCACTTTTGGGGGGCGTGATTACAGGTAAGCACACATCACAGGAAGGGGCAGTACAATAGGCATACACATCATAGGAAGGGATGTATGCTAGGCATAAGCGTGACAGGAAGGGGGTGAGCTAGGAGAGTGCACATAGGAAGGGGTGGAACTAGAGGTATACATGTGACAAGATGGGCGGACCCTAGATTTATGATGGCCGCCTAACCACGGTCACCCTTGGGTGGGCTTGACTTCCCTGGGCACTCCTTCAGGGAAACAATCCTTATCAGAAGGAAGTGGGTCCTACTTGTGGGATAAACAGTGGTGTCTGCTTGCTCTAGATGGCTGATAACCCTTAGGGAGAATAACCCCTGACCTACTTCTGTTGACCTCCAAGTGTATAGTCATCTGCCCCAGGTAGCAAGCAGCTAAGTTTGGCACATATTCGGGGGAGACAACTTGGGAGAAATCCTTCTGTTTCCCACAGTTCATGTGGGGGGTGGGGGCAGTTGGGGTGACAGCCAAAAGGGGAGGCTCACGCTGCCTCAGTCAAGTCTCTGGGAAAGGGGCTGTCACTGCTAATGGCCACTACACCTCAAACTCCCACCATCCACCGAGTCCTCGTGACCCTGACTCTCCAGGAGCAGCCAGCCGCCGCCTCCAGCAGGTCAGTGCTGCTGGAAGGTTAAACTGCCCAGCACCAGACCCACAGCGCCACCAGGGCCCCTGAGTACAGGGGCAAGCTGGCGTTCAGATTTGGAAAGGCTCTTGCTTGGCTCCGCTCCGCACTCTGCTGGGTTGTCTCCCCCTAAATTCCTGGGAAAGTGCCCTGCACGGCATAGCATCTCCTTCCTCCTCATCAGGGCCCCTGGCAGGGCATTCAGGTCTGGCTGCCCGGTTGGCCTGCACTGACAGCCAGGGCTGTGCTGGTCTCTCCTCCCTCCCCAGTGTGCTCAGCGCCCTCTTCCTGCCTCTCCCGCACCCCCCCTAGATTCTTCAGGAGAGAGGATCGCGGATGTAGACTACGACCAGCCGGAAGCGCCCGAATCCTAACCATCCAGAGAGCGTCACTCCCGCACCTGTACAGTCACTGAGCTGCGGCACCCACCGCCCAGCTGCGCCTGGCCCCTGGCTGAGGAGAGGTGTTCCGGGCCAGCTGGCAGGCAGCCCCTACCCCCACCCCACCCCCACCCCCGCCAGGAGTCGGGGACAGATGCGGTGGCAGCGCCTGGCTGCAGAGGACCTTGTCCGTTTGTTTTCCTAGCCAGTGTTAGACCCACCTCTCGACTGGCAGCCCTGTGGGGGGCCTGGGCTCCCCTTGTAAGTGTCCTGAACTCCCAGGAAGACGGGCGGGTGCGGTGTACCGAGGTGGACGGAGTTGCCGCCTTGTAACTGTCGCTGAGACTCGGACCCAGGCATCTGGTTGTGTTGAGGTTCAGGACACACGGTAGGTAGAATAGCCCAGTGCGCCCCGAGCTTCCTCTGAACAAGAGCCCCTTGGAGGCCAGGAGGCGGGGTCCCTTTCTCGGGCCCTGTGATATGGCTGGGGATTGGCAGCTGTGTCCCACGGCAGCCTGCTGGCCAGTCCTCTGAAGACTGGGCGCTGTGGGTGGCTGGTGGGACTGCGCCTGCAGCCTCTCGCCCCTGGTGCCCTGTTTCCTGCCCTGCCCTTTGCACCCAGACCACGGACAGAGGGACTTGGTAGGCCCCGTGGTGACTTGGGATGGGGGAGGGTGTCTCTGTGAAAGCTGCCAAACGAGTTACGTTGTTGTGTCCAAAAGTGGTGGCGTGGCCCTCCGTGGCCCTTGGAAATGCCTCTACTGCCCATACGACACCGATGCCCCCTCCCAGCGCCTTACCTTGGCATACCTGGCCGCCATGCGTCAGAGACTGTGCTACCCCCGCAGTGTGCCTGTTGACCACGGGCTGAGGACCACAGAAGGGAGCCCTCCCTGGGGCCAAGACCTGCATCAGGACCTCCCTGCTACACTGTTGTGGCTCAGTGAGGAGTCGTGGAATGCTAGGTGGCTGGAGAATGTGGTTTTTCCTGGATAACTAATGATGGTCATTTGGAAGTGTCTGGAGAAGGTACCTCTGGGGACCACACCATCTGTAGAAGGCCTCCCATCCAGGCCAGGTGTGCTGGGGACCTTCCAGGCCAACGTTCCCACCTGTTCATGGGGCAGTCCCAGGGAGTGGTTTTAGGGACTGACTGGAGACTGTAACGTGACCTTGGGGGCTGTGAACTGGCCAGGCGTGGATGGTGTGGCCTCTGCAGACCTTTCGTGGCTGAGCTGTTTGACAGCCGAGACTTGGGTGGCGTGAGGCTTCTCAGGAACAGACTCATGGTGAGCCACGTGTCATTACCATTCTGTTAGAAGAGTTGGGTTTTGGTACATACTCCTGTGGGATAAGCTTCTCCCACGAGACTCTGGAGGTAGAATAGGTGGGGTGAAGCATGCAAAAAAAACGGTTTGTTTAATTGTTCTTTGCAAGTGTGTTCCACTGTGTGAAACTTTTGGGAACATGGGGTGACCCATAAAGACCCTGCAATTGCTACACATCATGGCTGTAGGAGTCTCTTCGCTGCGCTCTCTGCTTCCCCTTCTGGGTCCCGTTGGGTTGTGGGATGTTGACCAAAGTGCCACAGGTGTGTTGTCCTGCTGGACGCACATCGAGAACAAAACCGAATTCTCCCCCTGTCCTTAGCCCTGCCTCTTGGTCCTTCCGGGGAACAGCCCCGTGGGCCCCCCACCCAGTGAGAACGGCTGCACGAATGACAGACATTGTTGTCAACGAGGAAGGCAGCCGGGGCACCCAGCTCTGTGCCGCCCGCCGCCTCGGGAGGCTCTGATACTGGCTCCGAGGGGCACCCCAGCCACTGGGCTTCCTTCTGGGACCAGGAGCCACACCCACGAGGAGGTCACCGGAGCGATGGTGCGCACACTCTGGCTAGGCGAGGCCGCTATCAGGACTCGCTCAGCAACCAGCTGCCAGGTCTGCCCTGGCAGTGCCCTCTGTGTCCTGCGGTGCCCCTGGGGTACATAAAGACACTCAGGACCTTTGCTCATTTGTCATTTCCAAAATGCCTCCTGGAAGCTTGACAGAAAGGCATCGGCTTCTGTCCCTTCCTGGGTCAAGTCCGGGTGAACCCTGCCATGCTGCTGATGCCAGTCCTTTATCCTTTCAAAGGTGGGGCCCCCTCCCCATTCATCTTCCTTTCCCCCTGCAGCCCTCTCTGCCCACCGTCCTCCAGGCCCACGTCGGTGCCCCTGTGCTCTCCTTCAGAACAGCATGCAGCTCCTACGTCAAGACAAGGGGTCTATGGCACGGCTCAAGACCACCCTCCCCCTCAGACTTCAGATAGCCCACGCCTACAGGCAGGTGATCCCAGAGTCTCAAAGCCGGGATCATCCCAGTACCATCCTCCACACCACGAGAACACGCGGGACTCGGAGGAGAGGTGCACGCCTCCCGCCTCGGTGTACGCACACGCACACACCCCCCACAGAGGATGCTTTCATGTCAGCAGCACCCCTTACAGCCCCTACAGCCGCAGGGGCCCTGGAACCAGGCGAGTAAACATGGGGACGGGGATGTCACAAGGTGTGTTCAGAGCGATCCCGTGAACTGTTCTAATGCCTCCCAATTTTGTTTGCCAGCTGATTACCCCCTCCTCAGCACAGGATCTCCCCAATCCCCATTGTGCCAGTTTTCTATTGTCAAGTGGTGCTGCCAACATAAATTAGCCTAGCACCCTACGGAAGGCAGCTAGGGAGTGGCACACGCACACACACACTGGCACCTGAGAAGGAGTTGGTTGCAAGCCACCTCTCCCAGACGTCACTCGGGAACCGCACACAGAAGGCTGGCCTCGCCAAACCAGCCCAAGAGGGTCCAGGTCCGTTCACTCACGGCTCGTGCCAGGCTCTCGGAGCACCAGGATTTGGTGGCACCACATGTCTACCCATCACAGACACCAGGTGCCAGCTAGTCTAGACGCAGAACACCAGCGTGCCAGGCCACGAGCAAGGCAAACAGTGCCCGTGCACCCCCCACCTCACCCCACGGTGACAGCAGGAACCCCTCCCTCTGCCTGCCTTCTCTGTAGAGGAGAAATGCTGGGACCCCAGGTGCTGATCCCCAGCTCCACCTCCTAGAAGTTCAAGTTGGGCTGTCATCGTAAGCGTATGTTTGCTGCCCAGGTATGTTGGAGCAGGTGGCATATGGTTCAGCCGCATTGTGGCTTTTGAGTTGGGCTGCCAATCTTGAACCCAGCAGCCTGCCGGGGGGGGCTCCCGGGGGGGGCTCCCACGTGCTCCCACACTTGCAGCCTTAGAAACCCAATAGAGGGTCGCTATGAGTCCATCAACACGCTGGTAGTGGGTTTGGGTTTAATTTTTGTGTGGTGCAGCAAAGGCACAAAGCCGCCTCACTGATGTAAAAATGGCACTTGCAGCAAATGAAGGGGATTGTCGTGGAAATGTGTGAGGATGGGGCAAGGTCAGCAGTTCCTGATGAGTGATAACGTGACAGTATATTGACGCAAAGATTTACGACCTCAGACACCTTGGGGCCAGTTCTGTCCTGTCCTGCAAGGTCACTCTGAGTCAGAGTTGACACCAGCAGTGGGTTTGGGTTTTGATGAAGCCACTAGCTCAGTGGTTTCAAAGGGAAGGCGGACACCGCCGTTGGGTCTCCAGTCAGTGCCGACTAACGGACACTGCACAACAGAAGGACACGCTCCCCGATCCTGTGACACCCTCACCTTGGTTATGCCTGCTGCCCCGGGTCAGTCCATCTTGTGGAAGGCCTTCCGCTTTTCCGCTGCCCCTCCACTTTCCCAAGCATGAAGTCCAGTCCTTCAAAGCACATGAGAAGCCTCGCCCTCCCTGCCTGGCTGTCTTCTTCGCCAGCGCCGTACGTCCAGAATATGCACATGACCCTTAGAGGGAAAGCCCAGTCCTGTGCAGGTGTGACGTTTGCATCCCTTCATAGCAGCCACAGTTCTCCATCCTGTCGGACCTTTCCGGAACAGGATTTGAGTGTGGTCCAGGAGAAGCAAAGCCCATGGAGAGACCGGCTGGGACCAGAGCAGGACTGGGGACTTGGCCCGATGCAGAGAGACAAGCAGCTGGCAGCGAAAGAGAAGCTTCCTTTGGGGCCTGTGTCTATCACTGCTAACTCGTGCTGGCCCCTGGGTCCTCCCTGCCGAGGCCTGCCCGGGCCCAACCCCCACCTCAGTCCCCAGGTAGGCAAGGAGAGCAGTGAGCAGGGGCCTGACGGGGTGCTGATGTTAATGGGTGTTAAAGATACAGCTTCAGACTTCCACAGGCGGTCCCGTATAATGACTACCGTAAATGCCAAGTGCCAAACCAAGGCTCTGAGAAAGACCCCTGGGGCATGCTTCCTCTTAAGGGCAGGGAGGGCACATTTCACCAAGATCCCTGCTCACTGCAACCCAGCGATGAAGTTGTGGAGGATTCTGGGAAAGTATGTTAGCTGAGCTCTAAGAACATTGCTGGAAGTTACTCCCGCAGGGAGTCTAGCTGGGAGCTGGGCCGCCTGCCATTGTCTGGGTGCGGACTCTGTTGGGTGACAGGTGCAGCCTGCTGGGGGTGGTCTTCTGCCCAGGGCGCAGCCACTCCCCCTTCCTGAGAACCTGCTCCTTTGGGCAGGGAGAGGGGGACCCCACTCCCTCTGAAGTGACTTTGTAACTGAACTTAGGTCTTTGTAACTGTCAGCAAGGTATAGGGAAAGCGGGTCTGCTGAGGGTGTGGGGCGTGAGGGTGAGGACACCACCCTGCAGGGTGGTCTTTGGCCTGGCCCAGCGCTAGGTGCCTGTGCCGTGCCGGCCCCTCATTGGTGCCCATGACTGCCGCTGTGCCCTTGAGGAAAGTCCGAAGTGCTGTGAACTTGGGGGTCTGAGGTTTCTGTCCCCACCAACTGGCTGCCCTCCAGGTCCACGTGCGCTCCAACTGTTCTTCAGAGGAGGTTTCCCCCGGCGCATCTCACAGCCCCCACCCTGGTCTGCTGCCCATACTCCTGGGCATGGATGGGCAGTAGCCAGCTGCCTGTCCGTTTTTGCTGCGTGGACCCCCTGGGCGAATGCTGAGAAGCAGGACAGGGAGGGGGTTTTAAGGAGAGAAGTGAGACTAAGTGACTGCAGGGGAGACAGCTAAGGAAGGTGAGCGAGAGCCCAGCAAAGAAGCATTTTCTCCATCACTTTGCACCAGGCGGGGGGCGGGGCCCAGGTTGTCACCTAGCCGGGTCCCACAGGGGGCCTGCGGCCGTGAAGAGAAGAGGGACACGCGCCCCTCGGTCACCAGCAGGCACGAGTGTATCGGGGTCCGGTCAGCGCGGGCATTTCCAGTGCTGTGTACCAAGCACGGAGAAAGGGGTGTACTGAGCTTCACTGTGGTCCTGACTCCTCCACCCAGGGCAGAACGACTCGAAGTGGAGAGCTTGGGGCGCGGCTGCCAAACCCAAGGTTAGCAGTTCAAGCCCAGCTGGAAGCTCCTTGGGAGAAAGACCTGGCGTGCTGCGTCCACAAGACTTGTGTGCCCTTCAAACCCGTTCTGCCGCATAGCAGACCCGTGAGACAGGGCGGGAACGCTCCATAGCCTTCCCAAGGCCAGCATCGCCGCGACTTTCTCCCATGAACCCCTGACCACTCAGCTCACAGCCAAGCATGCACCCAGCAACGAGAGGAGCCCCATGAGGGGTGGGGGGTGCCGGAGTCAGGGCCCACGGAGGAGCCAGGAGCCGCAGACACTCAATAGTTGGCTGCTCCAAGAGGAGCCAGCTCCGGCTGCCAACGGTGTTGCTGTCAAAGGTATGTAAGCCCAAGCCTTGCCATCCCTGCCTCTCAGGAGCACTCTGGCCGTACTTCTTCCAAGACAGATGGGTTTGTCCTTTAAGCAGTCCAAGGTCCTTTCAATATTCTCCAGCGCCACCGTTCAAACACATCGATTTTCCTTCGGCCTCCCTTATTCAGTGTCAAACTTTCGCATGCATGAGGGGAAGTGCCCTGACTTGGGCCAGGGGCATCTGAATCCTCAAAGTAACCTCCTTGCTTGGCTTGCTTTCTTTTAATCATTTTATTGGGGGCTTGTACAATTCTTATCACCATCCATCCATCCATCCATTGTGTCAAGCACATTTGTACATTCGTTGCCACCATCATGCTCAAAACGTGCTTTCTACTCGAGCCCTTGGTGTCAGCTCATTTTGCCCCTCCCTTCCCGCTCCCCCCTCCCCGTCCTTGCGTTTCAATAAGGTCTCGTGCAGATTTCCCTAACACAGTGCGTCTTTTGTTCTCTCGACTATTGCTTCCATGAGCATGGAGTGTGGATCCGAGGAGGCCACAGCTCTTGACAACTAAAGCCTTTTCCTCTTGTGAGGATCTGGGCTGATCCCGCCGCCAGGCTGCAATCCTCCACCGTCATCAGCAAGTGAGGCTTTCAAGGCCTCTCGTTAGCAAGGAAGGTGTGTCACGTGCACGTCCCAGGTGGAGGTCACTGTGCTGATTGCTTATTTACCAAGAGAAACTACGCCTGAGCCCACAGTCACAGTTCAGAGTTCAAGGACGTAGGCCAGTGATGTTCGTGGAATCCAGCTGAAGAAATTCTTTCCATTCGACATCCCTTTGCACTTTGAAGGATCCCAGCTTCCCTCATCGCCTCACGGTCCTTCCTGGAATCATCCTTTTGGTAGAAATCGCCGTGGGCCTTCTTTCTCGGCTCAGCAATGGCTAACTGACAGGAAGCCGCATCCCCCAGAGACCTATTGATGGCTTCACCCTTAGGGACGGGCGGACGCTTGCCTGAAGGCCACACCTCTGAGGTTCTGCCCAAAGCGCTGGGAGACAGGGCGGCTTATCTCCCTCCCCATGAAGGTCCTCTCATAGGTAGCTCATCAGCCTTCCTCCAAGCCTGCTGCCGCCGCTGCTGCTGCCACTGCTGCAAGTTTTACAGCTGTCTTATTGACTTTAATCGCAATTTCAACCGGGACAGCAGGAAGCCCAATATAGCCCGCTGGCTGCCGGCCGTCACGGTTCTTATCATCTGTCCAGAGCTGCAGCACCCGAGGTGACCTCGGTCCACTCCTCAGTGATGACAGCGTAGCGTGCCCGGTGGAAAGCGGAAGTCGGCTTGTGAGTCACCTCAGGAGCCTGCCTGCCAGCGCCGTCCATGGCTGCTGCCATCTTGCTCTTGGCTCACTGGTGATGGGCGATTGCCTTTATTTATTTATTTTTAATCATTTTATTGGGGGCGCGTACCATGCTTATCACAGTCCATCCATCCATTGTTGGAAGCACATTTGCACATTGGTTGCCCTCATCATTCTCAAAATAATCTGCTTTCCGCTTGAGCCCCCGGCATCAGCTCCTCATTCCCCCCGCTGCCCCCTCCCACATCAACCCTTGATAATTTGCAAGTCATTATTATTTTGTCATCTCTTACATTGTCCAACATCTCCCTTCACCCACTTTTCTGCTTTGTCCCCCAGAGAGGGAGTTATATTGAGATCCTTGTAATCAGGTCCCCCTTTCTACCCCACCTTCCCTCCCAGTATCAGCACTCTCACCACTGGTCCTGAGGGGTTCATCTGTCCTGGACTCCCTGTGTTTCTAGTTCCCATCTGTACCAGTGTACATCCTCCGTTCCAGCTGGATTTGTAAGGTAGAATTGGGATCGTGGTAGCTGGGGGGAGGGACGGGCGCCTTTAAAGGAGGAGACGCTGCTGCCAGGGTCTGGTCCTGGTCGCTGTGCAGCGCCAGCCTCGGCAGCATCACAGATGCGCGTGCTCTCTGCGCCTGCAATGGCCTCACGGGAAAAGGCGCGTCTCATCTGTCCTGTAGGCAAGTGCATATCCGGAATGTAGCCATTCGGGAGCCATCACAGATGCAGCGCCAAAAGGCAGGGGTTCCGTCCGCTTCTCTGAATGTCACCAGAAACTGGCCAGGGAGTTCTCTAGCGTGTGCCCTGGCTTTTACTGCCAACTCCAGCCAGCCTCCCTTCTTGGTCAGCTGCCACCAATTCCAACCAGCCTCCCTTGGCCAGCTGCGGTGAGTGAGGCCCCGCACGCGTCATCTGTGGGCCCGTCGGGGACGCCTGTACGGAGAAGAACCTCCTTCTCTGCAGGCACCTTCGTAGCAGCTCTTTCCAGAGAACCAGAGACCCGACGCGGACACCGGGGTGAGTTGCAGGGCCTCAGCTTGGGCGTATTGTCCTGCTGTGACCTTATCTACCGTCTTGGTAATTCTCTGGATGCTTTTGATGGGCTTCGGTCACTTGGTAATGTCTTTCAAAGTGGCCAGGTTTTGAACTCGGTCCATTGCAGCTGCAGGGCCCAGGCCAAGATGCCGACGACGTTTGCTTGCGAGGACATGGCGACGGTCCATTGTTCTTCATATAGGCACCCCCTCTCGGATGATGTGCTCACATGCAGATCGAGTAACTATGGTGAGGGCCTAGAACCCTGTCCACCTTCCCTGATTTTAAACCACGCAGCGTGCCCTTGTCTCATCCGCACAGCGGCCTCTTGATCTGGGTACATGAGCACCATGAAGGGTTCTGGAAATTCCCATCTTTCTTTAGGGTTCCATAGTTGGTTATGATCCACACAGCCGAAGGCCTTGACATAATCAATGAAACACACGTAAACATCTATCTGGTATTCTCTGCTTTCGGTCAAGGTCCATCTGACGTCCGCAGTGATATCCCTTGTTCCCCGCCCTCCTCTGAATCCAGCCTGAACCTCTGGCAGCGCCCCATCGGTGCACTGCTGCCGCAGCGGTTAAATGATACTCAGCAACGTTTTCCTTACATGTGATATCGGTGATACTGCGCATACTGTGAGCATCCTGTTGGGTCATTTTATTCTGGATATGGGTCTCTTCCAGTCAGTTGCCCAAATACCCGTCTTCCAAATTTCCTGGCACAGACGAGTGAGTGCTTCCAGGGCTCCATCAGCGTGTTGAGACATTTCAGTTGGTATCCCACCAATTCCTGGAGCCTTGTTTTTGGCGACCGCTTTCTGTGCAGCTTGGACTTCCTCCTGCATATGCGACCTCCTGTGATGGTGGCGCGTCAACTAGTTCTTTTTGGTGCAGTGAGTGTCTTCTTTCCGTCTTCTCTTGATGCCTCCTGCATCATTCAGTATTGTGCCCATAGAATCTTTCAGTAGTGTAACTCAAGGCTCGAATGTTTTCTTGAGCTCTTTTAGTTTAAGGTAGGCTGAT
>NW_022111358.1:45551317-45560898 GCF_000313985.2 Echinops telfairi
AAAAATATCTAAGACTAATCATATTACTTCTTAGTAAATTAATGAATGGATTATGAACAAATTAAAATATTCCTTAATTGAAAAAGAAGAGTTTTATTGGCATATGCTCCAGACATCATACAAATGAATCGCCCATCATATTAAGAAGATTTGTGGGATCGCCACCACAGTCTATTTCAGGACATTTTCTTCTTGTGCTCATTGTTGTCAGCTCCTCATTTCCTCCCAAACCTCCCCGCCCTGCCCCTAGGTGATTATTAATCCAGTGACCGGCTCTGCAGATTCACCCTTCCTAGATTTCCCTAACAGCATCATCATCCAGGACACAAGCAGGAAGCAAATAAACAAACTGACAAACTACAAACAGTGAGTAGACAAAACAGAGAAAAGCTACAGTAGTAAAGAAAGAAGAACTGAAACTTTAACATGGGTCAAAGGGGAGATCAATGATCAGGTGTTACATTTTAACCCTACGACGTCTGCCACAATTGACTTTACAATGCTCTTTGTCAGATAACAAGACGGTTCACATTCTGGACTATGGTCAGAGGGGATTCACTGGGGGCTTAATCCTTGTGGGAACACTGCAAATGGATGTTGGACTTCCGCTGTCATCCATAACCACCTACAAATTGACTGTTCATAATTTAAGTGCTGATACCATTCCCTCATTTGGATTTGGATTTATTGTTTATAATCCTTGGATCACACAGGCTGGTGTCTACTTCTGTGTGGATGTAGCGATGCCTCACTTACATAGCAGCCTGTGTGAAGACAAGCCTTTAAGAGCCCAGAATCTATTCTTTCCGATAGCCAGGCACCATCTGGTTTCTTCACCACACTTTACTATGTCATCCATATCTTCAGTTACCGCTTCATGAGGGCGAGTCTCGAGTAGGGCCACATCATAAGAACTAATTGGGGCTGGAGTGAAGTGTTAGCCCAAAATCTATTTATATGCCTATGGTCCATATGTTTCTAATTCACTTTAGAGACATCATTTTATGACAGAGAACATTCATCCCCTGGGGCATAAGATAATTCGATTGATAGTGTCATTGATTGAGCCAATGGTATAGAATTTAAAACTCTATTGAATCAGGAAATTGCACCCATATCACACTGCTTCCCCCCCCTCCACCGGCCCCCAAGAAACAATGTGATTCCAGATGGAAGATTGACAAACATTTGTCAGTGTGGCCTGTAGTTACTTCTGACTCATAGCAATCCGTGTCCAACAGACCAGGACCCTGCCAGGTCCTGCACCACCCTCGCAACCATTGCTATGTCTGAGCCCACCGTTGCAGCCACGCTGCCCATCCAGCTCCTTGAGGGCCTCTGTTGGTGGTTGACCCTGTACTTGACCAAGTAGGATTCCCTTCAGGGACTGGTCACAATCGGCGACATGCCCAAAGAGCATGAGGCAAAGTCTTCACCGTCTTCGCTTCTAAGGAGGCTTCTGGCTCGGCTTTAATCATGCATAGAATGAACGACACAGCAATAATAAAAGCCAGGGTGCGGTAAATGGAGTTAAAGTTCTTTAAGGGTTTCCGATAGTCTAAGGAGAGAAAAAATAGATCAATTTGTATTAAACTTTGACCAGTCAAGAATCCCTGGTGGGGCAGGGATTAGAAACATATAAACCTTCCATATAAAAAAAGAGCGCACTGGGCTGCTCTTTACAAGGTTGGCAGTTCAAACCCACCAGCCTCTCAGAGGGAGAAAGAAGAGGCTGTCTCAGAACCCCTTTGGAGAAGTTCTATTCTGTCCTGCAGGATCACGATGAGTCAGAATCGACTTGTTGGGTTTTGGGTCGCTCTATCTTAGGTGTAATAATTAGATGGGATTACGCCCCCAAATAGCAGGGCTATGTATAACTAGGGAGCCCTGGTGGCATAGTGGTTACATTTTGAACGGCGAACGCAGGTCAGCAGTTTGAAACCATCAGCCTGTGGGAGAAAGATGAGGCTTTCTGCTCTCGGGAAGAGTTACAACCTTAGAAAGCACAGGGCCAGTTCTACCCTGTCCTGTAGGGTCGCCAGGAGTCGGAACCAACTGGATGGTGGTGTGTTTTGCTTTGTTTTGTTTACGTGTTTGCTTTTATCCAGCTAATCGAGACGAAGGATAAAATTAACGAATCAAGTTTCTACCGCTAGCCCTGCTGGCTGGCAAGAGAACACCCGTGGTCCAGAGAGACTGGACGGGCTGCCCAGGACCCTGCTGCCCTTTAGTCACCCTCCTCCCTCCCTGGGAGGTTAAGTTTGGCCATTGGTTAAGTAAGGCCACTGCGGGTGAGGCCAGGGGCCTGCTGCGGCTTCTCTGCCCCTGAGGCCGGAGGCTCTGGAGGAAATAGCCTGCCCTTGGAGAGGCTGAGGACCAGCATGGTTGTCCAGTGACACCCCGTTTGCCCTGCTGACATCACACCTGAAGGTGAGGTCACAGAGCAGAATTGTGGGAGGCAGTCTTCCAGGTGGGGTCCCCTTGAGAGTGCAACCGAAAACCAGCAGCCAAAGTGGAGGGTGAGAAGGCAGTCATCACCAGACCCCAAGAGATGTAAGACAGTGGTGGAGGGGGCACGGGGTGATGGGGAGGCACGGTCTCAGGGAGTGGCCCGGCGGTGAGCGCTCACCTGCTCTCCCCCCCCCCACAGGGCATCAGAATCTCGGGGTGTCCCCAATGCAACGGGGCCTTCACGTGAGTACTCCTGGCCCCCCTCTCCCTCAGGCCGGGCAGTGGCTCCTCTTCCCTGTCACGAGGTCACTTCTCCCCCCTCTGTCTGCTTGCCCAGGATTTGACCCCGAAGATAGGGCCAAGGGAGCAACACTTAGGACACACTCTACCGCCAATGCATGCCCCTTGGCGGACCCCCTGACCATGAGGTTAGTGGTTTGAACCCACCAGCCACTCCATGGTGTGGAGATGATGCTGTGGGCTCCAGCAGAGGGTGACAGTCTTGGAAACCCACAGGGACAGTTCTACCCTGTCCTGTAGGGTCACTGTGGGTCGGAATTGACTAACAGTTCTACATTCTCCGCTAGGGTACACTGAGTCAGAACTGAGGCAAAGGCAGTGGGGTTCGGGGGGTTGGCAAGAAGCCCTTGGGTGGTGTGAACAGACTCTGAACCTACCCAACAGCATCATGGGAGAAAGGCCTGCAATCTGCCTCCATGGTGGTCACTCTCGCTGGCACTGTGGAGAGCACATTGATTCCAGCCCATGGTGACCCCACGGGGGGGGGGGGGGGGCAGAGCAAGGCTGTCCCATAAGGGTTTTCTTGGCCACCACCTTCATGGAAGAAGCTCTTGCTGAGGGATCTGAACGCCTAACCTCTTCGTTCGCCGTCTGGTGAGCAGTCTCGTGCTCAGCGGTCTCAGCCCCAGGGCTCGCTCCTTAAAGATAATGCCCTGCCCTTGAGTCCATGGCCGCTCACAGCGAGGGGCCCTGCGAGAAAAGGGAGAGCTGTCCCTGTGGGTTTCCAAGACTGTCACCCTTGATGGCAGTAGAAAGCCTCGCCGCTCTTCCGCAGAGCATCTGCTGGGTTTGAACTACGGACCCTGGGGAGCGTCCTGAGCTCAGAAAACCCTCTGGAGCAGTTCTAGGCTGGAGTCACCCCAAGTCAGAATCAGCTCCATAGCAATGGGTGGGTGGGTTGGTTTGGGGAGGAGGGCGTTGACAGATGATACAGCCCTGGTCCCCATGGGCTGGGAGCTGCTTCCAAGAAAAGGGATGGACGCCCCGCCCCTCCCCAAAGGCCCCTTCAGCCTCTGCCCCCGGCTTCACCCTGCTTTGTTTTTGTCTTCCCAGGGCCTGTCCAGGACCAAGTGCCAGCCCCACAGCCCTCGGCCGAAGGCCAGTCTCTGCCGACCAACAGCAAACTCCGAATGTTGGAGGACCAAGTCCTCTGTCCCATTTGCCTGGAGGTGTTCCACAACCCGGCCACCACGACCTGCGGCCACAACTTCTGCCTGGCCTGCCTCCAAGGGTTCTGGGACCACCTGACCGCCATGGGTGAGATGTCCTATTGCCCCCAGTGCCGGCAGACCTTCCCCTCCAGGCCCCGCCTCTGCAGGAATGTCACACTCGGGGACATGGTGGCCTGCTTCACCCAGAACAAGGGCCCGGCCATGAGGTCCTTGCAGGACGTGGCCGGCCCGGGGGATGTTCCCTGTGACGTCTGTTCCCCACAGAAGCTCAAGGCCCTCAAGTCGTGCCTGCAGTGCGCGGCCTCGCTGTGCGAGAGGCACCTGCGCAGCCACATCGAGGACCAGGTGTTCCAGGGCCACCAGCTGCTGGAGCCCGTGTGGGACCTCAAGGGCCGCCTGTGCCCAAAGCACCGCAAGCTGTGCCGGCTGTACTGCCGCACCGAGGGCTGCTGCGTGTGCGGGGCCTGCCTGCTGGAGGAACACAAGGACCACGACACGATCCCGCTGGCCGAGGAGCGCGCCTGCAAGGAGGTCAGGGCCCGGGCCACAGGGACCTGGCTCCCCGGGCCTCCCATCCACCCCTGTTTCCCTGCAACCGAGTGACCACCACGCCCGTGTCCACTCCCCACCCGATGGATGTCTCCCTCTGGACCCCACTGCCTTCTCCAGCACCCCCCTGCCACCGAACCTTCCTTGCCCCTTCCTGTGGACACTGTTGTCAGAGCAGAGAACCTGATCCCTCAGCGGGGCAGAGGCCTGCAGCAGAGGGTGGCCATGCGACCCTCGACCCTTCACCCTTTCCCCCCTCGTTCCTATTTAAGCAGAGCCGCTACATCAGTGGTTCTCAACCTGTGGGTTGTGACCCCTTTGGAGGCCGAATGACCCTTTCACAGGGATCACCCGATTCTTAACAGTAACAAAATGACAGTGATGAAGTAGCGACAGAAATAATTTTTTGGTTGGGGGGCGGGGGCTCACCACAACTTGAACTGTATGAAAGGGTCACGCCATGAGGAAGGTGGAGAACCATTGCGCTAGATGCAAGTAGCTGCAGGCTCTGATGCGGGGCTGCTGGCCAATGGGCCCCCGGAATCAGGCCTCGCCTCTTCTGCCTCACCCTTCACCCCAGGTCGAGGTGCGGAAGGTCCAGGCCAACGTGGAGAACCAGATGCTGATCATCGCCTCTGACAACCAGAAGCACCGGGGTCGCATGGCCTTACTCTCGGTAAGGTTGAGTGCCAGACCCTGGCCCCAAGCCCGGGCTTGGAGGTGATGGTGAGGGCCAGGCAGACAGAAGCAGATGCTCTGGCCAGCTCTGGCCCCAGGGTTATGGGGGCATCAGGAATGCAAATCTTCATGGAAGCAGACTGCCACATACCTTCCCCCACCCATCCAAGAAAGCAGCCAGTGGGTTGGAACCCTATCTATGCCCCCACCCCTACCCCGGACAGAAACTGACCCAGAGAATGCGCAACGAGGTGAACGCCTGCTTCTCGGACATTGTCAGAGAGACCAAGCAGCTGCAGGTGAAGATCTTGGAGTTTCTGGAGCAAGAGGAGACCACTGTCCTGGGGAAACTGGGCAACTCCATCCAGCAGAGCCACGGCCGGCTCCTGGCGCTGGAGGGCGACAGCGTCTGGCTGCACACGCTGCTGACCAACCAGAGTGACCAGCAGTTTCTGCAGGCGAGCCTCCCACCACCTCCACCCGGGGCCCTATCACATCCTCAGTACTCCAAACCCCACGGTACCGTCCGGGTTGACTAGAGAAACAAATCCAGACACACGTGTATAAGAAAGAGCTTTGGATCAAAGGATAACTGTATATTCAGAAAAGTTGACACTAGATGACATAACTAACACACCCACCCCGCACACCCAAACACACCGGATCTGCCCAGACCTTGGGTCAAATGATCAGTGTCCCTTGTCCACTCCCCTGCCTCAGGGAGCCTCCTAGACCCCAAACGCTGCTCCTGAGCTTAGGCCAACACCCTCAGCTTCGTCCTCCACCTCAGAGCTCAGCCTTAGCCTTCAGGAAGTCTGTCTGTCTCCCAGACCCTAGCTTGCTGCCCTCATTCTCCCGGAACACATGCCCTTGCACGCTGGGCATTGGATGGTCTTAAGGGGGCGCTTTTCCCGACTCCCTAGAACCACGATCTGGAGTGAGTGAGACTGGAACCATCCAGAAAGCCTTCCTTGAAATCTTACTCCTCAACCCTGGCCTGGCCCCTCAATCGCTGTGGAGTAGAACTGTGCTCCACAGGGGTTTTCAAGAACTGGTTTTACTGCCCTTTCTTCTGAGGCCCCTCTGAGTGGGCAGACTTTCAACTTTTCAATCAGTAGTTCCTGTTACCTATTTGCAGCCCCCCGGGGACTCCCCACAAGCCAGGGTAGCTGGCAGGAAGGTGGCAGCAGCCTCCTTGGTAGACAGAGTCCTGGGACCTGCCCAAACCCCATGCCTGGTAGCTTTGCACATGGCTCTTATTCGGCTGCCAGCTCAGCTGTGAGCTGAGTTCTAGGGCAACCGCTTACCTTTCATTTGAGCAATGAGAGGCTCGAAAATACCCTCCCCTCTCATCTTTCTCCACGTCCCTTTCCCTTCCACAGGGCCACATGGGGTGGCGATGGGGTTACTTTGGACACACACCCACGGTTGAGTTTTCCAAACCCCAGGAGGCAGGGGGAAACCCAGCCACCTTCTACGACACCTATCCCCATGGGCCGGGGGCTCACTCACAGGTGCCTCTGCCACCTCCCTGTCTGCCAGGAGTTCCCCAGGCTGAAGCACTTCCTAGCCCACGACGAGCCCTTGACGGGCACAGCCTTTGACGAGGAGAGTTTCCACTGGCTGCCGGAGACCCTGGTGGATTTCCGCACCCAGTTGGCCAATGTGGGGCTCAGCTTCCTCAACAAGCTCCTCCTGAAGGGTGAGTAGCTGGTGGCCCGCAGGGGGCCTGGGGCTGGGCCCTGGGTCCTGCCTTCCCCTTTGCTCAGGCCATACTGCCTGCTGGGAGGCACACATTCTCCTGAAGGAGGCTGGCCTGGGAGGGAGTCCTCAACAAAGCCCTCTCCCTGCCCACCAGGCATTAAGATGAACTCCTATGAGGTGCTGCCCCCCGCCATGGACCGGAAGGTCCTCCTCAAGTGTGAGTCCACGTGTGGGGCCTGGGGGTGGGGGACAGGTGCCTCAACATCCTCACCCCACTGCCATTCAGGCCAGGTGCCCACACCCTCACCCTAACCTGCACCTCAGGATAGACCCCAGGAGGATCGGTGGAAAGCCCTGGGAGGGGTAGGGAGTGGAGAAGAAGCCCTCTCACCTGCCCCCAGGAGTGGGGCAGAGCCTCACCTAATGCCCGCCCCAGCCCTAGCGTGGTCCCACCTCTGCCCACAGCAGGGGTCTGCCCACTCCCTTGGGCCAAGCCAACTCAGAAGAGTGGAGGGCTGAATCCTAGTGCCGCCTCTGAGAGCTCAAGGGCCAAGCCATCTGCCCAGGGCCCCTGGGCTCTCCCTAGTCCCACCCAGCTCCTGACCCCATCATCAGCCCTCCCAAGGTGGGCGTGCCACTGCACCCCATTCCTCCTTCCTCGAACCTGCCAGCAGCACCAGGTGGAGGTTCACTGGTGTGTGTGTGTGTGTGTGTGTGTGTGTCTTGGGGGAAAGTGGGGCCCTTCCTAGCACCCTCGAGTGGGTCCGTGTGACTTCTGACCAAAAGACCAGTCATCACCCCACCCACCCACCCACACACACCCCGCCCGCCGCCCTCCCAGGGGTCTGACCCCGCACCCCTCTGCCCCCAGCCTACTGCAACCTGCACTTCGACCCGGCCATGGCCAGCCCGGAGCTGTTCCTCTTGCCGGAGACGCACTCGGTGCTGAACCTGGGCATCCTGCTGGAGCCCGCGGCGGCCGGCGCGCCCTGCCCCGGCTTCGCGCAGTGGCCGCAGGTGCTGTGCTCGCGCGGCCTGGCCGAGGGCCGCCACTACTGGGAGGCCGAGGTGTCCGACTCGTGGGTGTGCCTGGGGGTCACCTACCGCCGCGGCGCCCTGGCCGGCGGCCGCGCGCGCCGCAGCGTCGTCTACCTGCTGGGCCGCAACCCGGACTCGTGGTGCCTGGAGTGGGACTCGCTCAAGTTCTCCGTGTGGCACGACAACAAGCGCACCGTGCTGCCCGGCGCCTACCAGCGCACGCTCGGGGTGGCCCTGGACTGCGCCGCCGGCTGCCTGGCCTTCTACGGCGTGGCGGGCGGGGCCAGCCTCATCTACCGCTTCCTGGCCACCTTCCTGGAGCCGCTGTACCCCGCCGTCATGGCCAGCAGCGGCGCCGCGGTCACGCTCAGGCAGCGCCCCGAGGCCTAGCGCGCGCCACCAATAAACGGGGCTCCGCGCACTGGCTGGGCCGGCCCGCGGTTCCCTGCGCCTGCGGCAGCGGCTCCTTCCCTCCCTCCCTCCCCACCCGCTGCCTGCCTTCCACCGCCTCCCCACAGGCACAAAGAGGGGGTCTGTGGTCCCCGGGGCTGGGGGCGCCGTCTGGTAATCCTAGGGGTGCAGTGAGGGCCCAGTTTCCTCCCCCGAGAGCATCACACCACCACCACCCCCAACTCTACCCCCGAGACCCCTGGCCCTGGTTCTTCAGGCTGGTACTGACCACCCAGCCCCAGAGTTGCAGGGGCCTGTCCCCCAAAGGCCATCGCCCCTGAGAGGGGTGGGGCTCTGTGTAGGTGGTTCCTCCCAAGGTGGTTCAATCCAGAGGTGACTCCTGGCAGGATTGGGGCGCACGTGGCCTGTCTGAGTTTCTGCCCTAACTGGGGACCGAAGTCAAGCAGAGGGAACTAGAGTATCTCAGACAATAGAGAAAGAGCCCAGGGCCCTGGACAGGGCTCCCCGGATAAGAGTTGCATAGCCCAGAGGGGGCGGGGAGTGGCTGGTGGCGGAGCAGACTAGCACTGTCCTGGGGCAAGTCTTACTCCCACCCACTCAGCTCCCAGAGAGTTGGCACTGCCCACAACTGGGGACTTCATCCACACCCAAGCCAAGGTCACCTGACCTCTGAAAAGAAGCCAGCCACCTCAGCCTGAGGGCTGGGCACGGGCTGGGGGTGGGTGGTGTCGTTCCAACAGGGCTACTGTGGGAACACACTGGCAGGGTTTGCAGTGGGGCACAGGCCCCCTGAGCAGATCGAGGGTTCCGTCCGGGCAGGAAGCTCACCTGGTCAGTTCCAGAAGTCTGTAGTTGGAGTCTGCCCAGAGGGACTGCACAGGAAAGGCCTGGCAATCTACGGAAAGATGGACGTGGATCCAGCCTCTGGAGCATGGGCCTGTTCCGACTCAAGTCAGGTCACTGGGCGACAGAGCTGACTGGTGGCAACTGGTTTTAGTTTCTGGTTACAAGGTGGCGATTTGGAGCAAGGGCAGGCCTTCCTTCACAGGGGTGGCATACGCTTTCCTAGGGGTCCCCCGTGGGTCCCTCAAGCTCTATTTCAAAAAGCCCAGTGGGAAGTAGACCTACACCTTGGGGAGCTTGACGCCAAATACCGCTGCTATTAAGTCCATCTGACTCGTAGACCCTATAGGACAGGCAGAACTGCCCTGTGGGTGTCCAAGGCCCTAACAGGTCACAGAAGTAGAAAACCTCAGAGAACCGATGACAAGGAACTAT
>NW_022111358.1:45563020-45564009 GCF_000313985.2 Echinops telfairi
ACATAGCGACCCTCTAGGACAGGGTGGAACTGCCCCTGTGGGGTTCTGAGACTGTCCCTCTCCCCTGTAACAAACAGCATCAAAATTATAGATACAGATGTTGACTGTGCACTTACACACCCCACTGTACACTTCTTGCTCCACACAAATTCCCAGACCTGGCGCCAGTAAAATTTTATTGACGAAAAGAAGTGACGGTCGGATTTTGATGAGCTGGTTTTCCGGAATGACCGCATGGATGTTGATGACCAAGCATCTGTGTGCTGTGGTCAGGGGCTGTGCAGATGGTTCCGGCTCAGAGGGACCCCGTGCACCACAGGGCGCAGCACCGCTCGCTGAGGGATCCGTTCACCTCACTTGAGTTGGGATGGCCCAATGACTAGAGGGTACTAACTAGAATGTAGCGGCGGGGCCAGTGGTCAGGGCTACTGAAGGTCCTGTACTTCTCAGAAGTCATTGCCCCAAATACCTCCAGTGCCCCTGTTGTCAGCCATGGGTATATATACACTGATCCTCCCAGAAAAAAAGTGCTGCTCAGGATCACAAGGGCACCGCTCACCTGTGCCAAAATCCATAGCAATCCAAGCCCCAAGGCGCCCCGGGCAAGGATTTTGGTTCGATGCCCGGTGTTTCTGGAAGAAGATCTGAAGGCCAAGCATCCTGTGGTTTTTGTTTCTCGGAGCAAACCACACAGTTGGAGATGACTCTGCCTGTCACCCCAGTCTTTGACAAATGTCCCTGAAAGTCTCCATTGGGTCAGACACAGGGCTCACTGTGGGGGCAAGGGTGTTAATGAACAGCAGGAGGTGGACTGGTCTGGGAACAGAAGGCTGGGGGTGCAAGGCATCAGGCTGAGAAGCAAAGGGGTGTTTCTGGAACAGGAATCTGGAAGTCGAGGCAGGGAGTTGATCGGAGACATGTATCTGCTTAAGAATCCACGCCTGAGGCTCGTGGGCCTGAAGCAGCCCAGGATGAGGATGCTGGAGCAA
>NW_022111358.1:45570891-45581929 GCF_000313985.2 Echinops telfairi
TTTTTTTAATTAAAAGATCATTTTATTAGGGCTCTTACAACTCTTATAATAATCCACGTATCAATTGAATCAAGCATATTTGTACATGTGTTGCCATCATTCTTTTTTAGAGATTTGCTTTCTATTGAGCGCTTGGTATCAGTTCCTCTTCTTTCCCAGCCTCTCCTGCTGATGTCTTAGCTTTTTATGTGTGGTGTTGGGTTCTGTCGGCTAGGATTTCGTTGAAGAATTTTGCATCTATGTTGATGAGGAATATTAGTCTGTAAATTTATTTTTTAGTAGTGTATTTTGCCTGGTTTTGGTATGAGGATTATACTTTCTTCCTTCCTAAACTAAATTTGGGCATATTCCATTTCTGTGTTGTAAAATAGTTTGAGTAGAATTGGTGTCAATTCTTCTCTGAATTTGGTAGAACTCTTCAATGAATTCATCTGGGCCAGAACTTGTTTTTTGTTTTGTTTTTTTAATGACCTGTTCGATAGCTGGCTTTCTTACCGGTCTGTTCCAAATTTCCACCTCAGTCCGTGTGCATTAGGCAGTGTGTTTCTGGACACCTGTCCATTTCTTGTAGGTTTTCAAATTTGTTGCAACATCATCCAGCGGCATCTTCTTTCGTCATTCTTTTTATTTTGGTCGTTCGATTATGCTTTCATTTCATTTCGTATTTGTGTTATTTGCATCTTCTCTTTCTTCTCCTTTGTTTAATTTGGCAATGGTTGGCCAATTCTATGAAGCTTTCAAAGAAACAACTTCCAGCCTGGTTTATTCTATGTTGTGTTTGTTTGTTTTTCTGTTTCATTCTTTTCACTCTCATCTTTATGATTTCCTTTCTTCTGGACCCCGTAGGCTTTTTGCTCTTCCTTCTCAAATTTTTGTTAGGTGGAGTACTCCGTATATGCCTATGATTTTGGTTGTTCCTTTTTGTTTGATGCTTATGCTTATTGTTAGAAATTGACCCCTGAGCACTCTTTTTGCAGTGTCCCAAAGGTTTTAATATGTCTATTTCCATTCTTATTTGAGTCTAAGAATCTTTAAATTGCAGCTTTTATTTATTCTATTACCCAGTTACATGTTGGGCTGCGAACCACAATATCAGCAGTTCAAAACCACCAGCTACTCCTCAGGGCCAAGATGAGACTTTCTGTTCCCAAGGGCTCAAAGAGAAAGTGAATGTTTAGAAAGTGATGATGGCAACATCTGTACAACTGTACTTGATACATTGATGAATGGAACGTTATGAGAGCTGTAAGAGCCCCCAATAAAATGATTTTTTTTTTAAGTTACAATCTCGGAAGCCCACAGGGACGATTCTACTCTGGCCTATGAGATCACTATGAGTCAGAACCAACTCTACTTGGCAGTGAGTTTGGTTTGGTTATTTATTTTTGTTCCTTCTATTACCCCATAGTCCTTGAGCAGGTGTCATTCGGTCATCATGTACCTCGATTTGTTGAGCACAATTCATTCCAAATTCATGTTCGAAAACGGAAAAATGTGAGAACTGAACTTTTTTCTCCACAAGAAATAAGGGAAAACCAATCAAACGTTGCTATTCCAGTAGTGGAAAGTTCGGACTAGCTTTTCAACAACTGAGGTATGACCGTATTTGATTGCCCCCGGTTCTTCCTGTCACTGATTTCTAACTTTCTACTGTTGTGATCTGAAAAAATGCTTTGCGTTATTTCAATGCTTTTTCACTTAGTGGGGCTTGCTTTGTGGCCTAACAAATGGTCTGTGATGATGGAGAATGATGCTCTAAGTGCACAGGAAAATAATGCGATTACGGTTTTCTTGGGCGGGTGTTCTGTAAACGCCTGTGCGATCCCATTGGTTGATTGCATTGCTCAGATTGTCTGTCTTTGCTGCGTTCTTTCTAGTGTGCTTTGCATCATTAAAAGTGGCGGGTTGAAGTCTGCTGGGACCACTGAGTGTCTATTTCTCTTCTCGACTCTGCTACTGATTGATGTTTTTATTTCGAGCTTCTTTCATTGGGTGTGTAGATGTTTATTGCAGTGATGTCCTTTGGTTGGAGTAATTCTTTAATGGCTGCATTAGTCAGGGTGGACCGGAGAAACAAATTCATAGACACTCACATGTGTATAAGAAAGAGCTTTATATACAAGAGCAATTGAATATTAAGAAAACATCCCAGCCCAGTCCAGATCAAGTCCATAAGTCCAATATTAGGCCCAATGTTTGATACCAACCAATAAATTCCTCTTCAGACTCAGCCAACACATGCAATGACGCCGAATGCAGGAAAATCACAGGCCAGGGTGGAAAGAAGCCTTGTGGATTGAGTGGCAGTGGAAGCATCTCAGCACTGGCATGGGTCTCCACATGGCTCCTCCAGTTCCAGGGCTCTGGTTACATCCGCATAGCTCCATCAGGCTCCTTGGCAGTAAAGTCTCCCAAGGAGTGAGTTTGTGTCCTGCCTCCAGCGAGCTACGTATCTCCTTAGCACCTCCAAATGAGTTTATCAAACTGCGACCTGATTGACAGGCTAAATTCCAACCCTTCCCTCTTAAATAGTCTCAGAATGCCAGGGGCGTATATGGAGAGCAAATGTTTTGAGAATGATGAGGGTCATGCATGTACAAATGTGCTTTACACAATTGATGTGTGTATGGATTGTGATAAGAGCTGTATGAGCCCCTAATAAAATGATTTTTTAAAATCTCAAATTGACAACAGGTTATGTAAGTACCAAATCAATATATAATTCCCTTTTTTGTGCCCTATGCGGAGTTTTACCTTGAAGTCTCTCCATCAGAAATTAGAATTGCCACTACTGTTCTTTGTTGGTTTGCCATTTGCTTGAGATTTCTAGTTCATTTTTATTTTTCTGTCCAGGGAGAATCTTTTTTTTTTATGAGCTCAAACATAAGAACAATTGTGAGGATGGCACAGCAGGACTGAGAAATGTTTCCTTCTGTTGCAAATAGGGTCTCTGTGGGTCTGGGTTGGAACACAGCAGAGTCTTTTGTGGGCAGCATATTAATGAATTCTATTTTCTTGCCCATTCTGCCACTCCTTGATTCTTGATTAAGTGCGCTTAATCCATCTATAGTCAATGTAACAGTTACGAATTTACTGTTGACATTCCAGGGGGTTTATTGTTGCCATGATGATTATTTCTTTGTTCTGATTATTTTCTGGGTTGAGTTCCTTTTGTCATTAGATTGTCTTTTCATCTCTTCATTGCTACTGATCTTGTATTTATTGCGTCCTTATGATTTTCTTCTTTCTTATATTGGTTAAATTAATTCATTTCATTTGTGGTTACACTATTAATTGATTTTTTTTTAATCTTCCCAAGTTTAAAACAACAGAGCCTTAGTGGCATAGTGGGCTGCACATTGAGCTACTAACCTCAGAGTGAGAAGTTCAAACCCACCAGTGAGTCCCTGGAAGAAAGATGAGGCTGTCTGCTCTCCTAGAGATGTGTTTAAAGTCTTGGAAACCCAAACGTGGAGGAGTAATTCTACTCTGTCCCGAAAGTCTACACCAGTCTGTTCTTTCTGGTTCTTGTCTTGACTGGCTCACCATCTGAGGGCTGTAATGGTATCATTTTCTCCCTCTTTGGACTTCATAGACAGACTGCCATCTCCGGTTCCCTGTTTCCAGTTGGTTAAGTTTATTTTATTTTTTAAAATCTCTGTCTGGGTTGGTTTCTGGGAGATGTCATCTGTCTTAATCTCGGGATGTTGTGTGAGCGCACTGGTTCTCTGTCCAAGGACGTCCTGTGGCATTTCTTGTAAGGTTGATCTCATTTTTACAAATTTCCCTTCATTTTTGTTTTCTTGAAAATGTCCCAATTTTGCCATCATGTAGATATATAATCCATGGTTGCCAGTTTTTTTCTTTCAAAGTATTATATATGTCATCTCATTGCCTTCTTACCTGCCTGGTTTCTGC
The DNA here is from genome assembly GCF_000313985.2 of Echinops telfairi. Lineage (NCBI taxonomy): Eukaryota > Metazoa > Chordata > Mammalia > Afrosoricida > Tenrecidae > Echinops > Echinops telfairi. The sequence goes on from NW_022111358.1 coordinate 45,574,810, forward strand.
TGAGAAATCAGAACAGAGTCAACGCATCCCCTTTGTAGATAACATTGATCTTGTCAATTTGCTCTTATATTGTTTTCCTGAATTATTCTAGGACATCATCTGTGTTTTCCTTGATCTTGTTTGGTGTGTTTTTCGTTCTTGTTTGTGTGTTCCATGAGCTTTTGGAGGGCCCGATGTACAAATCTTTGGAGTTCCTTATCAAGGGGGGCTATTACCCTTCCTTCCTCAGGGCGGTTTCCTGGTTTCTGCTTTTGGTCTCATGCGCGACCCATCTTGTTCTGTTTCTTTGATTTCAGCCCACCTTTGTCTGTGATCTTATTGTAATTGCATTTATTTGACAATTGTGTGTTGATTTGCTTTGCCCTGATTTTGTGTTTTGTGTTGGTCAATAGTTTGGCAGCACCAGGGCCCTCCTCACCTGTCTCTGGGTGGGTGGAGTAAGAGTCTGGGTCCAAATCTCCATTTGCCAGCTGTGTGGAGCAGCTGTAAGCACCTGTCCACTGTAGATCCAGTGGTGGCCCTCACCCACGGAGTGGGGCGGCAGGCGACAGGTGTGGCAGAATTGCTTTACTCTCAATCTCTGTACTGCCTTTGGGGGAGTCTGGAAGTTGGTTGCTCTCCACCTACCTGCGTTGCCCTGTTGTCAGGCCCCTGCTTCTCAACGGCTGTTTTTGCTCTTTCTTCTTCCAATCAGTGTTTAATCCAATGTGTTATCCTTTCATTTTATGGCCAGAGTTCCAAGATTACCATCTGTAGCTGTTTCACTTGGTTTCTTACATCTAAGGACTTAGGTCTTAGGGACTGGGGTAAACTGTGTTGTGGGATATAAAGAGACTTTTCCCCAGCTTTGTCTCCCCCAAAGCAGTATAAATGGCTCAGTGTAACTCACTCCCATGACAGGGTTGTGAGACACTGGCAGTCTTTCAAGTCTTGAGGGCTGCCAGGTAGTCCTCTGTAGAAGAGATTCGGGTTATCCGGGGACAGGCAGCAAACAGCAAGGCAGGTCACCAACAGTCAGCCAGGTCATCAACAGTCAGTCCCCAGCTCGAGAGATGTAAATTCCAATTGTGTGGTGAGGCAGGTCTTAAAGGGACCTCAAATTACAGCGACACAGTCCACAGGTTAGGTGTCCCACAGGTAGTGCAGCTTGCAAATTGAGGCACAGAACAAGCAAGGCAGCCGCACACTGGTCTGATGATCAAAGAGCGAGAGACAAGAAAGGCGAGGCTCACAGAGCCATTTATCTCTCCGCCCTTCAATTAATCCCACATGTGTTTATCGGCCAGGCTGGCACAATAAACTAACTATCTCAGTTAGCAATAAAGAGCTCTCTCCCCCATACCCTTCCTCTCTCCAGGTGCTCTCCACTCCTCCTTCCTCTCCCCCATCCTCACTCCCCTGTTCCCTACCCCCTTGTCCTCCCCCACCCCCTCTCCTGCCCTCCGTTCTCCCATCTCCATGTGGACCACCAAGCGGGGCTGAGGTGAGCATGCTACCATGAGATGTGTCTGACTCCATTATTTCAATCTCTCTTCTATCGCTCATGCTCTCTATGACTTAACTATAATTTATATATATTAACCATACAATTGCGCCTACCGGACCCGTGATGATGTGTTAGGGCAGGTACCCTCACAACCCTACAGGGCAGGGTAGAACGGCAGTCCCTGTGGGTTTCTGAGACCGTAGCTCTTTACAGGAGTAGACAGACCCGTGGTTCCCCTGCGGAGAGCAGCCTGGCTCGGAGCACCGCGCCATCAGGGCTCCTGTCCTCTCGTGCACAGTCACCATGTAGGTTGCAACGCACAAGTCTTCACTTTGCACAATTCTACCACGCCTTGTTTCTGTCACCAAGGCCATACTGATTAGAATGATCAGTGTGATCATACTGATAAACAAACAAGCAACTCAGAGAGAAAGTGTTGGTGAAGATACAGAGAAAATAGAACCCTCATCCCTTGCTGGTGGGAATATAAAATGGTCATGGTAGGAACCCGTTTGGGGTTCCCCAATGTATTAAGCACTCGAAACTCAAACTCAAAGCCAAAACTCAAACTCAAAGCCAAGCGCTGAGTCAATTCCGACTCCTAGTGAGCCTATAGGGCAGGGTAGAACCAACCGGCCCTGTGGGTTTCCAAGGCTGTGATCTTTACAGCAGCACAAAGCCTCCCTTTCCTGCACCAACCAGCTGGTGGTGCCTGGCTTGTAATCCACTGTGCCACCAGGGACCCTCACGTTAAGCTCAGCAGCATGAAACGACCCAGCTGGCAGGTTGCCACATGCCCCAGGCTGACTAAGGCCAAAGGCACAGAGCGGAGACTGGAGGAAGGACAGAGAAGTAGCCCCGCGCTGATGGAGAACCACGCCAACAAACCGGAAGGTGCCAAGCTGCTCCAAGAGTCCAGACTGACTGTGTTCCTGTTGACCAGCAGAGGGCACTCTGGTCATGTCAAGGACACTCAAGGGCATCGCCAAATGCCAAGGAATGGGAAGAGAAGACAGAAGGATGGGGCCCAGGCTTCCAAGAAATTCAACTATTATTTTTTAATCGTTTTATTAAGGGCTCATACAACTCTTATCACAATCCATACATACATCAATTGTGTAAAGCACATTTGTACATTCATTGCCCTCATCATTCTCAAAACATTTCCTCTCCACTTAAGCCCCAGCATCAGGTCCTCATTTTCCCCTCCCTCCCTCATGAGCCCTTGATAATTTATAAATTATTATTTTGTCATATCTTGCCCTGACACAATGCAAAGAAAACCATCATAATACATGGAGAGAAAAATGAGCTTGTCGAGGATTACCTCTTGCTGGGATCCACAATCAATGCTCAAGGAAGCAAGCGCCAAGCGATGGAGTGTACGCGTGGCATTGGGTCAGTCTACTGCACAAGGTGTCTTGGAGGTGTTGAAGCAAGGGTGCCTCTTTGAGGACTGACGAAGGGGCCCTGCCCCAAAGCGTGCTCTTCTCCATGGTCTCATGGGCATGCGGAAATTGGACATTGATAAGGAAGACTGTCTCATTGTGCGTCAACACTGGGGGCTGCAATCTCCATCTTCACCAACAGGGGCTTCAAGTCCTCTCGCCTTTAGCAAGCAAGGCGGTGCCACCGGCATTTCACCGGTTGTTCACAAGCCTTCATCCAGTCCTGATGCCGCACTCTTCAGAGGACCCAGCGTCTCTGGTCATCTGCTCCACGTCCAGACTGAATCAAGGTGGCCAGAGGACACCGTTCCTGAGCAGGACACCATGCCCTGAGTAGAGGGGCGTCGCAAAAGAGGAAGACCCCCGACAAGAGGGATTCACACGGGGGCTGCAGCCGTGGGCTTAGCCCTAGGAACAACTGGAAAATGGCACAAGACTGGGCAGGGGGTTGGTTCTGTAGGGTTGCCAAGGAGACAACTAGATGGCAACTAACAACAACAACAACACCGGGAGTCGAAATTGGCTCGCGTGCTCCCTGTGCTCGGTGTGGGGAGAAGATGCGCAGAGCAGGAAAGTCAGCGGGTCACGCATGTCTTCCCGCAACGGGATCATTGCGTCACCTCGGGGTGTCTGGGGACCTTCCCAACCAGCACACGAAGAACAACCAGGGGCGAGCCAGGTCAAGGTGAGCGTCCGGCCGATGATTCCAGTGAGGAGACGGGATTGACTAAGCCGCTAGAATACAGTTATTATTACTCACTTCTGGGTAGGTGTGCTGCTCATGATGTGTTGGTGTTGGCTGTCTGAGTCCATTGCGACTGGGAGTGACCCTCTGAGACAGCGCAACTGCCCCGTCCGGTTTCCTTGGCCCTCCCATGTCCTTCGTAGTGACCTTGCTCTGTGGATCAAGAAACCCATTGTCTCCCACCAGCCTCCTGATTCTACAGCGACTGTTTCTCTGCCTCTCTTTCGGCTGCCGCTCACCATCTTGTGCAGTCGCCCACATTAAAGCTCTCTCTGCCTCTGGGGTCTAGCAGGTTCTCAGCGCAAGAACACCCAGATTTTGCCCGGGTTCTTCTTAGCGGTAGCGAGGTCCCCGTGGGCTTGGGGCCTCTTAAACCTACCAGGACAGCAAAACTGCCCCATTTTCTTGTTAGGATTCTATATACCTTATTTGCACGGTCTCAACCCTACCAAGGTGCCCTGTACTTTATTCACATAGTTATCAACGGTCTGATCCCCTTGGACATCAGAACCATATTTGTGTAGCCCACCCAATTCTGTTGTGGAAGTCACAAGACTACAGCTAGAGGAGCCACATTAAGAACATCACCTCTCTGGCTGGTGTTTTTCCTAGGGAGCGCTGGTGCCATAGTGCGGTACACATCAGGCTGCTAATTGAAAGGTCAGCAGTTTGAACCCACCAGCCACTCTATGGGAGAACGATGAGGCTTTCTACTCCTACAAAGAGTTACAGTCTCAGAAACCTGCTGCGGTAGTTCTACCCTGTCCTATAGGGTCACTGTGAGTCAGATCCCACTTGATGGCTGTGATTTGGGTTTTGAGTTCAGGGCTGGCTTTTTCTAAGGAAGGGAAGGAGCCCAGAGTGTGACTCAACTCTGGGTCCTGAGGATGGGAACAAAGCCTATCATGAGTGGTCTCTTATGGAAACTGCCAATCACTGGACTGAGCCAAGCTGAGATAAAGGATACAGAAAGGGTGTGTTAGGTCGGGGTAACTAGAGAAACAAATTCAGTGATACTCATGTATGTGTAAGAGAGAGCTTTATATCAAGATGTAGTTATAATGTCAGGAAAACATCCCAGCCCAGTGCAGAACCAGTCTATAAGTCTGATACCAGTTCACGAATCCCTCTTCAGATTCATGCAGCAACATGCAATGATGTAGACCGCAGAAGATCACAGGCTGGTGAGTGTAGTCTTGTGGATCCAGTGGCGGTGGAGCATCACAAGGCTCTGGCAGGTCTCAGCCGTGTGGCTTGTCAACAGGAAGGTGAAGCAGAGAAAGAGGGGGAGGTTCCAAGGACCCTCCTTATGAGGAGGTCATGCCCACAAAGAGGCACCATCAGCCTGTGACCTGATTGACAGGCTAGACTCCACCGCTACACTTCAAGTTAACATGAAATTACGTAACTACCACAGATGGTATGACCTTTCTGCCCTCCCCCCACCACCCCAATATATAGGACTTCTCAAGGTCTGGGACCAGCTCTGTTGAACCTGGGGCAAATCGTACTGGGTACCAGTCTCTTCTCCCAATGTTGGTACCCAGAGTAAACTGAAGATCCCTCCATGTGGAAGGATGCCAACCCCTGTAACGGAACATCCGTGAGAAAAAGGCCGCAGGCGAGGTGGTCCACAGTATCTACTATGCCCCTTACAGGTTGACACCGTGGCTTTTCTCTCTCGTTCGGCTCAGACGCTAAACCATCCTAGTAGGTATGAAGTCTTATGTAATTGGGATTTGTATTACGTTTCTCCAATGGCTAACGATGTTGCCCATCTTTCCATGTACCACCTGGTTGTTTGCCTCTCTCCTGCGGGGGTCTATTCAGACCCTTTGTCTGTTTTAATGGGTCTGTTCTCGCTTTGTTAGGGAGCTGTAAGTGTTCTTCATGTATCATGATACAAGGCCCTTGAAACATTTCCTCCCATTCTGTGCTGATCTTTTCATTCCCTTGAGTGTCTCCCCACTGGCTTTTCCTTTTGAGCTCTGTGGGAAACAGAAGGATTTCTCCCAAGTTGTCTCCCCCCAATATATGCCGAACTTAGCTGCTTGCTACAGGTGGCAGATGACTACACACTTGGAGGGCACCAGAAGTAGGTCAGAGGTTATATTCTCCCTAAGGGTTATCAGCCATCCAGAGCAAGCAGACACCACTGTTTATCCCACAACAAGTAGGGCCCACTCCCTTAGTAGATTGTTTCCCTGAAGGAGAGCCCAGGGAGGTCAAGCCCATCCAATCGTTGGCCAAGGTTAGGCCGCCATCATGAAGCTAGGGTCCACCCTTCTTGTCACATGCATCCCTTTAGTACCTCCACTTCCTATGGGCACACCCCTAGCTCATCCCTTCCTGTCACGCTCATGCCTATTATACAGCCCCTTCCTGTGATGTTATCCCCCTCCTATTGCTTGTTTTGCCTATTGTACTGCCCTTTCCTATGACGTGTGGTTACCTGTAATCATGCCTCCCCTAAGTAGATACAAGTGTGGGTTAGCCATAAACGTTAGTCGGTCCTGCTCGCTCTCCTGCACTCTCCTGCTCTCAGCCCACGCGGTGCGCAGACCTGGCTGTTGAGATCATGGCCATCCAGGAGGTGAGCATGCTACGATGAAATGTGTCTGACTTCATTTTACTCTCTCTCCTATCTCTCTCATGCTCTATGACTTTATGATCATCTTTATATATCTTAGCCGTACAATTGCGCTTACTGAACCCGTGATTAGTTGTGGGGGGCTGGCCTTTCCCCCACAGAGCTCCAATCTATCTTTTCTTCCTCTCTCGTGCCCTAGGAGTCAGACCTAAAAATTCACGGTCTCCCTCAAAGTCATAAAGATCTACTCCTCTGATTCCTTCTCAGGGTCAAATAGTTTTAGGTCTTACACACAGTGGTCTGTGATCCATTTTGAGTTCCTGTTTGTCTATGGTGTGAGGTAGGGAGTCTAGCTTCATTCACCGGAGACCCAGTGGCCCCTGTGCCATTTGTTTGAAAGCCTGCATGCTCTGCGCCCTGAATGGGCTTTGCACCCTCGTGGGAAATCAACATGTCAGTTTTATTTCTGACTCTCCATATATTGATCTATATGTCTATTCTTCATGCTGGTACCACACTGTTTGATTCTTGTAACTGTGTAGGAATCGAATAAAATTAAGTAGTGCATATTAACAGCCGGCTAGAGAGTCCTGGCAGCACAATCGTTGTAACTGGCAGTTCCAATCCACCTTTCGGTGACAAGGCAGGACGGTCTGCCTCCTAGAGCATGCCTACCTGGAAACCCTATGGGGCGGCTCTGCTCTGTCCCATAAGGTCGCTCTGAGCTTGTTCTACTTGATGGCACCCAGCAAGGGCTGGCTGGGTGGGGAAGACGCTAAAAAAGAAGCCTGTGGTTCTAAAGGGGTGCAGAAGTGGGGGGGCGTCTTCCAACCTTTTCAAGGTCCCACTTT
>NW_022111358.1:45583220-45589153 GCF_000313985.2 Echinops telfairi
AGGGTCTCTCACCCGGATGCTAGGTCCTGGGGACCCTCCTGTCGGAGGAGTGACCCACTGCCCTCCGCCCGAGGTTCGGCTGCGGGCGCCCCAGAACACCCCCCAACACCCCCCACCCAGGATCCCCGACCTGGGCAGGGTGGGGAAGCGGAGTAGAAACCCGTCCTCCATGGAAGGGACCGAGCCAGAAGGCCGAGGGCAGTGCCCGGTGACATCGGTAGGGTTGGCGTGCCTGGATCCCTGCTGCTCCCCCAATCCCAGGGACTTCCTCCCATCCCAGACCAAACCATGAGGCTACTGGGGTCCGTCTCCCAGGACTGCAACTCACTGTCACCCCCTCCTCGGCCCAGGGACCTCCTCCTCTTTCGCCACTCAGAATCTGCGTCAGCCTTCTTTCTCTTCAGTTTTAATCCTCCAATAACATGCCATCGTCCTAAGTTCCTTGCATGCAGCGTCTCCCGGACTGTCCACTACACTGCCACGTTAGTACTTACATCACTAGTAACCCAGCGAAAGGCCTTTGCTTTTTCTCTTTTACCCTTTCCTTCCTATTTCACTCACACACACAAAAAGTTGTTGATGCAGGCTCACGGATACTGATTGCCACCGTGCCAAGCCACGTGCCCTGCTATCGAGTTCATTCCCAGTCCTGGAGACCCCGCAGGACAGAGTACAGCTGACCCGGGGGTTTCCAAGACTGTGAATCTTTACAGGACGCGGCAGCCTTGGCTTTCTCCACGGAGTGCCTCATGGTTTTGAACTGCTGGCTTTTGGGTTATCTGTCCGACTCAAAACCACCACGCCACCAGGGCGCCACTAATTATCATAATATTGTACCTAACACGTCAGAAAATGTGGCAAAATCTGTGGCTGTAAGAATTAAAACAGGCACCAGACACGTGGCCTTCCATAAGGTTTCGGAGGCTTTGTACATTTTCTGCGCTAGAAGCATGTGGCCACCAAATGTGACTTGAAGCGTCATTGCCTCACTGCCAAAAAGCCGATTATGACTCATAGCGACCCTATAGAATAGAACTGCCTCTTTGGGTTTCGGAGACTTTTCATCTTTAAGAGAACAGGCAGCCTCATCTTTCTCCAGAGCAGCCACTGGTAGGTTTGAACCTCTGACCGTGCAGTCACAGTTCAATGCCTAGTCTACTCTCTGATTAATAACAGCGGTGGTCAGAGCAGGTCAGCACATTTGAAAAGCACCGAGTTTTAACCTTGTAAGCTCTGTTGACCCTGGAGTCCTAGTGGCATAGTGGCTACTCATTGGGCTACGAACCTCAAGGTCAGCAGTTCAAAACCACCAGCCACTCTGGACAAGAACGAGGGGGCTTTCCACTCCCGTAATGAAGTACAGTCTCGGAAACTCACAGGGGCAGTTCTGCCCTGTCCTGCAGGGTCACTAAGAGTCAGCTTGGACTCGAGGGCAGAGAATTTTGAGAAGCCTTTCTGAAGCCAAAACGCTGTCAGTTGAAGAAGCAATGACTGGTTGTACTTACTGGGGAAGTGCTGAGCCTTCTCAGACCCCAAACTAACCTCCTAAAGCATGCGGCCAGGGTTGTTCTTTAGCGGCAAGCTTAGCGAGACTTCACCTTACATATTGTGGACATGTTGTCTGGGGCGTCTAGTCCTTGGAGAAGGACATCATGCTTGGTCAAGTGGAAGAGTGACGGAAAGAGGAAGATCCCTCAGGAGGTGGACGGGCACAGTGGCTGCAGCAGTGGGCTCAGCCACCGGGACAGTTGTGAGGACAGCGCAGGACGGGGCAGTGCTTTGTCCTGTTGTGCATGGGGTCGCTGTGGGTCGGGACCAAGTGGATGATCCTTAGCAAGAACAGGCATACCAGGTAACACATCCGTGCTCATTGAACCCGACGCAGGCTGTCCAGAGACACAGTTGGGAGCCAGGGCCCCTGGGTGCTGGGCTGCTGCGTGTACGTCAGGGGCCGGAGGTGGGCGATGCCACTCTGCACTCCGACCAGACACAAGCTGGGACGCCGCTTGTCCTGCTGCTTCTCCTTTTTTCAGTGAGCAGAACCAGGTGCTCAGGTGGATCTTTGCGTGAGATCGCAGTGGCCTTAAAGGACCTTTCAAGAAGCAGGGAGTGCCTGTTGTTAGAACTGGCTACAGGGATGTTTTTTAAGAAAAATAGACGTTTTCTGCTGGAACTGCAAACACTATGTAGACGGGCATTTGGGGTCACCCTGTCTGGTGGTGTGATCCTTAGCTCCCCCCCGACCTCCTTCCCAGTTTGTAGCTGCTGCAGCCAGGCCTGAGGGTGAGGCATGTGTGGGGGCAGGACTCCCCCCCTCTGGGCCAGCCTCCCTCCTTCCAGGCCCTCTGGTGGGCACGGGGTTTGAGGGCTGCCTCAGTCCCTCATTTCAGGCTGGTTTTTGCTGCTTTCGAATGGGGACCCCCTGCTGCCCACCCTATGTTCTCACTGCAGGCCAAGGAGCCTGCCTGATGGAGGGTCCCTGGAGAAAGGAAAGGGGTCTCAGGGCCCATCTGGGGCTCCCCGTCCTTCTGTGCCTTCCAGGACTGGCAGCCCCAGGGCTGTGTCCTCCTCATCTCTCTGCCCACTGCATACTGCCAGCCCTGCCACTTGGGATGTCAGAGTTCAGGGTCTCGCCCCTGTTCACACCCCCTGCTCTCTGCTAGGGCGTCTGTTTGAACTCTCAGAGGTCGGTCTGGCTGAGCCCGTAGGCCCTGAGGGGCAGGAATCAAAAAGACTCTGTGCTCCTCATGTACTCCTGGCTGGAGACAAAAACCAAAAATCCAAACCCGCTGCCATCGAGTGGATTGTGATTCAGTGACCGTGTAGGACAGAGTAGAGCTGCCTGTGGGTTTCTGTAAGTCTTTACTGAGACGGCTACATCTTTCTCCCATGGGGTGTCTGGTGGCCTCAAAGAGCCAACCTATCAGCATGAGCCAGGGCACGCTGCACGCCAAAGGGTTTTAACCAGGAGTCCTGTGAGATGGGGACCGAAGCCCCCACCTTTCACCTCCCTTAAGCCCAGCTCTGTGCCACTTGGGCAGGAAGATGGCGTGTCCCCGTGGCTGAGGGGCCTCCCCGCGGGCTGAGGTGAGCAGCTTCAGGACCACATCTCCCTCCTAGCCCCATAAGCCCCCCCAGGCGGGTCCATGTGTGACTCAGGGTTCCCGTGCCAGGGAAGACCACTTCCCTTTCCCTGTCAGAGCACAGACCAAGCCAGAGCTCCATCTCCACCTCTTCTCTGCCCTGTCGGACTCTTCTGGAATGGACCTGCCTGCCAGAGAGCCGGGTCACACGCAGTCTTGGGCTTGCCAGTCCTCCGGGAGCACAGGTGGGTCACTGCTGGGCCAGGGTCTGGGTTACAGGGACTGGCCCCTGCTCACAGCAATGGAGGGGTGGGAGGGGCCACAAGAGCAGTGCAGTGTGACAACAGGGAGGGGTGGGGAGGGGGCCTCATCCAGGCTGGGTGGGCGTCAGCATGACTTCCCAAGGGCACTGCAGGACCCTTTAGATTTCTCCACGGCTGAGGGCCACAGAGCCCAAGGACGGGAGGAGACAGCCACCTCATAGAAGTGGGTGCTGAGGGGCACCCACAGGGAAGCTGGGGTCCAGCAGGCATAAACGGAGTCAAGGGGCTAAGAGTTTCCTGGGCTTTGATTGTCCCGGAGTTTGAGGTGCTGTAGCTGACTAGGAGCCATTGACCAGCAGCCTCCTGAGATCTGGGGGGAGGCGACCTGTGAAGAGCCAGGCCCTGAAAAGTTGCAGAGAAGAAGTGGGGTACAGGAGAAGAGACAAGACCCTCAAAAAACCAAACACACTGCCCCCGAGCCCATGCCAATTCCTAGTGACCCTGCAGGACAGGGTAGAACTGCCCCCATGTGAGTTTCCATGACTGTAACTTTGCGGGAGTAGAAAGGCCCATCTTTCTCCCAGGAGAAGAGGTGAGCCCCCCTCAAAGGGAGGCTCCTGAGGAAACGTGCTAAGGCAGGCCTCTCCAAGGAAGGGGCAGGATGGATTATGGGAGAGTCTCCAGAACTCCTGGTGTGGTCCCCTCTCCACATCTACGCCCCTTCTGCCCGGCCTGGGTCAATGACAGCAAGCTGGCAGCTGCAAAGGGAAACTACCCACCCTCGGGTAGGGCGGGTCCTGGGAATGTCGGGCAGTGGCTGAGGAAGTGCGGGAGCCAGAGGAAGGCTGGGTGGGTCCTTCTGGGAAGAAGAGGACAAAGTGGCAGCCCCTGACCCCACCCAGGACTGAGGGGACTTGACCCACAGGTCCGCCAGGAACGCCTTTTCCTTCCCTGAGGGCACAGACATGCTGGAAGAGGCCAGACTCCGTTTGCCAGAGGGCATCTGCAGTGTCTGCCCTGGGCCTGGATCTGGGCAGGGGTCGGGTCTGGGGCCTCTGTCAGACCCCAAATCCCATGCAGGTAGCAGAGGACACACACATAATCCCCCACACACTTCCATGCACAGCCTGGGGCTCTGATGAATGGCGTGGCTCCCGGGGATCTCTCTGGGGAGGGAGGAGGCCTGGAGAAGGGACTGGAGGCAGTTGAGGGCGGTCTGACTGAGGTGCTGGTTTCAGGCTCCTGAGCCTATGGGGAAGGTGTGGGACGCTGGGCTTTGACAGGAAGTGAGAGTTTCATATTTCTGGCTGCTTCCTGAGCTGCCCTGATCTTCCAGAACCTGAGGGCGGCGGCCATGGAAACAGCAGCCTGTGGAGTCAGTGGGATTAATTGAGACCAGGTTTCCCTGCGGCTTCAGCCGGGAGCCCTGAGTGTTAGTGAGGTGAGGGTTCCGGGAGGCGGAGGGAGGAGGGCTTGCACTGGGGATGGAGTCCGGGACTTGGATGGCTGGTCCAAGCCGGCTATTGGATGAGGGGGGAGTGGCCCAGGTGGTGGCTGTAGACACTGGGAGGTCTGTGTCCTGTACATCTAGTTATGGATGTGCCTGTTTCTGTGTAGCCCATGTCTGCGCCTGTCTGTCTGTCTTTCCGTCTCCAGACCTGTCTGCATGTTAAGTATGCATCTGGGTAAATATTGTTTTAGGGTATGAAAGAGACCCCACCCCCATCTCAAGTGTAATTTAGGCAGAACATTTATTAAGTCTTAAACGGGACAAAGGCAGAGACATGTCATCCAGATGGGGGGCCACTAGCAGGAGGTCATCATGGGGTCCGAAGGTTTGCTGAGTTTTAAAAAGGACGCGGGAGGACAAAGGAAACTGTCACAAGAGCAAGGTTGGCAGCAGACGGATACGTCACAGGGACAGGTGTCAGCTCAGTGGCAGGAGCTGGGCCACGATTGCAGCATGGGCGTTATGTTAGCTACAAGCGTTTACAAGATCGGCCCAGGGCCCCTGACCACTGCAGTCAGGGACTGAGACTTTGGGACCCCCAGTAAGGTGTTCTCCGTCAAAGACACCGCAGGCTAGCCCCTGGGCTGGCTGGAGCCTGCCTCCATGGGATAGTTGTTGAAAAAACAACTCACTGCCCTTGAGTCAACTCTGACCCATGGTGACCCTCTAGGGCAGAGAACTGCCCCTGTGGGTTTCTGAGACTGGACATCTTTACGGGAGGAGAGAGCCTCACCTGTCTCCTGCAGCGCCGCTGGTGGTTCCAAATTGCACACCTTGTGGTCAGTACCCCTGTGGGCAGCCACTATGCACCAGGGCTCTTTTCCCTGGGTAAGGGTCGCAAGGAATTCACTGGAGCCTTAATCCCATGGGGACTCTGCAGATAGATTTTGGGCTTTCGTTGTCATCTATAGCCTCTGCAAACTGGGTGCTCAGAACATACGCTCTGACGCAGTAGGCATCTGTATGTGAGTGTGCGCCTGTAGGCATGTGTAGTGTGTGCAGGTCATGTACATGTGTGTTTGTGGCTGAGTGGCTCCTGTGTCCGTGCTTGTGGCTGCATGTGTGTGCTTCTCTGCA
>NW_022111358.1:45589579-45591091 GCF_000313985.2 Echinops telfairi
TGTGTGTGTGTGTGTGTGTGTGAGTGTCTGTATGCTAGGTGTGTCCAAAGAGGGAAACCTGCAGTCACTGTCCTGCAGAGTTAGGGACCCTGTGACAGTGTAGCTGTGTGTGTGTGTGTGTGTGTGTGTGTGTGTGTGTATGCTAGGTGTGTCCAAAGAGGGAAACCTGCAGTCACTGTCCTGCAGAGTTAGGGACCCTGTGACAGTGTAGCTGTGTGTGTGCGCGCGCTCACACACGCGCGCGCGCTGCGCATGTCCAGAGAGGGAAGTCCTGCAGGTCGCTAGGCAGCACAGGTATATGGTCCTGAGCGTTCCCTGTTGCAGGGTGGTTTCGCTTCCCCCACCCACCCCCAGAATGCCTTGTCGCTAGCTGTGGGGGTGGCCAGGCCCCACCCCGCCCCAGCTTACTCACCTGGCCTTTGCAACAGCCGGGACAGTGGACTTTGCTACTGATCGGACACTATCAAGGTCTGTGCCGTGTGCAGAGAATGTTCTGTGTGCCCACGAGGTCATGGGGAGGACCCCGGCCCGGGGTCGCCTCCATTCTGCGTGGTGCAGCTGTTCAGTGCCTCCTGAGTAGGGGTGGGGAGGGACAGGACCGGCCTGAGATGGCCAAATACCCACCTTCAAGCCCTGGAACCACCAGCAAGAATTTCATCCCCTGGTTTGACTCATTGATGTCCCGCCCACCCCTCCTGCCCTGCCTGCCCTGGGAAGGGGGTCAAAGGAGATGCCAAGGCCACTGTGTGTGGGCTCCTGGCCACCTTCCAGGGGGCGGTGCCCCACCGTGCCACCCAGTGTAGAGGCAGGAGGAAAGGACAGGTTTCGGCTGGCCTGGGGGGAGGTGGCAGGTGAGCAGAGGGTAGGCTGATCGGCTCCTTTCTGTCCCCTCTGCAGGAGCCCCGGGCAGCGGTGTCCTTGCCAGCGGCAGAGGGCGCAAAGGATGCCCCGCACCTTGGAGCACCAGGAGGGCGGCTGGGCCTGGGCGGTGCTGCTGGCCTCCATGCTGAGCCAGGGCCTCACCCTGGGCTTCCCCACCTGCACCGGCGTCTTCTTCACGCAGCTGCAACATGACTTCCAGGCCAGCAACAGCGAGACGTCCTGGTTCCCCTCCATCCTCACAGCGGTGCTCCATGCAGGAGGTGAGCAGCCAGGGGACGGGACAGGTGGGACTGGTGCGAGGGAGCCACGGTTCCCTGCCATCTGGGTTCTCCCTGCACAGACTTTGCCTTGTGGGGTAACTGTTGGTTATTTCACCCGGTTCCAGCAGGGCCAGCCCCTTGGCAAGAAACCAGCTGGCCTGAGTTGTGGCCCCACAGGCCAGGCCCTCGGTATGCTGGGCTTCCTGTGGAACCAGGGCTGGGGTCAGCCAACCAAATCTCTTGGATGCTTCAGCTGGGTGATCTCTCTGAACTTCAGTTTCCCCCCTCTGCAGAATGGGGGCAGCAGTCAGCACCCAGCACCCTGACTCCATGGGATGGTGGGGGAAACCCAAGGGGACCCACTCGGGGG
>NW_022111358.1:45591277-45595982 GCF_000313985.2 Echinops telfairi
GCTGGCCATCTTTGGGCTCTTTCTAAAACAAGATTACACACACACACACACACACACACACACACACACACACACACACACGCTGGTTTCCTGGTGGCTTCTTCAGGAATGTGACTGCCCCCATCCTGGCCCAGCCATGGAGGATGGGCGCCCAGCTGCCCCAGGAGGACTCCTCCCCCCTCCCCCCCCTCAGGTACCGGGCCCTCCTGTTCTGAGCACTCTCCACACAAATTGTACACACAGAGACCTGGGAGGGGCCTGGGCCATAGAGCTTTGCTCACCTCTGTTGAACCCCAGCTCCCTGGTGACCTCCTGCCACCTCCTTCCTGGGATGACCCCCACTCCAAGGCATGAGCTCAGGACCTGGGAGGGTGGCGCCTGGCCCAGCCCACTAAGGCCTCCCTGCCTTCAAGGCTGGGTGTGGGGGGAAATCTTTTGGGGACCCCCAGAGGGGCGTTCCCACAGCCTGTGCCTCGGTTCCCTTCCCAGGCACGCGACTTTGAAAAGCAGAGAGCATGTCCAGAGTGGCAGGACTCCCTGTGGCCGCCTTGCTGGTTTCTGGCCAAGGCCCCACCCAGCACCCTTTGCTATAAAGCTGGCCCGTGTCCAGTCCCCACACCCAAATCATGATGACTCAGGGTTTTCCCAATGTCACTTTGACTAAGGGAGCACCCTTGGACTGGAGCTGGTGAGCCAGTGTTCATGTTCCATCAAAACCCACACCCCTCCTTCAGAAGCTACATCCTCACTAGCCTCTGCTTGATTGTCCCCGGGGATGGGCGGCTCACTCCCTGGATCTTCACATATTCATACTACCCCAAACTAACACCCACTGCCCCTGTCCGTGGAATCACTTGGGAGGGTAGCCCCGCAGAAACTAGTGATGCTGGTTGGGGGCAGGGTGCTCAGTGAACGGCCCAGGAGCAGCTGCCTTGGACTGGCTCCTTCCTGCTGATCCCTGACGGTGGTGAGACATGCCTCAGGCTGGAGGTGGGGAGATCAGGCCACGCTCCAAGTGAAACCAAAAGTCTGGGTGAAAGACCTTGGGGAGGGGGAGGGAAAAACACACCACACCCCTACCTAGAGCCCTTCAGACTCTCCCCAGGGCACTGCAAGCAGCCCTGGATAGCCAGACACCCAGGCTACCCATTGCAGGAACAGAGGCCCCGAACTGGACAGGGTGCGAGGTGGTGGTGGTGGTGGTGGGGCTACAGCTAGAGGTGTAAGTGGAAGAGAACGGGGCCTCATTGGACCCCGTTTGAGGACCCCTGTTGAGGACAGGGAGCAGAGCTAGGGACGTCCAACGTGACTTTAGTTCCCCCAAGAACCTCCTTCCAAAACAGACCTATGGGTGACCCACTGGTCAACCCAGGTCAGTCATTGTGGCCCGGGTCAGTCCCTCCCATCCCAGCTGATCAGCTATCCATTGGCCTGGTCTCTCCCTCCATAGGGGAGGAAACTGAGGCACGGAGCCCGATGAAGCGTTGCTCGGGCCACCAGCCCCGGCTTGCGGCAGGATGGAAGAGGCCTGGCCTGCAGGCGCTAGGGCCTGTGCCCTGGCTGGCCTCCCTCAGCTCTCCCCTGCAATGCCCCCTCTCTCTCCCCCCACAGGGCCCCTGTGCAGCATCCTGGTGGGACGCTTTGGCTGCCGGTCGACAGTCATGCTGGGGGGCATATTGGCCTGCCTGGGCATGGTGACCAGCTCCTTCTCCAGGACCCTCAGCCAGCTCTACATCACAGCGGGCCTCATCACAGGTGACTGTCCCTCCATGCCGCGAAGTCCCGGCACCCACTCAAGTGTGTGTGTGTGTGTGTGTGTGTGTGTGTGTAAAACAAACAAGCAACCCCTGCACCATCAGAGCCCATTCCGTCACACAGTGGCCCTCCAGGTTTGTGAGACTGTGATGATGGGAGTTGAGCGGTTCCTTGCCACGTCACCAGGGCACCGGGCTCCTTGTCTGTATACACGGAATATTCTATTAGTTTCTAGAGCTCCTGGCATGCACACTTCACGTGTTTTCTGGAGCCCTGGTGGTGCAGCGGTTGCAGGTGGGGCTGCTAATGGCAAGGTCAGCAGTTCAAAACCGCCAGCCGCTCCTCCAGAGACAGACGAGACTTTCTACTCTCCTGAGAGAATTTTGGAAACCCAAGGGGCAGTTCTACCCTGCCCTGTAGGGTCGCCGTGAGGCGGCATCCACTCGATGGCGGTGAATTCCGGTTTCTCTTGTGTTTTCGGTGGAAGCTGTATGCACCGCTCACCAATTTCTACACAA
This sequence comes from Echinops telfairi, assembly GCF_000313985.2. Lineage (NCBI taxonomy): Eukaryota > Metazoa > Chordata > Mammalia > Afrosoricida > Tenrecidae > Echinops > Echinops telfairi. The sequence continues at coordinate 45,593,551 of NW_022111358.1, forward strand.
GCTGTTCGATGGCATCCGTTTCTGTCCCCGAAACGCACAGCAAGCTCATGACTTCCGCCCCAGCCGGTCTCTCTGGCTGCGAACCACTCAGCCCTCAGTCGTACATTTGAACCACGGAAGCGTATGGCGTGTGAATTCCAAGCCAAGACAGCTGTTCAGAGAGAGAGGGGGGAGCAGAAAGGGGCAGGATGGCTGTGGAGGGTTCTGGGATGTGATGGGAGGGTTAGAGGCTGAGAGGAGACCAGGGTCAGCATCACATGCGACAGTCACACAGGACGAGTCAAGGCTGAAGTAGGGGGTTCCTGAGCCAAGCAGGGCAACAGCGGGCTTGATGCCCGAGTTACCCATGGATGAAGTCACCACTCACCGGCGAGCGCAGGCCTGGGGAAGACGGGCAGCTGAGGGTTGGGTGGGTCCAGTCTGGAGTTCAGGGGTTGGTTCTGAATCCAGGAGACGCACGAACTAGGTGACCCTTAAGGGCTTGAGATGAAGGGTCACTCTGCTGTCCCCGAGGGAGGCAGTGAGGATGGAGAGCGCCCTGCCCCAAGGACTGGGCCCTGGGCCCCAGGGTCCGAGGTCTGCTCTGGAAGGAAAAGGAGCATCAGGAGTGTGTGGGGTCTGGGAGCAGGCTGGGAGCACGGGTGGCCCGGGTGTGCCAGATCCGCCATGAATCAAGTCAGGAGAGTGTAGACGCGGAGGCGTAGCGGGGTGAGGATGGCGGTCTGGTTGGGAAACAGCAGGAAGGGCTGGAGCCTGCAGGCAGTGACAGTCCTTCCAAGGGATTTTGCCGCAAGGGGAGCTGAGAAATGGGCCTGGGGGGTCCAGCAAAGGCATTCTTTTTTATGGGAGAAGGAACATGGAGGGAGGAGGAGATCATGGGGGGTGCCTCACGGAGAGCAGCCAGGTCATGCAGGTGGGGAGGCTGGTCTGGCTGTGGGCTCACAGAGGCAGGCAATAAGAGGTCGGGATGGGCAGACGAGGGAGAGGGCAGGGGAGGGGGTCCACTGGAGGCGGGTGTCCTGGTGTGGTCTTCCCTCTGTGGGGGGTGGGCCCAGCAGGAGCAGCAGGGCCCCCTGGGAGGTCATCGCTGCGCTGGGACAGGCAGGTGGCATGCAGAGAATGAGGAGGAAGCCTGGTGTGGCTGGGGGCCCAGGGGGGACAGGAGAGTGGCCTGTGGTGGGTCCCAGGCATCAGTAGGGCCCTACAGTCACAATACATGCGGGGGTGGGGGGCTTCCGAAAGTTCTTGGGGGAAATTCCATCATCTCCTCATCCCGTTTTTTTGTCCCCACACTGTGTTGGGTTTTAAAAAATCATTTTCTTGGGGGGCTCTTACAGTTCTTATGACAATATTCCATACATCCTTCGTATCAAGCCCATTTGAACAGTGTTGCCACCATCATCATTATTTCTAAAACACCTTCAACTTGAGCCCTTGATATCAGCTCCTCTTTCCCCCCTCTCCTCTGCCCTCCGTCCCTCATGAACCCTTGATCAATTATACGTGGTTAGTATTCTTTCATCTCTTACACTGTCTACGCACACACTTTCTGAAGCCCCTACACACTGGGGAATTTTCCAAACAGCAGCAGGAAATCTTTGGCCGGGTTCAGCGAGGAAGGAATTCATCCCCTTAGGGTCTTTAAACGCTGGCGCTGGGCTTGGGGGGGCACAGAGCTGGGGGTGGGGCCTGTATCCAGAGGGTAAGAGGAAGGCAGTCTCAGCTTCACTCCAGGGACAGCGTGGAGCACAGGGGCCACGGCCTCCCCGCTGAAGGCACACTGCCTGGGTTCAAATCCTGAGCCTGGCGACCTGGGGCGTGGCACCAGCCTCTCCGTGCCAAACAGGTCTGAGGACGAGCTGTATGAACTGGGCACTAAACTCCCTGGGGACTTGGGGGTGGGCGGGGCCGGACCCCAGAGCACCACCACCCCCCGCTGAAGGCACACTGCCTGGGTTCAAATCCTGAGCCTGGCGACCTGGGGCAGGGCACCAGCCTCTCCGTGCCAAACAGGTCTGAGGACGAGCTGTATGAACGGGCATTTAAACTCCCTGGGGACTTGGGGGTGGGCGGGGCCGGACCCCAGAGCACCACCACCCCCCAAGCTGGCCCCCTCTCCCTCCGCAGGCCTGGGCATGTGCTTCAGCTTCCAGGCGAGCATCACCGTGCTGGGCTACTACTTCAGCCGGCGGCGGGCGCTGGCCAACGCGCTGGCCTCGGTGGGCGTCTCCCTGGGCATCACCCTCTGGCCGCTGCTCTCCCGCTACCTCCTGGAGGACCTGGGCTGGCGGGGCACCTTCTTCATCTTCGGTGGGATCCTTCTCCACTGCTGTGTCTCCGGGGCCGTCCTCAGGCCGGTGGCCCCTGCCGTGGCCCTTGAGCCCAGAGAGGGGGCCCCTCCGCCACCCAAGAAGCCCGCCGCCAGCTGCCTG
>NW_022111358.1:45596082-45597190 GCF_000313985.2 Echinops telfairi
GGACTGGTGGCCGGCCGCCGCAGCCTGGCCGCCCACCGCACCCACCTGTTCATCCTGGCCGTGCTGCTCAACGGGCTCACCAACCTGGTGTGCGTGGCCTCGGCCGACTTCGGCGTGCTAGTGGGCTACTGCCTGGTCTACAGCGTGTCCATGAGCGGCATCGGCGCCCTGCTCTTCCAGGTGCTCATGGACATTGTGCCCACGGACCGCTTCTCCAGCGCCTTGGGCCTCTTCACGGTCCTGGAAAGCATCTCCATCCTCATCGCCCCGCCAGTAGCAGGTGAGGCCCCAGGGCGGGCGGAGGGAGGCCTCAGCGCAGGGAAGGCTTGGGGATGCAAGGGTGGGGGGGCCGGGGGACACGGCCCACATAAATTTGGGGCCCCCATCCAGCATCTCCAGGGGTTAGGGTTTCAAAGCTGTTTTTCCCAAGCCACCCCCCAGGGAGCTGTACCCCGGATGGCATCGGGGTCCATGCATCAGAGCCCCCCCAAGCCCTTTGCCTTCCAGGCCTGTTTCCTTATCGACCAAACTCAGGGCCATCGAGTGGGTGCCGACACCCAGCAGCCCCATAAGACACGGTGGACCTGCCCCCATGGGTTCGTGGGTTTCCGAGGCCCTAAGTCTTGACGGGAACAGAACCCTCATCTCCTGAGGAGCATCTGGTGGTTTTGAACCGCTGACTGTGAGCCCAACGCCTAACCACTGTACCCCCAGGACTCCTCCCTGTCAGGCCAGTGGGGAACATCCAAAACTGTTCCCCAGAGTTAGGCTCTTTAGGGGAACATTGGGGGCAGGGGGAGGGCAGCAAAAACAGACCCCTCCACGTTAGCCTACATCGGGGGCGTTAGGAGGAGAGCTGTTCGTTGCAGGGGGTGCTGAGGTTTTTTGTTGTGTTTTCTGAAACGGGAGCGATAGGATAATCAGTTTGGGAAGCGAGGGTCTGAGTCTCCCCCACAGTGATTGTCAGGATCAGACCCTGAGATTCCGCAGCGGCGCAGCCTTGGGAGCTCAGTTCTCCAAGCAAATACGTGGCGAGCTGCCCAGGGGTGTGCCTGGGTGGACCCTGGGAAGTGGCTGAAGAAACATCCCAGACTCCACTTCCCAGACT
>NW_022111358.1:45598010-45603215 GCF_000313985.2 Echinops telfairi
GCCGCTCTCTTCATGGGGACCAGCTTCTGTGTCCTACAGAAGAAGGAGAGACAAGGCCGGCAGGCTGAGGTGGGAGGAGCCAGCGCAGAGCAGGACCTGACCCCAGAGGGCCCGGAAAGTTCCAAGAAGCAGCTGTGCCCCGAGATCATGTATGTGACCAGCCTCTGAGCTCTGGCGCCACACGTGGCCACCTGGGTGTGACCAGTGTCCAAGCCCTGGGATCACGTGAATGACCACTGTCTCAGCCTGGGACACTTGCTGCCAGGGCTGGGTAGAGGGCTGCCCAGGAAGCCAGGACCAGAGGCTGCCTGGGCTCTGCTGGCAGGACCCAGCCTGAGCAGGGACCTTGGAGCTGGCCTCCAAAGACTCGGGGCTCCTTCCAGTCAGCCCAATCCAGGAGCAGGTCCTCCTGGCATTTTCCTTGGTCACCATCACCCTGGGGCCCAGGAAGGGGGGTGGTCTGAGCCCTGTGTGGGTCTGTTACAGCTGGCTCGTCTCAGCTGGCTACAGGCTGCTGCTGCTATAAATTAACAGACTGTACCTTCCAATCCATCCTGAGGCCTCTCACGCGATCCTTGTCTCCAGCCTCTAGACAGGAAGGCCTGTCTCCCCAGGGGCCATCCTGTCCCCTCTTCCTTTGTGGCCAGCCCTTGGCAGCCCAAAGTGGTGTTCTCTGAGGCTTCCCCTCCATGCAGGCAGCTGGGCTGCACCCTGGCTGGATCCCCAGAAGGAAGGGCCTTGGCAGAAGAGGAGCTATGGCCTGTGGTGGCGGCGGCAGACCAGGCCCAGGAGTTGTCCTGGTGGAGAAAGCTGGACAGATTAAATGCTGGGTGGAGTGGGGTAGCTTTTCTGGCATCTGCACAGCGAACACAGGGAGCCTCTAGCTGGGGTCCTAGAATCCGTGAAGGGGGATGAACCCCAAGGTGTCCCTTTCAGGCCTGGCCAGGAAGGTTAGGTCTGGGGACAGAAAGGAGGGATTGACTCTCAGAGGACAGGAGTGCTGGCAGGGCCTGGGGACCTCTGGGACTGAAGGAGTCTCTGTGGGGCAAACAGTTAACACCCCCCAAGGCCAGCCTGAAGGTCGGAGGTCTGAGTCTACAGAGGTGCCTCAGAAGAAAGAGCTGGCAATCCACTTCACAAAAAGTCTGTGGTGAAAATGAATGGCACCGACTTGTCAAAAACGGCATGGTTGGGTGGGGTGGGGCTGGGTGGGGCTGGGGCGCCTCTGACCTCTAACTTCACTAGAGGGAGGGAGAATCCAGCTCAGCAGGCCGAAGAGCATTCCTCCAAGGTGGAGATAAGATACGGCTCCTCTCCCCTCTCCCCAACCTTTATGCCACTCTGACGCCGGCCATGCCTCCACTCAAGCACTCTGTTCCTCTGATGGGTTTCCTGTTCCTTGTAATGACCACGCCAAACCCACTGGCCATACTCACCGCTCTGTGGGTGATTAGGGAAGTAACAGTATTCAGGATCAGGAACGACTCAGAGCACGGTTCTTGGGTTGTTGTTTTTAAGATGGAACGCTTCACATGTGCATGTCATCCGTGTGCAGGGGCCATGCTGCTAGACTTCTCAGTATCGTTCCGCCTTTAGCACGTGTGCTGCCCACAGGGGTCGCCCAATTCATAGCAGTAGCAAATTTACAGTGATGAAGTAGCAACAAAAATAATTTTATGAAAAAAAAATAATTTTATGGTGGGGGGGGGTCACCACAGCATGAGGAACTATATTAAAGGGTGGAGGCATGAGGAAGGCTGAGAACCACTGGTCCAGAAGGTTCTCAAAACAGGGAACAGGGAACCCGGGTTCAAAGGACCAGCTCCACTCCTGTCTATTCTCCCAGGTGGTGGTGAGATTTCCCCCTTCCCACCGGATGGCTCATTTGATGTCTAGTGCGGTCAACAAAACTATAATAAATAAATAACAGGTAGAAACAAACAAACAAAAGAACTAAAACAAATGAAAGGGACTAAAATAAAGTAATACAGCCTAGTCCAATGTCACAAGGGTGCCCTGCACCTTCCTTGCATTTGTTAGCAAGCTGTCCAATCCCCTTGGTGGGTCACAAGCACTTCATCTGCATAGCTCCACCCAGTGGTTCTGTGAGCCTTACAGACTTGGACATAAAAGGCGCTGCAATAGCAAAGCGGTCTTTCTTTGCACAGCAGTGGGCCACTGGAACCCTGCCTTGGGTCAGGAGCTACTTGCAGGCCACTGTCTTGCTGACTTGACTGTGTCAGCAACCCTTTCTCTCCACTGTCCCCGAGCTGGCTGTCTCAGAAGGGATGCTGAGAGTAAGTCACCGGCTAGGGCAACTGGCAGCCAGTGACCTGGAGGTCAGAGCTCCTGACGCACACACTGCTAATGACCTTCCCTTAGGGGGACAGGGCAGCTCAGGCTTGTCGCAGCAGGATACCACCAGACAGGAAGAGAACAACAGACTGTTTGAAGGGCACGCATGCTTGCTTCCTGCTGCCAATGATAAACCCTGCAAACAACCCCCCACTCCTCCCACTGCCTTCTCCCAGCTCAGCCAGCAGGCAGGGGCTGCCCTCACCAAGGAGCTTGTTTATTGACTCAGACCCAGCTAGGCTCCACAGGAAAACCTGCTCAGGCCAGGAGAGTCCATTTTAGTTACATGACCCGCCGGCAGCCTTCCTTAGCCACGATTCCAGCGGGTGTGAAGTGTCCTCCCATCCCCTGCCCCAGGCCCAGTCCTCTCTCCTCCAAGACCCTGCTAAGAGTGCCCCCTGATGGCGCTAAAGGGTCGTGCAGAGGCAAGGGAGAGAGCATGTTCGAGAACCTGGGTTTGCCCTGTGAATTGAAGAGAACTATTTCTCATTGGCGGGCCCTGAAAAAGAAGGGGACTGGTCCAGATGAGTTAAAGTGTCTTCTATGTGAAACCTCTAATTTTGTGGCAACGGGGGGCGGAGGTACCTAGCCGTGGAGGATTTCTCAGGATGGTAAACAGGAAACCAGGATGTTTCCCAGCCAGCCCACCCATCTGTCCATACACCATGGCGTTCAATTGAGTTTCCAAACGAAGGAATAGGAAGAAAGGCCTGGCGGCCAGGGAAAAAATCAGGCTTTGGATCACAATGGTTTGATCTGTAGCGATCATGGTCCTGCGGGGGGGTGGGGGGGGTGGGTTGCTAGCATTCCCTTCCATTGCACACAAACCAATTTAATGGCAGCTAACACAGGGCACACGGGGCCTGGGTGACAAGCAGCTAAGAGCAACAATAATGCGGCTGTCCTGGCTCCCCGCCCGAGCCCATCCTCCATGCCCTAGTGAGGCATGCCTGGACTCTGCCTCTCCATCTTGAGTAGGAAAGTGGGGGCTGTGGGGAGGTGAGTGCTTTGGGGGCTGGTAGCCACCAGGTTTTGATGTGTTAAAACTAAAAGAAAAACAAACTGAGATCCATATGGGGTTAGCCAGCCCCATTGCCGGTTCAGTAAACGCAATTGTACGGTTGAGATATATAGAGATTATAATAAAGTCCTAGAGAGTAAGAGTGATAGGAGAGAGTAAAATAAAGAAGTCAGACACATTTCATGGTCGCATGCTCACCTCAGCTCCTCTTGGTGGTCCAGGGCAGGAGAGAGCTGGAGAGAGCGATTTATTGCTAACCAAGGCTTATCTATCTTTTGGGGACATGCAAGCCCCGTAAATATAGGCGAAGACATACGTCACAGGAAGGGGTTGTGCTATAGGTACTACGGTAATGAGAGGGGGGTGATCTAGGGGTATCCACGTAATAGGAAGAGGAGGAATTCAGGGTATACATGTGACAAGATGGGCGGACCCTAGATTTATGACGTTGGCCTAGCCTTGATTGCCCTAGAGCTGGAGACTTTATTTAGCCTAAACTTTCGGGGGAAGCAATCCACTGTCCCTAACAGCACCTACTGTGGGAGAAACAATGGTGTCTGGATGGCTGGAGTCTTCAGGGAGATAACTTGAAAATCATTTACCATTAGTTGCAAGCAGTGTCCTAAGTCTAACATATGTATTTGGAGGAGAGGTGCTGGGGAAGTCTTTTTGTATCCCACACATCCAGTGGATTCTCACTCATCCTGGCCCAATAGGGCAGGGTAGAGCTGCCCCTGTGGGTTTCCGAGACTGTTAACGCTTTATGGGATTAGAAAGCCTCATCTTTCTTCTAAAAGGCGACCGGTGGTTTTGAACTGCAGACTTTCTGGTTAGCAGCCCAAGGCATAACCCACTACGCTACATAGCCTCATATGGGCCCCTTTCCTGAAAACATTTCAGAGCGGGCAGGGGAGGAGGTCTGTGAACATTCACCCCAGGGGCAGACAGACAGTGATCTCGGGGCAGAATTCCTTCTGCAACTTCATTGGAGGATCTGCTGACCAGTAGCAACTAGGCTGAGAACCAAAGGTGGGCCCTTGCCTTCAGGTCAGAGTCAGGAGCAGAATCCTTCCCCCACCCCCCTCCCCTGGAGGCCCCAGTGGGGGCTAAGGCCACAAAGAGATGAGGTGACCCATCAGGTTTCAGAATCCCCAAAGAGAGGGCCTGGGGCATGTCCTGACCAGAGCTGTGGGAGCCCAGCTCATTCTGACCCCCCAGGCCTTGGTTGCTGGGCCCAGGCCAAGCAGAGGAAGGCCTGGGAGTCCCTTAGTCCCCCTTCACAGCCAGGCCCTTAGAAGTCCAAGAGTCTTAAGGGGCCTGCTGGCCAGCGCCAAAGGCACAGGATGGTCCCTGCCCTCAGGAAGCTCACAGCTGAAGCCCCCTCCACGTGATTTCCCCCCAGAGCCGATGTCGGTAGTACACCACCGCCCAGAGAAGCACCGAGAAGCTGAGCCAAAAGGACTCCGCAGTCGGGGCTCCACAGCCCAGAAAGCGGCAGAGCAGCGGTGCACTCGGCCGGATGGAGGCACTTGGTCCCTTGGCGCTTCCGGGCGACCCCGCCCGTCTAGCTGACAATCCCCCGTCTCCCACGCCACCCCAGCTTGGGCTGGCGAGGAAAGGTGGTCGGGCGACCCCGGCCAGGCGAGGACATTAGCGGAGAGGCTTCCTGGTCTGGACGGGTCGCAGGCAAGAGCGGTAGCAAGGGAAGCGCACTGCGCACGCGCATCGAGACCCGGGGCGGCCCCGCCCTCGCCACGCCCCTTCCGGCGCCAGGAGGCGGGATCCGCGCGGCTTCCGCTGGGGGCGGGGACCCCGCGCTTAGCTTTGCG
>NW_022111358.1:45603375-45604260 GCF_000313985.2 Echinops telfairi
CGCAGCACCTGTGCCCACCGCGCTTCCAGACCCCGCTCCCGCGGGCCATGGCCCAGAAGCCAAAGGTAGACCCCCAGGTCGGACGGCTGGGCTACCTGCAGGCCCTCGTCACGGAATTCCAGCAGACCGAGAGCCCAGGTGAGCGCGGAGGGATGGGGGCTGGTTCCAGGGCCGCCGGGACGGGCTTCCCACGCCACTGTCCCCTCGCAGACGCCAAGGAGCAAGTCCTGGCCAACCTCGCCAACTTCGCCTATGACCCAAGCAACTACCAGTATCTGCGGCCGCTGCGGGTCCTGGACCTGTTCCTGGATTGCCTGTCGGAGGAGAACGAGACCCTGGTGGAGTTTGCCATCGGTAAGCCCAGGGAGGACCAGCCTCCTTGCACCGCCGGGGGGGCGGCGAGTCTGCGTTGCCAGTGAGCGCTTGCTAGGCAGCAGCCCCTGTGTCAGCACTGCGGGTGTTGGAGGGTGCAGGTCAGCCCTGTCCAATGTCCCACCTCCCCGTTTCACCGGTTGCCCTTGATGGTGTGTGTCATCCAGCTGCGCGCTTCCTTTCCTGTAACCTAGAAATTAGATTGAAAGTCTTTTTTATATATATACTGTTGAGGATATTCACAGCAAAACACGCCCTGATTCAACACTTGCAAAATGTACCTGGCACCGATCGTGTTTTTCAAATGATGCCACCGTTCTCACTCTTATCGGAGTCGTGCTTCCCCACCCATGTGAATCCACTGCCCATTAATGCTTCTATCGAACCTTTTGAGTTGTCAGTTTGATCCCATGTAGATGGTTCTAAACAGGATGCTTTTTTTTTTTTTCCCAAGTTTTTTTTTTTAAGGTAGCCATTAACTTTTTTTTTTTCTTTTTTAACATTTTATTAGGG
>NW_022111358.1:45605277-45608409 GCF_000313985.2 Echinops telfairi
GGGAAGGTGAGCATCATGGAATGCCAGTTTAATAGAACAAAGTATTCTTGCATTGAGGGAGTACTTGATATTGGTTTTTTTGAGTTTTTTTTTTTTTAATTTGGTTTTAAGAAGACCGCAGGGGATGTTTTTTTTGGGGTTTTTTTCCCTGCAGGGGATGTTTTGATGGAAGGTTTAGTTTATCTCAAGGCTATAGTTTCAGGGGTTCATCTACTGTCCATGGCTCCAGAAAGTCAGGGCTCCATGAGAATTTGAAATTCTGATCAGGATTCTTTTACACAATCCTTGATTAAAATGCTTAGTGCCCGGAACCGGGCGCCATCTACTCCTGGTCTCATGGCACAGGGGGCCGTTAGCAACATCCATCCATTTCCTTCTTCTACTCCTGACTCTGTGATGCCTGGCTCCTGGCAGCTAGAGAAGGATGATTCCTGCCTTGGGTGAATGTTTGCAAGCTTTTAAAATTCCAGGCACTACACAGGAATTAGGAGGTAGAGCAGAGGCACTAAGCAAATTATTCAGTAGTGTCCCCTTGGTGGAACCAAGTAGCCTACTTTGCTAGAAGACACCATAGTGGGGGTTTGATTTTGGAGAGACCCTCGTGTTGAAGGTGCCCCAGGCTGGAGTACAAGTGGGGATTCACCTCCTCCCCTTTCACCAAAGAGCTTCATGTGGATGGATGCCAAATTCCATTCACCGATCAAAAACAGCTGCTCCTTGGCCAGTCCTTGGGCTAAGAGCCCATAACCCGAGTCAGGAGCCAGGCAGGCGACTCAGCTGCTGTGGAGTAGGTCTAGGGCCTGGAGTTCCAGGTGCCACGGGTGTGGATGGTCTCTGCAGGGTGAGGCCCTCTTAAGCTAGTCCTGGCGGGAGCCCTAGTTGCCCAGGTCTCCGGGTGCTACCTCCTCCCTGCCCCTGGATGGTTGCTTATGCGAAGCATTGTTGCTGTGCTAAGCATTGCCAATGTCATTGTCCCTGAGTGTAGTTTGGACCCAGCAATATCATGGAACAATGGAACCTGCTCCAGGGTCTCTGAGCTGTCATTATTTCCCCCCTTTTTCTTTAGTGGTTAAAATGACACATTTTATCGTTAATATTATTTGTCACTTTTTTTTAAAGAGAAAAAGTTGGCAAATAAAGACCCGCTTCCTCCAAGTCTAGTTTGAAAGAGAGGGAGGCTCTGTCACCACCAGGAGATGCCACTTCACGCCGACCTCGACCTCGTTGATTTTGACTCGTGGGGAGCCCGTGTCACAGGGTAGAAAGGCCCCATCCGTTTTTCCAGGCTGTCTTAGGAGCCTGTGGTGGTTACCAATTGGGCTGCGATTGGAAATGTCAGCAGTTCAAAACCCCAAGCCGCTCCAAGGGAGAAGACAGGGCTTTCTACTCCCATAAAGAGCTGCCGTCTCAGAAACTCCCCGGGCAGTTCTGCCCTGTCCTCTAGGTCGATGTGAGCCGGCATTGGCTCGTCCACGGCAGGGGGTTTGAGTCATCTTTACAGGAGATCACCAGGTCTTTTTCCGGAGACCCACCAGGTGGCTTTGAACTGCCTACCCTTTGGTTAGCAGTTGAGAGCTTAACTGCTTACCAGTCTCTAAGATTTCCCCTGGTGAGGGCCCGGCCTCGACCTAGAAACCAAAGCTGCTGCTCTTGGTCATGTTCTTGTCCCTAGAGATGCTCCTATTCCTCGGCCTGTGGACTATGAAAGCTGAAGAGGGGCTCAGTCCAAGCCCCTTGTTTGGTGAGGAAACAGGCACTGTGGGCGGCCCCTTGATTGGAGTCAGAACACGGGTTTCTGTCTGCCCACCGCTGTCACGGCTCGTCCTTCTGAGATGTTCTGAGGCTACTTTTCCTGTCCGAACCCAAGAGCCCTAGCTCTGTGAGGCTCCAGTCAGTTCCCTCAGTGGTCCCAGTGGGCATTCTGTGTGGGACTTCAACCCACGCCTGCCCCCAGCCAATATGCCCACAGCCCAGTGGAAGGATCTGATGATACCACATTCCCAGAACACACTCTAGTTCCCACATCTCCTGCTTGATCTAACTCTCACTTTCTGGGCGATTTTGTTCATTCAAACAGGGTTCAAGTAGCTGGGCTCCCAGAATTGACATTTAATCACTTTCCTTTGTTCCGTGGCCTACAATACACGTCGCTTCCACCAGATGGGGGTGGCGCTCCAGATACCAAACAAACTGAACCAGCCTTGCTGCTTTGGCGTGATTCCACTTCAGAGGCTGGTACCCCCTTACCGCTTCTCGACACTGTGAAATTGGACAGGGGGTACACACCCCATGACCCCGAGGTAACGTTCAGAGGGTTCGGGCATGTGGTCATCCAGGCACATACTCAAAAAAACTTGACCGTCTCTAGCCCTCCCAAGCCAGCAACAGTGGACACACACTGTTCCTGTCCTTGGTGACGAAGAACGTGTTCAGTGCTTAGCAGCAGAAACAAACCATCTACAGCTGCAGCCAGTCTAGCCATCATACAGCCACGATATGAAGTAAACACTGCTAACATTTGGTAATGGTCTCATCTCTAAATCCTAAAACAGGCAGAGCTGTGCTGCATAATGTTTACCATATAATCCAACCGGAATATAAAATGTGCTGGAAAACTCGGCTTATACATGAGTATATGAGTGAGTTAAAAAAAATAGTCAGGTTCTGTTGTGTGTAGGAGTCCTGGAGATGTCGTGGGTTATTTGTTGGGCTGCTAGCCACAGGTCAAGGTCAGCTGTTCGAGTCCACCAGCCGCTCTCCTCTGGTAACATTGTAGTCTTGGAAGCCCGCAGGGGCCTTTCTGGCTTGTTGGGTCAGTGGCAGTGAATTGTGAATGTCCGTGTAGAATTGAGAAGGCGGGAGAACTGGTTCCTTCAAGTCAAGGAGAGATGGCAGAAGGCACAGTGGCAAATAAATTCATTGGAAAAACAAGACCCTTTTATGAAATTATTATTTAGGAAGCTGCTCACCTTTGCAGGGAGGGACCCTCAGGAGGGACAGGTCGGGGGTTCTGGTTGCAAATTCTTGACCTCCGTGATGGCAGCACAAGCATTTGCTTTATCCTTAAACGCCACTTTCTCATGCCCCTATCTTCACTGTAGCCCTGGACCCCTGGGCCGGCCTCGCACTGTC
>NW_022111358.1:45609627-45612588 GCF_000313985.2 Echinops telfairi
GGGTGGGTGGATGGGTTGGTGGGTCTTAGGCGTCATCATGTCTTGGGCCACCTGTCAAGGGCTGGCTGGGTCCACTTACTCTATCACCCGAGGTCAGGACCTGTGCTTTCTCCTCCCAGGCCGCACTGGGGCTGCTGCTTCCGGGGTTTCCTTCGTGCCTCCCTGGCATCTGGAGCCTCAGTCTGTCAGAGCCTGTCCCTCAGCCAGTCCAGGCATGTTCTTCCACTGGGGACAGTTTGCTGTGGCAGGGCGCAGGGAGGCCTGGAGCCCTCCCTGCATATCCTCCCAGGGCCTCCTTCAGACTGCTTCCCAGAAGGAAAAGCCCAAAGTGGCCCGATCATCACCCTCCTGGCTGCCCCCTTTCCACCCCTCAGAGGCTTAAAGACGGGTCAGGCAGTCCGGAGTCGGGGCTGGGGACGGGGGTGGGCTGGGTCCATCCTGTGGGCCTGCCAGACCTCTAAACTGGGGGTTTGGGGAGTGGCAGGGTGTATGCAGGGGCCTCCACCTACGGCCCCCAACCCGAAGCTGATGGCATCTGGTCAGCAGCCCCACCCAGACACCTCACCTCACCACGACATCTTCCCAGAGGGCTTCAGCCCTGGGGAGCACTTGTGCGTGTCCCCGTGGCTCCCCGGGGACTGCTCCCCCAGGAGTGGCAAAGGGCGGCCCTCTGGGCACGTCATCCAGCCCCTCCCAGCCTTAACGGCTTCCACTCGGCTGGGAGATAGTGATGCTTGCTGGGGAGGGGTCAGCATGTATTCAGGGGAGGCCACCCTTCCCAGCTCCGGAGGTTCTGAGGAAGGAGCTGCCCTTCAAAAGGAGGGAGCCTCCCACGGAAGGAGAGAGCCAGGGCCACAGCCCCAAACCCACGGGGACTGGGTGTATAGAGGCCGTGAGGGGTGGGCCCCACACACAGAGGGCTGGTGTGTACTGGCTGGTGTGAGGCAGGCCGGGACCAGAGTGGACTATGGACCAGTCGCCCCTTACTGCCCACGGCAAGGTCAGAGGTTCAAGCCCATCAGCCCTTCTGAGGGAGAGAGGTGAGACTGTGCTTCCTTAACGGATCGGCATCCTCAGAAGCCCTGGGAGCAGTCAGTTCTATCCTGCCCCATAGGGTGACTGTGGACCAGACTGCACCCCAAGAACGGAGTCCGACTTTGTCCTCATGCTCCTCTTTGTCCCGCCCTCTGGCAGTGGGTTTGGTTCGGACCCTTGAGGGTTGAGGGGCAATAGGCAAGGAGGGAGGGATCCTCCAACTGGCTCCATCACCCCCAGGTGGCCTGTGCAACCTGTGCGCGGACAGAGCCAACCGGGAGCATGTCCTGCAGATGGGGGGCCTCCCGCTCATCATCAACTGCCTGTCCAGCCCTCGAGAGGAGACCGTGCTGTCTGCTGTCACCACCCTCATCTACCTGAGCCCGCCGGGCCCCGGCCGCCACCCCGAGCTGACCGCCCAGCCCGTGGTCCAGTGCCTGCTGCGCTTCTCCCTCTCGAGCAGCACTCGGCTCCGCAACCTGGCCCAGGTCTTCCTGGAAGACGTGTGCTCCCCCCGCCAGGTGGCCGAGGCCCGCCATGCAGGGGCGCACTCTGCCCTGGGCATCCCACTGCCCAAGGACTGATGTTCCAGGGCCCAAACCCTGGTGGGACTCAGGAAGGGGGTCAACATGGCCTCCCAGACCACCGGCGCCAGCCTGACCACAGCTCAGGTGAACAGGACAGGTGTTCCCTGTGATGAAGAGGAAGAGACAGAGGAAGGCCACCACCGAGTGGTGCCATTTCATGGGCTAGCACTCATGCCACCCCACCCCCTGCAGGGGTAGTATCTATCACCTCTTGTGCGTGTAAGAACCAGGTGGCGCCAAGGGCTCTACTGGAGTAAACCGGACGTCACCCAAGCAATGTTTGAAGTGGTTTTGAGGGCCCTGGGAAGCGGATAGCGTAGTGGGTTACCGTTGGGATACTAACAGCAAGGTCAGCAGTTCAAAACTACCAGCGTGTGGGAAAAAGGTGAGGCTTTCTACTCCCGTAGAGCTACAGTCTCAAACCCACAGGGGCAGTTCTACCCTGCCCTATAGGGTCGCTGTGAGTTGGCATCAACCCGATGGCAGTGAGTTTGGTTTGGGGGAAGGGATCGGGCTGTCAACCCAGTGACGGTCAAGCATTAAGATCAAGGCCATAAAAGTGACATTTGAGGGTACAGGCACAAAACCAAAAGCAACCTCTTCTCCCCTTACTCCCCACCCCCTGTGCCCACTGTCAGGGCTCTGAAGAGCAAATCCTGTTGGTCATCAAGGAGCGTGGGACCCCATGGAGAGTTGTGGCTCAGGAGTAATGGGGTTTCTGAACCCCCTTTCTGCACTCCCTCAAGGTTGGGCCTTAAGATGGCCAAGAAAAGGGAAGAAGATGGATTGTGGACTGTGTCCCTACAAAATAAATGTGGCTCCTCCACACCGTGTGGGAATTGTGCCCCATCTGATCCCACCACACCGAGGCGAGACACTAAGGGCGTGCAAGGGGAACAGAGCAACAAAGTCCCCAGGAAATGCCAAAAAGAGGCTTTGGGGCCAGGGCTTGGCACCCCATCAGACTCGACCGGAAAACACTCCTAAAGGCCAACAAACAGTCCTTGAACTAAAAAAAAATTAAAATAAATGTGGCTCCTTGGACTCGGGTGGGCTCTCTGTCATGTTCGTGCAACGATGTGAAGCTTTAAATGCACGAGAGCAGATGAAGAGGGACCGTAAGTGCCCATGGCACCCAGGAACACAAGCTGAAGACTCGTGCCCTAGAAGCCTCCCCCCAAACTCCTGAACATAGAAAATAAATTTGTTTGAGTCACACTTGCTTGGGCTACCTGCTACAGCTAACTCCAGAAGGAAGATGGCATCCTAGTGGGAGTGGCCAAGGCCAGGTCACTGGGCTAGAGAGGCCCATCAACCCTCGTCCCATACACACCTGCTC
>NW_022111358.1:45616648-45617713 GCF_000313985.2 Echinops telfairi
TTTTTTTTAAACACTGAGCTAAAATCCATACCAAAGGCTTCCCTCTTCAATCTTCAGTAGTAAGTGCTTCAAGTTGTCCTCACTGTCAGCCAGCAAAGTTGTCATTTGCATTTGGCAGGTTGCTGATAAGCCTCCTCCAATCCTGATGCCTAGTTGTCTTCAAACAATCATTTCTGGAATTATTTGCTCAGCCAACAGATTGAACAAGTATGGTGAAAGGATACAACCCTGAAACACACCTTTTCTGATTTGAAACCAGGCTGCGTCGCCTTGCTCCACTGGAAGAACTGCCTCTTGGTCTATACACAGGTTCCACAGAGCACAGTGAAGGGTCCCGGGACCCCCATTCTTCTCAACGTTATCCCTAGTTTGTTGCGATCCACACAGTGGCATATTTTCCCATAGTAGATACTATGCAAGTGAGCATCTTTCTGGTGTTCTCTGCTTTCAGCCAAAATCCGTCTGACGTCAAGAAGACTCAAACCTACAGTCATCAAGTCCCTATAGGACAGGGTGGAACTACCCCTGTGGGTTTCCAAGACTGTGGTTCTTTATAGGAATAAAAAGCCTCATCTTTCTCCTGCAGAATAGCTAGTGGTTTTGAACTACTAACCTTGCAACCACCACATAACCACTGTGCCACCAGCCTCAGGTGTTCCAGCCAGATCATTCCTCATTCCATGTCCTCTTCTGAATCTGGCTTGAATTTCTAGCAATTCCCTCCCTATGTTCTGCTGTCACGGTTTTGAATTATCTTCAACAAAATTCTACTTGCATGTGATATTACTGTTATTGTTTGATTATTTCTTTTTATTTTCATTATTTCTGCGTCTGTTAAGTCACCTTGCTTTGGAATGGGCACAAAATATGAATGTTTTCCAATCAGTTGGCCAGGTAGCTTGTCTTCCAAATCTTTGGTGTAGATAATGGAGCACTTTCAGTGCCATCTCAGAGTTGTTTTTGAATCAGTTCCAACTCATGGTGACCCTGTGAGTACAACAGGACAACAGTCTGCCGGGTCCTGTGACACCCTCACGTTGTGGTGTTTAAGCCACTGTGTCCACC
>NW_022111358.1:45618145-45619617 GCF_000313985.2 Echinops telfairi
TCAGCACTGACGTGGGTCTCCACCTGGCTCCTCCAGCTCCAAGGATCTAGCGTAGCTCCATGTGTGTTGTCGTCAGGAATACCAAGCAGAGTGTGTGTGTGCCCTGCCTCCAGTGAGCTATTTATCTCCGTAGAGCCTCGAATGGAGGTCATCAAGCAGCGACCTGATTGGCAGACTAAACTCCACCCCTTCACTCTTCATAGTCTCAGGTTGGCACCAGATGATGTAACGACCACAGTCCTTCCGGCAGTCCATGGTATTTTCAACGTTTTCCACCGGCGACATCATTCAAGTCTCTTCTGGTCTTCCTTGTTCCTTGTCCCACTTTCACGTGACCTATGAACACACCTTGGCTCAGATCAGGCTTAAAGTGATGTCTTTGCCCCATTGGGATTGCTGAGTCAGCATTGACTCAATGGCAGTGGTTCTTGGTTAACTAGAAAGTCGAACACCCTTCAGCCAACATGTCACATTGACATCGAGTCTGTTCCTACTCAGTGACCCCATAGGACAGGGCCGACCTGCCCACTGGATTTTATGACCACAGGGCTTCAGGGCTGTCACCTCTGCAGCCGCCTCTCTCTCCCAGTGACACATATCGACTGAGTGCCTACTTTTCCATTAGCCACTGAGCACTGATGGGCCATGCCATCTGCATGCCTTAAACATGTCACATGGGCTCCCTAAGCATGTTGTACAGATAGATCCTTCCATCCCAGCGGTTCTCAGCCTGTGGGTCGAGACCCTTTTGGTGGTCTAGCGACCCTTTCACAGGGGTTGTCCAATTTATAACAGTAGCAAAATGACAGTGATGACGTAGCAACAAAAATAATGTTATGGGGGGAAAAATGATGTTATGGTTGGGGAGTCATCACAACATAAGGCCCTGTATTAAGGGCTGCGGCATCAGGAAGGTTGGGAACCGCTGGTCCACCCACTGCCATGGGGTTAATAGCCAACTCATGGCCACCCCACAGGACCAAGTAGAAGTGCCCCCAGCAGGCTTCCGAGCCTGTTGAGCTTCAAGGCAGCAGACAGCCTCAGCTCTCGCCCACTGCTTAGTGCACTGCCCCATCAGGTCGCCTTACAAACAAGTAAGGGCTCCTGAACCCCATAGGGCCTTGTGGCAATTAGACGTTATGTCCACCTGACCCTGCGTGAACTCAGAGGGGCGGAGTCCCACCGATCCATCAGGTCGCAGCCTGACGATGCCTCCTTGGAGGTGGGGAGGAACTTCTCCTTCCTCCCTCTGCCCCTCTTCCCTTCCTCTTTGCCAGGACTCCGTCCGCCTGCCTCCCAGCATAGCCCTAATGTGGACCACTGGCCCTGGGGGCCCACTGGCAAGTGGTCAACGCCCTGCCATGTTTCCACTGACCTTGGGTCCACGTGACTGACTGCACCCTACCTCACGTTTCTGCACCATCGGCCTGCAGCAACCCACCTCTGAAGAGGCTCCGGCCAGCATTGGTCAC
>NW_022111358.1:45623553-45625245 GCF_000313985.2 Echinops telfairi
TTATATATATTTACATATGTACATACCTTTATTTAGGCCTCTATAAATGCCCTTTGCCTCCTAGCTCTTTCCTCTGTTTCCTTTTACTTTCCTCTTGTCCCACTAGCATGTTCAGCCTTCATTTGGGTTTCACTAATTCCTCTGGGTTACGTTACCGTTGGTCATGCCCTACCAGGCCTCCTACATCCTCCTCACCACCGATTTGGATCACTTGTTGTTCTCTTGTCCCTGGGTTTGTTAACCACCACTTCCTTTCCCCCACCTCCCCCTCTCTCATGTCCCCCTGGAACCACCAGTCTGTTGTTTTCTCCTCCAGGTTGTTCATCCAGTCTATCTTAATTTAGACAGACCTGCGGAGATAATAACATGCACAAAAACAAGACAGAGCAAAACAAAGCAACACAAGAAAACAAAACAACAAAAAGCCAATGACAACAACAAAAAAACCAACCCAGCAACAACAACAAAAAGCTTGTAGTTAGTTCAAGGACTGTTAGCTTTTAGGAGTGCTTTCTGGTCGAATCTGATGGGGTGCCAAGCCCTGGCCCCAAAGTCTATTTTTGGTATTCCCCGGGGACATCGTTGCTCTGTTCCCCTTGCTGTTCTGTACCACGCCCTTAGTGTTTTGCCTCGGTGTGGTGGGATCAGATCGGGTGCAATTTCCACAGTGTGCGGCGTGCCCATTTCCCCCTCTCTTACATCCTCTGAACAAGGAGAGACCAGTAATTGCACCCTAGGTGGGCATTCATGAGATTTGAGGACCCCCATTGCCACCCACCAAGGTGCAATGTAGAACATTGTCTTTGTGGATGAGGTTACGCCAACTGACCTTGGCATCCCGAGACCATGGTCCTGTGCCCCCAAGGCCCCTGTAACTCATTCCCTCAAAGAAGCCTTTGACTTTGGGTACGCCTTTCTTAGGGTAGACAGGACAACGCAAATCTCGTGGGGCACACCAGGGACTTGTCTTTTTCTGGAAGCCCCACCATTACCAGCTGGCTGAATAGGGGGTAGGTCCCATCCCTGGACTAACTCAGGCCAGTGAACCCAGCGTTAAGGGGCTCATCTGCTAAGAGTATTGCTTCTGCAGTTTATACATGCTAACTCAAACCCCTCACAACCTGACCATCTCCTTGTTCTTCCCGAAAACCATGCCCAATCATTTCTGGGAAGGCAGTGATTATACACTCTACTGGAAGTCATCTCCATGCTGGAGGGGTGGGGCGGGGCCCTGCAGGTGACCTAGTTCAGAGCTGTTAGGGAACTGAGGCTGCTAAACCTGAGGAAAACAGCTGGGAGCGGCACAGCTGAGAAAGCACCAGGCCTTACTGCCTGCCTTGGAATTCTAATATAGCATGTTGGTCTAGAACTTTCTATCTGTACCTCAGGGGACTCATTTTGTTATCTGACTCCTGTTCCCATTTCCTAATAACCTTATCCCTTCTTCCCTTCGGAGGGCTCCTCTTGGGCCACCACTATGACCAAACACCCCACAGAGAGGGGTCTAAAGTCAACTCAAGCCAATGCTGGCAAGCTGGTTCTGACTCACTTAACTGCCCCTCAGAGCCGCGTGGCTCTCTCTGTTCTTTAGGGCACCAGGTACCCTTTCTCCCGCAGAGCGGCTGGTGCGGAGTGGCCAAGCTCTTGGGTAGCAGCCGAGGGCTTCATGACTCAGTCACTTCACCACCAGGG
>NW_022111358.1:45626735-45631871 GCF_000313985.2 Echinops telfairi
GGCGGGTTTCTCCTGGACGGCACGGGCGCCGGCGCGACGGGGCTGGGCACAGGGGCAGCAGGCACGGGTTTCTCCTCGCTCGGGCCCAGGCTGGCAGACAGGTCTGGGTCCACATTTTCTAGGGCAATGGAAAACAAGGAAAAGGGTGGAACCGCTGCCGGTAGAAAGACAAGGGCAACCCTCCCAGCCAGCCCGGGTGGGGGTACCCCAAAACCAGCCGTGGAGAACCCTGGGGAGCAGAGTGTCATTGACGTCCGTGGGTGCTGGGGACGGCCTGCACAGCAGCTGGGTAATGTTTGGACCTATTTGTTCCCGTTCTCCTGCGTGGGCTCTTCTCTAAAGGATCCAAACAACTGAAGCCTCGAGTACTTGGAGACAAGGGGCTCCCAGGGGACCCTCTTCTTCCCACTCCCAGCCCACCCTGCCGGACCACCACCTCTACCCGCCGTAGGCAGCTTTCTTGGTTGAACACATCCATACCCTACAGCTCATCACAGACACCGAGAACCCAATAAAACCCACCCTCCCTGCCGCTGAGTGGGTGCCGACGCACGGCGGATGCCCTGCAACAGGGCAGAACTGCCCCCGTGGTTTCCGAGACTAACTGCTCACCGGAGTGGACAGCCCCCTTTCTCCCGAGGAGCACCTGGGGGTTACTGACCGCCGACCTTTCAGGTCGCAGCCCAGCACGAAACCACTCCGCCACCAGGGCTCCCGCAGACACTGATGAGCGGGGTCAACTGTGGCAACACTGTGTTTCTTCAAGCCCCTCCAAGAGAATACAGGCCAAAAAGTCACACCACTTGCCCAAAAAGTCCAAGGGGAAAGAGAAACGTCTACCATTTTGCCCAAATCACAATTCTAAAAAATGAGTTGGGAAAAAAATAAAGCACAGATGGGCTGTGATTAAGAGAGCGGTAAGAGCCCCCAATAAAATGCTTTAAAAAAAAGTTTTAAAAGGCAGAGAAGCGCACAGCTGGGAGTGTCACGGGGGCCAGGAGAGGCAGGCGAGAGCCACCTCACAGGGCGACCAGGCAGAGCTGTCCAGAAGCAGGCTGCCACCTCCAGCCCTCCCGCACAAGAGCGGCTGTGGGGTCCACGCCCAGCACTCAGCCGCTGGGCCAGCAGGGCTCCTACTGAGAAGCCCTCCCGGTGTGTCCCTTCACCGCCTGGGAGATTCGGTTCACGTCATTGTGCATACAGAGCCCCCACCATACAAAAGAAAACTCCCCATTAAACAACAGATAATCAAGAGATAGACGAGCCCATGAATTCAGCCCGAGTCAACATATGGATTCAAGTTGTGCCATTTCTGCTGGTGGGTGTGATGAGACGGGCACTCCCCGGGCTCCCCATCGTCTGGGGCAACCACGCGGGTGCTGAAGCCAGTCTTCAGAAGGGCACACACTACCTATCGCTCCACAGGGTGGTTTCAGGCCCTGAAAATGCCTCTGGGCTCCCTTGAGTTTATATTGTCCTACACTTAGTAGGGGGATGACTTTGTGCTCCAAATAGGGAGTAACCACGCACCACCGCCTCCCCCAGTAGGGAGACTCGAGTCCCTGGGGGGTGGCAAAGAGGGTGCCAGTGCCTGGCCGATACCCAAACAGCCCGAAGTCCGAACCCACCCAGAGGTGGCCTGTTTGTGAGTGAACTTTCCGGCGGAACTGGATTGGCCTTTAAGCCACCAGCTCCACCCAGAACGGGGTCCTGCCTCTGACAAACGAGCAATGTGGCAAACAGGCGGGGGAAGCTGTGCCCCCCTTCCAGCCAGAGCAGTTCGCCCGAAGCTGCCTGCCCTTGACCCACCTGCTACTGCCCCACACCTGTGCTCCGCTCGTTCCCCTCACCAGCCAGCTCTTTCTCGTGGCCTTCGTTATACAAGTGCCAATAAATACTCCCAAGATTTAAAACAACTCAGCCGGTGATTACAGCTCATTCCCCCCATGTAATTGGTGACAGGCCTGCGCACCAGCCATCTATCTCGGCCTTTAAGCTATCATTCAGGAGATCACTGGTAACCGAGTGAGCAGCTTGGTATAAAAACTCTAAATTAAAGGTTGTGAGTGGAGCTCAAAATGCCGAGTCACTTGCTTAACTCCAAAGTCTTCATTAGAGCTAACAAACACCAACTGGATTCATGGCCGCTCATCTGCAATGAGCCCTCCCATCTTTGGGCTTGAATTGTGCAGGAAACTGTAACCATCTCCCTCTGGAAGCAGAAAATCCAACCACATTTCCCACTCGCTCATTTCATTCTCCTCCCCTGGCCACCCCAGCTACGCTCCCACCAGGGCACGACCCTGCCTCTCTCCGGACAGGGTTCCAAACCACTCAGGTCAGGGCCGTTCTAAAACCACCACAGAGCCGGAGGTTCCGTCCTCTGATCCACTCACCATGAATATCGCCTTCTCCCTGCAAGAGAAAAGTAAGTGGAAGGGTTACTTGGGGCTTTAGCGCTGCAATCCACAAATAACCACAGTTCCAGGAAGCAGCATCCAAACCACATGTGGAGTTCCGTTTTTTAAACACACGCTCTGCTTTCTTCATGTGTTGCTGTTGAGAATAAGGCACAGACGCCAATTCAGCGTCTGCGCGCACAGCTCAGCGACACTGGTGAGTCTCGAATGGCCCTCCTCCACGAGCGTACAGAACCGCTGTCCTCGCTGAGCCCATCTCCACAGGTCTGGAGAGTGCAGTGCTCGGGCACCGTCTGTCCTGTTAAACTGGACGACCGTCTGCTTTCAAGAGGACTGCAGGGAGACTTTCATGTGGAGACTAACTGCGGGCAAGAAGGGGGCCTGGGGAGGACGCAGTGGTTACGTGCCGGGCTGCTAACCTCAAGGTCAGCAGTGCCAGGAAACACCAGCTGCTCTAGGGGCGAAAGAGGAGGCTTTCTACTCCTGTGAAGAGTGACGGTCTTGGTGCAGTAGTATGAGTGGAGGGCTGCTAGCCACGGGATTGGCGGTTCAAGCCCACCAGCCGATCCCTGGGAGAAGATGAGGGCATTTGCTGAAGAGAAAACCTACATTGGGTCAGCAAAATCAGTGTCAACAGCAGTGGGTTTTGTTTAGGGCAATGGTTTGGGGGCTGGAATTTAATGTTGATGCGGTCAAGTACAGGGTCCCATCCCCTTTAGAAAAGCAACCTTTCTTCAATTTGGGACGATGCTACACAGTCAGCATCATTCTGAGCATTTGGCCCCCAAACCACACTCCCTTCCATTGCCCCCATGCTGCCCCACAGCGACCCTTCAGGACAAGGTTGAACGTCCCCTACGAGTTTCTGAGACTGTCACTCAGAGTAAATCGCTCCATCTTCTCCCACAGCGAGGCTGGCAGTTTCGAACTAGTAACCACTAGTTCGACCGAGAGACCCAGGGAGGGAGCGCATCCAGAGAAAGCAGAGTCTGGGGGGTAGGGATGCTTGCAGCACAGGTAAGGTCATGTGCACTCAACAGTTCGTACCCCTCCTCCACGTCTCTCAATCTCCCACCGCTTTCCAAATCCTCTCTGTAAAAAGCCGTTAGTGAACAAAGAAATGGAGTTTCTAAGGCATTCTCACTGCACGCCGGGCCTTTTCCTTGGGTCACACTGACCTTCAGGTCGAAACAGTCTCCAGAGTTTGTTTCCGAAGAGCTTCTCGTCTGGGGCGGCAAGGGCTCGGAGTCTTCCCTGCCGTCACTGGCCTTGGCACCTGTGAGACAAAAGGCACGTCCGAGAGACCACAAAGACGGACGGACGGAGGAGCGGGCAGGGCGCGGGGGAAGCTGGCCTTCTATGTTGGTCTTGGGTCACAAAGTGAGGTCAAGCCTCCCTGAAAAATCACACACAGACAGAGCAGGCACACTCGCTGCTGCCCAGGTGATTTCCACTCATGGTGACCCCAACATGTGACAAAATGGAGCTCTGTTCCAAACTGTTATCTTGGCTGTCACCTTTGTAGACCCAGAAGCCAGGCCTTTCTTCTAGGACACAGCAGGGAGGGGCCGGGTTTGAACTGCCCATCTTCGGGTAAGCAGCAGACCACAATCCCTCGCGCCACCCAGGGACCTAGCAACAATACCCATCCCCGTCCCCGTCCCCCTCCCTGGGAAGGACGACGCTGGCTTACTCTGCCAGTCACTCAGACGCCGCAGAGTCCCCGCCTGTGCACCAGCCTCTCCTCTGAGGAAACACGTCGTAACTTTCTATTTGTTCACGACTGAGCCAGCAGGAGCGGGTTCGAGAGCCAAGTCACTTAGAGGGCTAAGTGCGCCTGACCCAGCCATGGTATTTTCAGTCACCTCGTGACAAAGGTAGAAGACAGCCAAACCGACCCATGTGACTCACGGTGCTGGCAGAGAAGACAGAAGGTACCATGGACGGATGGACGGACGGAAGAACCGTGATCTACCCTGGAGGAAGTACAGCCAAGAACGCTTCTTAGAAGCATGGATGGCATGACTTCCTTTCACTGATTTTGGATGCATCTAGAGAGACCGTCTCTGGACAAGGACACCATGCTTGGTAAGGTCGAAGGTCAGTGGGAGGGGAGAGGAAGTGCTTCCAAGAGACCAACTGACACCGTGCTTGACCATGGCGAGGGGCACGGACCGGGCAGTGTCTCCTGCTGCCTGAGCCGACTGCACAGCAACAACGGGGAGCTAGTGCCCGAGCAGCTGAGGGGGTCTGATGACAGGTGGGAGCGATACCTGTGCACTTGGCCCAGGAAGGGGAGCTGTCTTCAGACGTCCCAAAGATGTTGGAGGCCATTTTGTTCCTCCGCACAGGTTGTTCTGCTGGTTCGTCAAAGCCTAATGAGAAATTGGAGCCACCACCCGGAGGCCGCAAAACCCTAGAAACAATGGCAAAGCACGCTTTTCAGACAATTGGACCAAAAGGTTTCCGGCGCGTCGTCAGAGATTAGGAAATGGCCAAGACCCTTTACTCCTGGGCGGGACAGTTGCAGGAAAATCTGGGAGCAGGTCTTGTTATTCATTCTTTACAAACCAATCATTTCCACTTTTGTTTTCAGCTGAGTTCTCAAAAAGGACAGCACACACATATAAATAAATAAGCTCACTTGCCTAGCTTAGCAGCCCGGGGAGAGATGGTAATAGAAAGTCCTCCCCCGGAGATGAGCCAGTCAGGGTGC
>NW_022111358.1:45633357-45634509 GCF_000313985.2 Echinops telfairi
TGATGCCAGGGGCTTAAGTGGAGAGCAAATGTTTTGAGAATGACGAGGGCAACGAATGTACAAATGTGCTTTACACAATGGATGGATGTATGGATGTATGAATTGTGGTAAGAGCTGTAAGAGCCCCCAATAAAATGATTTTAAAAAGGAAAAGAGAAAAAAGACCTGATTATCTAAGCCTGTGGCCAGGCAATCCCAAGTTTCCAAGCGAAGCCCCTCACTGGTAATCTCGGCTCCCTGTGCGCCACTAGGAAGGCTGAACGCCAGCCCCCCTGGTTTGGGTACCAGCATTTTCATAAGGTTTCCAGTCTTCTCTTCGTGAGCCCACATGTCACTTAGAAGCGTCTTTGTATTTACATCAGACTAGGGACGGGAGGGGGGGTGTCTTTCCAGCTACTGATGTCTAGTTTTTAATTACAATGTGGACAGACGACAGAGCTTAGATGACATGAATCCTTGATATTTAAGGAGATTTGCTTTGGGGTCAATGTGTGGTCACGCCTGTACATGTTCCCCATGGGCTGGAAGAGAAGGCGAGGTCCCAGGTTCTAGATGGGAGGACTGGATCGGGCCTGCTTACTGAGTTCAAATCTTCTGGTGTCTTAAACGCTCGCATCACGAAATGAGAGAATCTGTTGGCAACTCTGCCTCTGACGTCAGGCTTCAGTTTCTCCCATCATTCCATCAGGAGAGTCCTCTCTCTCAAAAGACTGGGCCTTGGAGGGGTGGGGTGGGGTGGGCGCAAAAAAAAGGACTGGGCTTTCTGAGTGGTTTAGATCGGACCGTCAGACAGGGAAATTGTGGGTCAATGGGTACCAACCAGCTGCGAGCCTCCACATACCCCCCAATCTCACTCCGTTCACCCCAACACGCTGCAGGGAGGCCACGCCTCCCTCTAAAAAAACGAAAGCAAAAGCACCCCTGGAAAACAATCAGACAGAGCCCCGATCCTGGAGAAAAGGTCGTTCTGAGCACAAGACGGAAGGCCAGAAACTGCACACACAGAGGACACCTGGCAGAAATCAAACCTGACACTTCGCGAAGGAAGGACCGTGTCATAGTCCCCAAAGAGCTCTTGAAACGCATCGCACGAGAAAAATGAACAAGTACTCACAGGCAGGTGGAAATATGAAATGGTCTCAGACACGCAAC
>NW_022111358.1:45635768-45637896 GCF_000313985.2 Echinops telfairi
GGTCACAACTGTTTACCTCTGTCATACACAGCACAGAGGCAGTCATAGGAAAAGGAACAAGCCTGGCTGTTTTCCAATAAAACTTTATTTATAGACAATTTGAAGTTTGCATTTCACATCTTTTTCTCATGCCATGAAAGAGTCTCCCTCTCCCCACAACCATGTACAAATATTAACCATCATTGGTAGTTGGGAGCCCTGCTGTCTGGTCCCACAGCCTGACCTTTAAAAGCGAATTCAGGCTCCGAACAGCTTCAAGGGCAATCCCCCACAGGAACGTGACAGCGATGAGCTCAAACCCCAAGTCTACAGTCCTGCGTCAGGTTTTCTCGTTTGCAAACCTTACACTGCGTGGTCCGGTCCTTGAGTATAGGAAACCCACGTTATATTTCCTATGTGGCTCCCGCTCCTCCCCTCAGCCTGCCCATAGAATTCACAGTCAATAATTACTTCAGATTTCCCCGAGGAGGGAAGACCCTATTGCATTTCTCATATGGCCCCTCCCCTGAAGCAAATATGAGTGTCTGCCATGGTGAATCCCAATTTTTAACTTACAGTAAATAACCATGTCATATTCCCTCAGGGAGCCAAGAACCTATTGCACTTAAAACCCCACGCTCCGTATTAAGGTGTCATATTAAGCATCTACTTAGATGAAATGATATCACGTCAATTCCCATCAGTCTACCGACTAAGACAAATGTGGGCAGGCGTACCACTTCCTAAAGATGACCATTTCAGACTGGCTCAAATCACAGGTGTAACGGTGTTCACAGATCCTTCATCAGCTCCTCTTCAGTTAACAGTCTGAAGCAATGAGCTTTTCATCATTCGCACCCTTCAATCAGCAAAGATTCCTTAAAATATTACCCTCGGCTCCAACTGGCTTTGCTCCTGGAAGATCACGAACTGTTTTATTAATTGTTCATACTGAGCACTGAAGTGATTGATTTGGACCACTTGAAAAGTGCCTAGCCCTAATGGGCTATAACGTCTTTTTTACCATTTAAAAAAAAAGACAGCAGTCCCAAACCCCAGCTGGTAAACAAGCCACAGCTCTGGCCAGAACTTTTTAAAAGGCCGACAGCCTGCTCCCAACAGCAGGTGATCCCGCCATACAATGACGTCATGTTGTAGCGCCCATGTGTAGGAACCATGCAGCTCCCAACAAAGGTCTGGATCATAAGGCAGAATGACTTCACTCTTAGTATTTGTAAGGAGTCTCCTGCTTGCTCAGCCACACACATTACGAATGAAGTCAAAATGACACATTTAAGACTCAGCCAAACAAAACGTGTCCCTATACTATGGATGGCAATTAAAAACATATTTTTCTTCTCTCATCCCCAACCTTCCTTCTCACTTTAAACCTCAGCGTTCCCATCAGACTTTTGCAACCCACTCTCCCCCGGTCCAAACATATCATGTGTTCGTGGAGCCCGGAGGGCGGTACCCGGAGGGGAAAGGGAGCAGAGGCAGAGAAAGGAGCGGGCCACAGTGCGGGGATCACACACTGGGCGGCACCCGGGTGACAAAAGACGATGAAAACATTCTTGCAAAACCGGAACCATCTGTCTCCACTTCAAAAGCACAGACTGAGAAACGCTAAGTGCGAGCAGGCATTTCACCTGGTTTCTCCACTCAACCCCAACGGATCAGATCCCGGATTTCAAGTCACATTCCAACAACCGGCGTGGGACCAGCGGGAAGTGGACCTCCCGGCACAAAATGAAAAGCTACAGCTCACTGTGTGCCCAGTGTCCCTGCAGAAAATTATCGGCTTGGCAGGATGACAACCAAAGAGGCAGTGAGTGTATTCTCCTAGGCCTGTCTTTATTACTCAGCTCCTCAGCCTCCCAAGAACTACTAATCTAGTCCCAAAATTATCTTATCTGCCCGGTGCGAGCCTTCAAATGGCAAGAAAGGAGTCGGAACGGCTTTCCACTGAGGCGTCTTTGTGTGCCCAGGTCTCTAACCCCTGTGAGCGACTGCTATTTTCAGTCAGTCTGTCTGAAACCCCACAAAATGGCTCCCTTTGTGCCACTTGCCCAGGACCCCAAGGCTGGCCACACCAGCCTACAGGTCGTCATCGGTGGCAATACGCGTCCAGAAAAAAGTGCCACCTAGC
>NW_022111358.1:45638977-45640290 GCF_000313985.2 Echinops telfairi
TCTGCTGTTGGGGTCGACGCCCTTGAAAGTGGTGGTGGTGGTCATGGTGGCCAGGAACGCGGAGGGCCGGCACGAAGAGCCGCTGGGAGAGGACCGAGCCCGAAGCGCGCAGAACCACTCCACAACCTACTACCGCAACCGCTGCAGGAACCTCCGCCACCGCCGGGCTCCGGCCGCCGCTTTTATAGCTTCCTGAGGTCCCGCCTCCGGCCCCTCCCCATTGGCTAGTTCAAACCGTGATCTTCTCTCCTATTGGTTCGCTTAAGTGTCAAGCGCGGCGCAGCATCACGAGAGGCTCTGGCGGCCACAGCTCAGCCTAAGCCCGCCCACTTCCTGGGCTGGGAGGGTCTGGCCAGCTCTCCCCCTCCTCCTCCAAATCTGGGCTACGATTGGCCGGAGGGTGAACCTGCCCCACGCGCTGTGCAAGGCCTGCTCGTTGTCCCCGCCAGAAAGTTACCTGATAAGAGGCGGAAACTGGCTGTAGGGGAGTTGGGGCCAGAAAGTCAAGGGTGATGTCGCTGTTACCGTCCCCTCGTTCGCCTCACTCGGTCATGGGGTGGATAGGCACAGCATCTTCCTCTCTCAGAAATGAAAATTGCAGCTACAAGTTGACATTGATTTGTTGACTGCCTACTGTGTGTCCCCTTTGGAAACCCGGCCGCCCCGCAGCCTCGGCACTGTGAATCTGCAGCAGAAAGCACGCCAGGAGATCCTAACCCCTGTGCGAGCGAGTGCCTGGGAATTCCTTACATGTGAACATTACCATTTTGCTCTCACGGGTGGTGCGTGCACTGGACCAAAATTGCAGTCGTCCCGATTTGGGGGCTTGTTCTAAGGCTGGGGAACTTGCGAGAAGGCAGCCCTGGCCTCTGCAGCTGTTTACAGCCCTTAAGTCATGCTTCTTCCACCTGTCCGGGTAAATCTATCCCCGCAACAAATGCAGGCACATTTAGGAGGCTCAAGAGTGACTGATGAGGAGTTCGTAATAGAAATGTCTTGGCTAAACCTGAGAGGAGAGGAGGCAGTTGGGTCACCCCTTCTCCTGGTGGGTGCAATGCTAAGCCTCAGTATTTCCATCCACTCGCAGGACATTCCTCTCGGCAGGGCCTCCCCCACTCCTCCCTCTCTCCTTTCTCTGTCCGGTTCCCTCTCAGTCTGTGTCTCCTTTCAGGCTAGACTAGACCAGTGACATGCCGTCCTCCACAGTCAGCTGTCTGCTGGGAATCAAGGAGGAGAAAGCTGGGTGTGAGCCTCCACGCATCTTCTCTGAGCATTCATTTTGTTTCTAAAATTCGGATGAAATCATACATGAC
>NW_022111358.1:45641646-45651340 GCF_000313985.2 Echinops telfairi
GGAGTCAACCCACCTCCTTGGTGATCATCTTCTTCTTGGCTGCCCTCCTCCCCAACCAAGCACGCTGTCCTTTTCCCAGGGACGGGGCTCCTGACATGTCCGAAGTAGAGACCGCCGCGCATTTGGCTGCATATCTTCCAAGGCGGGTTTGTGTTTCTGGAAGTCCACAGCACAGCACCATGATGCACACGTGTTGATTCTTCCATGGTCCCTACCCAACTGTCATATGCATGACGCTAGTGAAGAGACCTCGGCCTGGCTTGGGTGCCCTGCAGTCCTCCGCGTGACAGCCGGCTCTTCGACGCTTGGGAAGAAGTCTTGTGCGATTTGCCCAGTGCAGGGTGTCCCTTGTCAGTTTGTCACGTTTGTCATCCTGTGGTGGCTTGCATGTTGGGGAGATGCCGGAGGCTATGTCCAATACCTACCAGCAGGTCACCCGAAGTGAACAGGCTTCAGCAGCGCTTCTAGACTAAGAACGGACTACGGGAAGGAGGAACGGGTGTCTGTTTTTGAGGAATTGGCCACTGCAAATATTATAAATAGAATGGCAATGGGTAATGCCAAACAGGAGTCCTTAGGTGGCACCCAGCTCCTAATCAGGCCAGTTGGAGGTTCAAATCCACCCAGAGTGGCATCGGATGAAAGGCCTGTGGATCTACGTCGGAGAAATAAGTCCTGAAAACCCTATAGAGCCTTGTTCACCTCACACACACGGAGTTGCCATGGACTGTAATATGAAGACAGCCACCGCTTTTCATGTAAAACCAGCATCTGTTGTAAGCCGTTGGGAACACTGATCCTCTCCTAAAGCCAACTGGCCACACATGTGTGAAACGCCTTACTCACAGCCATCAAATGGCTTCTACTGCACAGTGACCCTACAGGGCAGCTTCTGAGACTAGCTCTTCACAGGAGTAAAAAGCTCCCTCTCCCCCGCCCCTACCCACCTGGCATGGAACAACTGGCCCTCCTGTTTATCTGTTCATGGGCTACAGCAAGTCCCACTTAAAATCGCTACGTTTTCTGCTACAAGAAGAGGTGGGGAAACAGGTAGAAAAGGTAGAGCTCTGCCCTCGTCATCTTCACCCTCAAAGATTAGGGAACATAACAAAACTGAAAATGGGACAGTAACAAAATTATATTTACCCACAGAACTGGACACCGGTCAGCACCAACAATTGCAAAAGGAGGGAGAGGGCAATGTGAACATTTGCTTTTTAAAATCACTAAGGCCCATCATAAGGAGTCCTAATGGCGTATCCACAGGGCTGTTCCCCCCAAGACCAGCAGTTCAGCACCCCCAGCTGCACGGGAGAAAGACAGTTTTCCTACTTCCATGCAGAGCTCCAATCTCAAAACCCCACAGGTATTGTTATACCCTGTCCTATAAGGTCACTGAATTTAAGTAGACTTGATGGCAATGAGTTTGGTTTCTTGGGCGGGCCACCATTTTGTTTAAAACAAACACACACCCAGGCTTCTATTAACAATTGCTACAGCATTGAAGGGTCTAGCAGATGGATGAAATCTTAGGACAAGAAATGGTCTCTTCAGTGACTGATGGCAGCTTGTCAAACATTTATGCAGCACAATTTAATACAGAAAAATCAAAACAGAGCAGCTAAGACAGAACTCGGCAGAGGGTCCCACAGTCTGTAGCTCTCTCCTCCTCCCACCCCCAACCAAATCGCAACATTCGTTGTAAAATCACTGCCTACCTGTGAATCCATTTCCACTTTTGAGAATGCTCATTATAGAGAGGAGCAGTCAGTTGTTCAAGCCTTCTTCTCCCTTCTTGTCCTGTCTTCTCGCCCTGAAACCGCTCACCTGCTGCATTCAAAGCACTCGGGTTTGTGTTTTTCCCATTTGCAATTCAATTCCCAGAGACTCATATTCGGTTCCCCCGCATTCTTGTAATCCCAGTAGTCTTGGAATTTCATCAGATCATACTGTTCTGAAGCCAGGGGCAAGAAATCCTTGTTAAGATTTCAGAGGGTTTGAAACCCTAATAACTTTCCTGTGCTGTTGACAGGAGTCTTATTGCTTCTTTCATTTGTCCCGGGGTCTATGGAAAGCTCTACTTTTCCATGCAACGTGCAATTAGCACCATCTGGAATGCATTTACTCAAACTAGAATAACCAGGAACTGCCATGTCTATGCAAAGATGGTGAGAGGGCCCAAGACGGGCACTGTTTTGTTCTGTTGTGCCTGGGGTCGCTATGAAAACAGACTCAACATTTCTTAACAACATCTACCACTAGTAAGATTTTAACCAAACACCAGAAGACCATTCCGCTCCAGGTATCTCCAGATACCACTCATTTGGTACCTCTTGGTTCCCAAGTACCTTTTTTGGCCCTATGAAGAGGCCGGGTGACATAGTGGTTGTGCATTGGGCTGCTAACTACAAGGTCAGCAGTTCGAAACTACCAGCTGTTTCTCAGGAGAAAGAGGCGGCTTTCTTCTGCTGTAGAGTTACGGTTTCAGAACCCCACAGGGGCAGTTCTAGCGTCCTAGAGGTCGCTACAAGTCGGACTTGACCTGATGGCAGGGAGTTGGGTCTTGGCGTTCCCGGCAGTGCTGGAGGCCTGGCATTTCAATCTGCCCGACTCACTCCAGTGAGCCGTAGCAAATGCTGGTCTCATTTTGGGATTTACCCTCCCTGGAAGGAGCTGGTGGCACAGTGAGCCAAGCGCTTTCATTATTAAAAGAAAGCGATGGGCATGTGCTGCTTCAGTTAGTTAAAATGATTGGATTAGTGAATATTCAAGTCAAGCTCACTGCCATCTGCTCCATGCTGGCTCATAGCTACTCTGCTGGAAAGCACCCCCGTTCCCCAGACTGTAACCCTTCGAGGGAGTAGAAAGCACCACCTGTCTCCCTGGGAGCAGCTGGTGGATTTGAACTACTCACCTTGTGGATCACAGCCCAACGGGTAAGCACTATTACCAGGGCTCCGGATGAATGAATGGCTTGTCCTACAAGTACGGTTTTACCAGCTTCAATTTCAACCACAGGCAACATCTGCTCCAGAGCTGAGAGGGGGTAAAGAGGGACGGGACTACTAGAGAGGTGGCAACAGGGAAGGCCCGGTTCGGAGGGAAGCGTGATCGGCACAGTGTGGGAACCACCAATATTACAGAACAGACTGTGTATCCACGGTTGAATAGGAAGCTAACGTGCGTGTAAACTTTCATCTAAAACAAGTTAATATTATCACAAAGAAAAATCAGAGACAACAGCTGCAACACGAGATCCAGAGGGCCACACCCTGGAAGGCTGGCAAGATTGAGGCGCCAACAAGGAGCGCAAGGAAGAAGAAATGTCCTGCACTTGACTGTGGCGACGGCTGCACAGCTCTCAGGAGGGAGCTACTGCAATGCCTATGGGAACCATACGGCAGTGACAGTGTTGAAAAGAAAGGAATCCCTTCAGTGAATCACTTGTGACTGGCCACACATCTTTACCGTCTGCAACCATCATTCCCAGTCAGAATTAGGATACTTCTGTCCGTTCTTTTCTTAGCTGTATCCTCACCAAAAACAAAAAGGCGGATCAGCCACGGGGAGAGATGGCCGGCGGGAGCTTCTTTCCTCCTGAAACCCATTTGCCACAAAGCAAATGAACCAACGGTCAAGCCTCCACGATGGAAAATGACCTTGTCATGTTCTGGCATGACCTTCCTCCGATTCAAGATTAAACAGAAAGGTTCACCACTTTTCTAAGGTTGGCCTGGCCCTCTTTGGTCTCCAATAAGCACTCAGTTGTGGCAAGAGAATTCACACGGCCATTATTTCCTCCTTTCTTTACTCCAAGAGCTGAGTAAGATTACCTGGCTTGAAATTGTCTCACTGCCCCCAATTCCAAGCTGCTATTTCTCTAGGTAAATAATCCTTTTTTTTTTTTTAAAGAAAACAAGTGTTGGTGACCGTGGAGTCCCCATTGGTGGGGGTGTAAAATGGCACCACTGCCGTGTAAAACCCTTTGAGTTCCTCAAAGACTGAACCTTGGGTGTGGGAAGGAGGCGGGAAATGAGGAGCTGATACCAAGGGCTCAAGTAGAAAGAAAATGTTTTGAGAATGCTGATGGCAACCAAGGTACAAATGTGCTCGACACAATGGATGGACCTATGGACTGTGATAAAAGTTAAAAGAGCCCTCAATAAAATGATTTAAAAAACAAAGGACTAAACCTTCTGACCCAGCAATTCCACTCCTAGGTCTACACCCAAAAGACCTTGAGAGACACTTGCACTCCACCGTTCATGCTCATTTCTCACAGTACTCAAAAGGTGGGAACTCAACGCCCATGATGAAGGGCTACACTGAATGCACACAGTGAATTTTGCCGTCCCAGAAAGGAATGAAGTGCTGAGCCCGAGTGCCACAGGGATGACCTTTGAAGGTGTTAAGTTAAATAAGCCAGACACAGGGGACAAATATTATTTAATTCCACTTGAATTTAGTCTCAAACCCACACGGCTGCAGTTTGTTTATGAGGTGCTCGCAAGAGAAGGGGTTTTCTAATCAGGGTTCATTTCAGAAACTCACAAGGGTCGTTCTACCCTTCCTGTACAGTTGGCATGGACTCGACGGCAGTGTTTCAGGTATCTGAAGGTACCCATTGGTGCTGGGGTTTATCCATTGGACTGCTATCTGCAAGATCAGTAGTTCAAAACCACCAGAGGCTCCAAGGGAGGAAGATAAGGCTTTCTACTCTCGAAAAGAATTAAGTCTTGGAAATCCAAAGGAGTGGTTCTCCTGTTGCTCTAAGTCTGTAGACTGATGGCAGTTGAGTTGGAGTTTAGAAGAGAATTGGGAAAAAAAAAAATTTTAAATAAAAAAAAAAAAGAAGGGATTTGGAGGTGCCCTGGTGGCATACTAGTTATGCATTGAACTACTCCCTACAAGGTCGGGGGTTCAAAACTACCAGCTGCTCCAAAGGAAAGAGGAAGTTTTCTATTCACATAAAAAATGAGTCTGGGAAAAAAAAAAAAAAAAAGTCTTGGAAAACCAAAGAGGCACTTATTCTACCCTGTCCTATAGTCACCGAGTCAGAATCAACCTGACGGCAGAAGTTTGTTTTTATGAGGTATTTAGAATAGGCAAATGCATACACTGGAAATAGAACAGAGGCTATCAGGGATGGTGGTGATGTTGGTAAGGTTTTGACTGGCTAATGTTTTCCTTCTTTCTCTTGTATATAGTCACTGTGAGTGGGAACTGGCTCAAGAGGAGGGTGTAATGAAGAGTTATTAACGGGCAGTTATGGTACAAAATATTTTAAGTATCTGGAATGCGATCGTGGTGAACGTTATACAACATTGTGAATATCCACTTTACTGTACACTAAACCGTGGTAAATGGCTGTATTTTATCATGGTAATAGGCAAAGGAAACCCTCTAACCCATCTGAGCTGCTCTCCTAGAGGCGAACGAACTTTCCCTTGTTGCAAATCCTAGTGATCTCCGAAGGTCACGTTAGCACTTCCTGGGCCAAATCAGTCCTCATTCCAGAGATTAAATAACTATACGCTCCTCAGAAGAACTCTTCATTACCCAGCCACTAGGCAGACCTAAGTCTCACTAGAAGATAGGTATACTGTATTCATTACCACTCCGTCCTACGTGTGCCTGGAAAGTACCACCAGAGTGCTCCTTGGAGGCAAGGGAGGTGAGACTGATGCACTCTGGACATGCTGTCAGGAAAGACCAGTCCCTGGAGGCCATCATGCTTGGCACGCAGAGGGCCAGAAGGAAAGAAGGATCTAATTGAGATCTAATTGCCAACAATTCCAGGATGGGGCAGTTTTTGGTGTGCATGGGGTCACTAGGGGTTGGAACCTACAGCCACCAAGTCTTAAAGCACCACCTGGAGCAGCGGTTCTCAACCTGTGGGTCAAGACCCCTTTGGGGGTCGAACGACCCTTTCACAAGGTTCACCCGATTCATAACAGTAGCAAAATTAGCTATGAAATAGCAAGGAAAATAATTTTATGTTGGGAGGAGGGTCATCACAACATGAACAACTGTATTAAAAAGTCAAGGCATTAGGAAGGTTGAGAAACATTGACCTAGACCAGGAGTGTCAAACTGGCGGCCCGTGGGCCACATGCAGCCCCCAAGGTAATTTTTTGTGGCCCACAATGCTCTGAAATAAAATGTAACGAGGGAAGTGTGTGTATGGTATTGCCTCGAACTCCCCTAAGCGCTGTTTTCTTCGTAACAATTTTTTTTCTATTTTCAGTTTATTTCAGAGCATCGTGGGCCACAAAAATTACCTCTGGGGCCACATGCAACCCGTGGGCCGCCAGTTTGACACCCCTGACCTAGATGATCAGCCCTCTGGTTCTCTCGGTGACTCAGAGAAGCGTTACAACCCTGAGGAAGCTTCTTCCTTCACGATTCATTAGGGTGCAATTCCATTGTAAGCATTTATTCAAACTCCTAAATGAGAAGACAATTTTATTCAGCACTTAATGAAACGAGTAAAATCCTCTTGGCCCTTCAGTTTCTGGTCAATGCTGAAGGCATGTCAGTCAGTAGAGATGAAGGGATGCAGTTAACACCTCAGCATCTTCCAGCACAGCCTTCATTGAGATAGGCTTTATTAGAAAATGAGCTCACTGAGATAGGCTCTGGGATAAGCAGCAAAAACAAAAAGCCCCACCCACCCCACTCCCGCAACTAGACCAGTTGATGTCAGTAGATTTGAACTCATGGCGACTCCGTGGGTCAGAGCAGACCTGCGTTCCACAGGGCTTTCAAGGCTCTGACTTGGGAAGCAATCACCAGGTCCTTCAGAGGTGCCTCAGGGAAGATTCAAACAGCCAACCCTTTGGTTAAAACTATTTTATAACAGAAACCTTTTATACAGAAACCCAACCAATGTAATCAGCTGATTACCAATCGACTGTTAAGGTGCTATCTCTGTGAGGTTACATCCCAGTTGCTTTACAAACGCGTTTAACCCCAGGTGGATCTGGAAGTGCTGTAAGAAGAGGGGCTCAGGAGTCCTTGCTAACAATTCTGGGGGATTCCAATGTGAATCCAAGACCCAGAAATACCGAGTCAGATTTAAGAGCAGTCACATCCCAAATCAAAAATCACCTCCAGTGGCACAGTTGGTCAAGAGCCAGCCCCACTCAAACAAGCACCCTCAAATCCCGGGGCTCCATTCCCTACTAGCCCCATGCCATCACCACTGCCCACTATACACTGACCCAGGTCTCCACCTTCTCCCCCAAACTGTCTTCACTGCTTACCCTTTTTCCTTTCTCATCCTATCCAGTCCCATCTTCTTTAGGTGGGCTGCAATCTGATCAGATTAATTTCCACACGAGACCCACCCCACACACACAAAAACAAACTAAAAGTAATTGGACACTCCTTTCTGAAAGGTTGTTTTGTTTGGGCCTCAAACATTTTGTGGGAATGCAGGATGTTTAGGGAACACAAATTTTCTTACCTCCCTAGATAGAAGTTTACCTAGATGTATTTGTCACTCAGGATATAAACACACCACGCTGTATGTTTATACTAAATTAATGTGAGAGTAGCCAGAAAGACTACTGTTTAGTGGCACATTAACCAGAAATGGAAATAGAATCCCATCACACGAACCTTTTGTCCTTAAAAAAAAAATGCACAAAACTCCCTTTAGTTACAGGTGTTTGGTTTATGCGAAATGTAACCCTGTGGTGTGGTACACTGGGTTCTGTGTTGGGTTGGTAACCACAAGGTCAGCGGTTCAAACCCACTATCCATGTGGTGGGGGCGAGATGTTTTTTTTGCTCCTGTGAAGATAGATGGACAAGCTCTGAAACCCACAAGGGCAGTTCTTCCTGTCCTACAGGGTCATTGTAAGCCAGAACAGACCGGATGGCAGTGAGTAGGATGGGTTTTTTAGAATAA
This sequence comes from Echinops telfairi, assembly GCF_000313985.2. NCBI lineage: Eukaryota > Metazoa > Chordata > Mammalia > Afrosoricida > Tenrecidae > Echinops > Echinops telfairi. The sequence continues at coordinate 45,649,561 of NW_022111358.1, forward strand.
AACTTTTTTACTACCAAAATAACTTCAGGCTTATTTTCAACATAGCAAAAGCTCATAGTTGATAATAAGTACAGGTCTTTGACTTGGGGAGAATCAATTTTATGATTGTAATCGTAATCCTAACACCACTTTGTAGACTAAAAAGCCCATGATTTAATAATTTTATTATACCCCAAATCAAAAAAACCATAGGGACTTCAAAAAGTTCATGGAGGAATGGAATGATTGAATTTTCCCACGAACCTTGACACCCCCTAGTACTTACCCGATTCCTGCATACTAACAACTTGAGCGCAAGTTTTCATGGAACAATTATAAAATCAGGTAGGTAGCACGATGCGGAGATAAAAGCCCAGTTAACGGAAGATTCAGACACACCCAGATCTGATCGTCTAGTCTAATGCATTCCTCATTCCTGGTCATTTACTAAAGTGGGGAAGAAAAAAAAAAAAGAAAGCTACAACCCCAGAAAAAGAAAATCTAAATAACTTAAGTGAATGAAATCACCCATTTGTGGTGAAACACATCAAAGAGGACCTGACCCAAAAATGACAAGTCTGTACACTATTGGGTAGAGTTTGGTTTCTGGAGACTCAAAAGTACAGGTTACTTAATGGGCTTCCAGAGACCTCCAATTCCCCATACCAAGCAAACTTTTACACCCATCTCTGAATCCTCACCTAAGAGCGAGACCCTCTACTTGTTTCGGCGCCTGGGAGATACTGCCCACTAGGGGACACAGGAATGATTCAAGGAAGCAGCAAAAACAGATGGCTACACTTCATCCTGGATTACTGGCTGTAGTACTCTTCCAATTGCCAGAGGGGACAGTAATTCTGCTTCTGAAAAAGGGGCTGGCCGGCCAAGTCAAGTTTGGGAATCTATGCTCTAGACTCCTCTGTCTAATACTGTGCCTGTCTCTACAGCTGTCATCTTGAAAAGTGCGATACCCTGATGAAGTCCTGGTAATGGGTGCACACATTTCCTGTCTACACCCTCTAGGAACCCCAAATCGTTTCAACCTCAATGGTCAGGATTGATTTTGACTCACAGGGACCCTACATGCTGTGAAGACTGTTAATCTTGACCCAACAAACAGCCTTAGCAGCTTTCTCCGGGAGAGTTCTAGCAGGTTCCAAGTGCCAATCTATTGGTTAGCAGCTGAGCACTTTAACCACTACATCTGAAATGGTCCAAATTCAAAACAAGAACTGCTTGTGTCAGGTCAGCAAGTGTTTCCTCAATAGAGAAGATGCAGGCTAGACTGGTTTTATGGTGTCAGCTAAGCAGGCCAACAACCACATCTCCCTCGGCTGCCTATACAGAGTGGTGGTTGTAGTAATGACAATAAATCCCCATCTTGACCCCAGGGTCTGTGTGCCTGGTAAAAGTCACCTGTGTGGATCTGGGCATAATGGAGCTTTCTGAGCAGAGGCCAAACATTCTGCTGCCGGTCATATCGGGACGGAGGTTATTAATTCCTCATTTTGCATTAGTCTGGCAGAAGAGGGAAGCAGCTTGAGATCCTCCTTAAAACCTAACTTCTAGTAGGTGTGCTCATGGCACCTTTGTTCTCTGCGTCACCTTCTTGCTGACTGGTCCTCAGAATAAAGAAAACAGCTGATTTTAAACAAGAAGTTTATTTAAACAACAAGACGCTTGACTTGAAGGGAAAACTAGGCTTCATTTCTTGGAGAGTAATTTACCCCTACTTAAAGACAGATTGCCCTACATGTAACAGCTACGTACAAAAAAGTTATAAAATTGTCCTTGGTTTTAC
>NW_022111358.1:45651747-45660294 GCF_000313985.2 Echinops telfairi
GGAAAGGAGCAGGCTCCCTCTTAGAAGACGCCTCCTGTCTGCTGCTGGAACACATCGATTGTATCTTCATCCTCCATTTCCAACTGGCACAAGAAACAAAACAAGTCAATAAATAACTCCGCCCTTCTTTCTTTATAAAGGGATCACTTTCAGATTTTGGCGTCCTGACAACAAATGCCCAAGGGTTCACCCACTCCCATGTTCCTTGTCTGAGAAACTCACTCTTCACTCAGCCTCCGTTTTAAACAAAGGGCACAGATGTCCCTGTTAAACAGTAAATAAACCCACGGAGTTAAATCATCTCACCTGTTCTTTAACTGCTAAAAATAGAAAGGTCTATTTTCACTGCAATGCAGTTTAGATGGACAAAGGTTAAGAATCACCTAAAAGTCAAGAGAAACTCAAAGAAATCAAACCAAGGCATACTCATAGACGATACAATCTCACGTTGTTACAGATTAAGAAGTATATGTGTAGGAATATGCCTGAGATACAGTTTTAGGCTAACAATAAAAACTTAAAAACCAGAAGCATCAAAACATTTAGCTTGCTTCCGCCTGTCTTCAAAGTGTACATGTAATACGTAGCGGGAACATGCCCTTGCTGAGATGCATGAATAGTGGCTATCCCAAGGCAGTGAAGGGTCAGGAGAGGGCTCTTCAATTGCTGACCATGACCATGTTTTATTCTTTTCTTTTTTTATTTTTTTTAATATATCAGTTTTATACTTTTCAAAAAAAGAAAAACAAAACTTGGGCTTTGGCACACGTGACAACATCCTAAATGGAACGAAGCTAACCATTTATCAAGCTGTAATTTCTGGGGACTGCTAATTGTCAAAAAGAAAACAGCCCCCACGAGCTCCTACAGACAAGAGAAAGGGAACTGTCCGAACAAGGTTTAAATACACTAGAAGTAGGGCTGATCTACTAAAATATTCAGACGACAATCATTAAGTCTCAATATTCTTTTGTTTAAAATGGAATTAACACAATTAAAAGGTTCAAGGGAAGTAAAGTACTTAACAAAATGGTAGGCACACACTAATTATCCTACTGTTCAAATAGTCGGCTGAGATGTCTTAATTTATCCTAATCCAGCTGTTAACATGTTGGGAGAAAATCTCTAAAATGAACCAAGCCCACCTCGGCCATACACAGTACTTTCTTCTCAAGATCACCATGCAGAGCAGATCCTGCTCGTCTTTTGCAACTGACAGTAGTAGACAAACCTCAAAAAGCTTCTTGTTTAAGTGGGGATAAAGAAGAATAAACACAGAAAATAAACTCTAATTACTTGAGTTTAGCAATAATGCATTGTTTTTAACCAGTATTTTATTCCTAAAACTACCGCAACAGGTTAATCCGCTCCTCCTAGTGGCTGCATGTACTAACTGCTCAGTTGGCAACAGCCAGAGGCGGTTTCTTGAAGCTATGATTGATGTGAACGCATGTCACTCTCATCAAGCCATAAAAACAATTCAAAGCTACAGGTCTCTAACGTAAATTTCTGTTATCCAAATCCTATTTCCCCCTTCCATAAGTGAAGGCTTGAGAGTAGAAAGAAGCAAAGATTTCCCATACAAAGTAACCTACGGCTGTGATATATAAACACACCTTTAAGGGACTAAGTGTGTCATCTTTTGCAATTAGGGTTTTCAAAGACACCTAGTATCAAAACCTGGTAGTTCAAGCCACTAGATCTCTTTAGTTCAAAAACATTTAGTAGACAACCAGTCACCCGTGGAAAACTGAGGTGGATTCAAGGGCTGGAGCCACCAAGAAGAAAACAAGAATGCTCTTTTTAAGGTGATCAGATTTTAACATTGGTTAAAGCGGGACACCATTGATAAAACTTATAGCCTGGCGAAATAGCCACATGGCAGCCGAAAACCATATACCCTAGCTTGTCGTGCATGCTTTCCAAAAATTGGGACTTTTTAAAAACACTGAGGGATGCGGGAAAATTTGTTAAAAATTGGGACTGTCCCGCCAAAAGCGGGACGTCTGGTCACCTTATCCTTACTCCATGCCATCCTCATCAACCGAGGAGGGGGGCCTTGCTACAGTGGCTCAATGGCGAAGAGGCGGCTTTCTACTTCCGTGAAGTTAGTCTCAGAAGCTCACAGGGGCAGCATCTATTCCAAGGCAGTGCTAAGAACTAAAGGACCTATTTGCTGAAGAATTATTTTCCTTTAAGGTTCCTATAGCTAAATGTCACATAGTTTTGAGTGCTGAGAATTCTATTCTGCTCTCAAATTATTAAACATGGTTGTATTAGAAACAAGTATTTAAAATCCTAGATTTCCCCTCTAATTTAGCAGGAAGAGAATTTTTTTACCTGTGCAGGTGTGTCTGTTTCATTGATTGGCTGTCCGTCAAATCGGAATCTGATCTGCCTCATTGACAAACCCTGAACAAGAAAGTTTAAAAAGAATAAGGGACCGAAGAACTTTTAAGAACTTCAAACAGAAAACATTACATGCTTATTTAGCCAAAAACATATTAAAAGGCATCTCTAAATAAATAACCAAGACGTTAACATTTTTATGAAGGTAAAAAATATGCAAGGTGATTTTTACTTCCTATGAAATATCTTGTTTGCTCTTTGGGAAAAAAGTTATTTTTAAATGGCTTTTGAGACCACAAAGATATACAGTAAGTGGACAGTTCCAACCTGGAGACAAGGAATAGTGCATTTACATGAGCCACAAAGACACGGCAAAGAGTCAAATTAGAGATGCTCACAGCGAGATCCCTCGAGGGCACCTTACTAATCAAGAACACTGGAGGTCCCCCTCAAGAGATGTGAAGAATAAAATCCAACTTTCCTACACTGACATTCCGTCCAAGGCCTACCACTCTCCAAAAACACATGTTCCACACAGGGAGAAGCCTGACACACCCACCTGACCATTAACAAGTGGTTGGTGCCCTTTCCCACTAGACCACGAGGCAGGAGCAGGCCTTCAACCTTTCGGCAGACACAACCCTCCTGGAAATCCAGCGCAAAAATAACACCCAATTTTCCCTTCCCTTCTTAGCACATCCTAAACTATGTCACTCCTTGTCCACCTCTCACTGAAAACCAAGCTCTGCCCTGCTGGCTGGGTTCCTGAGGTCCCCTGCTCATAGGAGGGGCTCAGGAAGTGCTGACAGAAGAAATGGATGACCAGCAATTGCCAGGTGAATATGCTTTAAAAAAAAAAAAAAAAAGTCCTTAAGGCAGAAATATCAGAAACAGTAATTACACGTTGGTTGTAAACCTACAGCTGCAAAGTCAGGGGGAAGCTTTATTACCCCTCCAAAAAGTGTCATCGACTAAAGTTTTGCTCCAACAAAATTCTGTACATATTAAGAGATTGAGCCCAAGCATTCCTCCTCCTGCAAAAAAAAAAAAAGGCTGATCCTAGGAGTACGGCTTCTCAAGGCCGGTGCCTGTCACAGTGGCAGGGCGAGGAGCAAAGACACCAGTGGTGGCCACCACATCCGTGCGAAGACCAGGTGGGGAGCACTGCTGGAAGAAGGGGCTCAATGACAACAAACTACCGCTGCAGATGCGCCAACTCCCCGGCTACAACGTATTTGCAAGCAAATGGAACAGAGCTCCTAGGACTAAAGAGCGCAGCAGTGTTCAACAAACTCACCCTGGTAACACGGAGTCACCCAACCTGTTCTGAAACCCATCTGTACCTTGAAGAGCCTATGCGGTCTCTGAAAAGCAATGATTTGGACTAGTCTGAGGAGGACTAGTACTCTCCAGCCAGGCAGGGAACATACATCACCTTATATTCAGGGAGCATGACCTTCAAACTTAATCTGCAATTGCACAAAGCAAAGGAGAAGCCATGGCTGAGCCAGGCAGCTTCAGTCCTGGAAACCCTCAGACAGTTCTAGTCTGTCCTATAGGGTCCCTATGAGTCAGTATTGACGACTTGGCATTGAGTTTGGTCTGAATTTGGATATATTTGCAAATACTCCACAGAAGACTCCTTGCTTCAACTAAGCACCCTTTCACAGGTTAGCTTCCTCCACCCACTGGTCCCGTCAATGGCTTGGTCACTGCTCAGAAGGGAAGACAGAGCCAGAAGGAAACTATTCCTTTAGCGTCATCTCTATTTTGAAGCAACAAAATGAATGGGCACACATTAACAAGATCTCCAAAGAGCTATGCTGCGATTTTGGAAAGCCTATGCATAATAAAATGCTTCCTAATTAGGTTATTACAGGATTACAAACAACTTGTTTTCTGAGATAATCCAACACATTCTTTTTTAAGGTTTTATCACTAAAAGTTCTCTGACACTGAAACCTGAGCTTAAAAGTAAGTCTTTAAGATCCCATAACCAATGTAAATTCAAGCAATGCATCTTCCATTAACCAGTATTCAAGCCCTGCTTCTCTAAGAATCTCTTCCCAGGAGTTATACAAGTTCTCCGGAAAAGGGGGAGGGGGTAACGGGACAGGAGGCCTCAACCCGCACACTGGGCTCTCAGAAGCCATTGAATCCGGGTGTGATTGATCTGATGGGTGATCTGCACTGGAATGGAACAGGAAGGCTGTGTAGCTGGCAGAGTGGGCATGCAAACTAACTCCGTGTGCATTAAATCATCATTAGCTTGAAGGCTCTCTACCATTTTACAAGTGTTTACTGAGCAGTCTTTGTGCCACAAACTGGCCTAAGGGCTGAGATACTTCATCAGTGAACAGTTTCTATCTTCAGCAGGGTTACACTTTAGTGAAGAAAGACAGGAAAACCAGCAGGTCAGACGATGGAGAGTGATGGGAACAGGGCCACGTGACTGAAGACGGGACTGGAGAGGCAGCTCAGCAGTGGCTGAGCGAGATGAGATCGGAATAAAACGGTGCCGGCTCTCTGCCAGTGCTTAGCTTGCACGGGCCAACAATAGAAGGCAAGTCACACAGCTAATTCTAAACGATCTAGTAGCCATTTCAAAAATAGGTACAATTTTCAGAATGTATTTTAACTCAAAAGAGTAAAATGGGCATCATTTCAGTATATAAAAATTTTGAGGGGGGGGGAATAAATAAATAAAATTTTGAGAATTCTCCTTCAGACCAAATTGCTAAAATTTGGTATTTCAAACAGCACATTTTTTTCGAACTGGTTCCAATAACCACCTGTGGCTTGTGGCTATTGTGGCACCCAGGGGAGAGTTTTAGTTCAAGAACAGAACCTGCAGATGAATCTGATGAATTCTCGGAACATCATCAACGATGTAGAATAGCTGTCATTTATGAGTGGGGACGGACGGACAGACTGAAGAGACTTCTACAAGTAACTACCATGAGGGCTTTTGGTGCCTTCCGTTTGAGATGCCCATCTGAGATCCACTGGAACCTCATCAGAGGTACCGTGCCAAAGGAAGCTCATCACTAAGTAAATACAAGTAGTTAATTAATCTTAAGAGGGAATCCCTGTTCAAGACTTTAAACAGCCAAAAATGGGAGAAATGATTTCCCAGTCTTTTGATTGCTTGTACTTCCTCCCCTTAAAAAGCAGCAGGGTACCAAGTCAATAATGTGACACTCCCTTAGGATGAGAGAAATCTTTTGAAAAGCAGGGATGGCGCTTCACTCTGACCTTCAAGTTTTTCCTAATTTAGGGGGATAACTGAAAGAAATATTTTCCTAAGCTCTTCCTGGATCGAATCTTTCAATCCTACTTACACATCAATAGATAAGTAGCAGAAGTCAATTAGGTTTTTTTTTAATCTAATTTTTTTATCTGATGCTTCTATTTGTAAATTCAGAGTGATCCCAACAAGCTGTCAACCATAATCTCGATTATTAAACAAAGCAAACTAGGAAAAGTCAAAGAGCCATTTTATTTATACTGAGTAATACAAAATTAATTTTAACATGAAACAAAAAAAAGAATTGATGACATTCTCTAAGAAGCTAAGGATATGTATAACAAAGTAGGAACAGTTAGCTCTAGGTAGTGGACTTAATGAGTGTTCCTTGTAAAAAAATCCTGCTAGAGGTTTGAAAACTTTAATAAATTATTGCAAAATGTGACCATTTAAATGTTAAAATGTAGTAGCAGCTTTTAAAGCAGCGGTTCTCAACCTTCCTAATGCCTCCACCCTTTAGTACAGTTCCTCATGTTGTGGTGACCCCCCAACCATAAAATTATTTTTGTTGCTACTTTAAAACACTAATTTTGCTACCCCTGTGAAAGGGTCGTTCGACCCCCAAAGGGGTCTCCACCCACAGGTTGAGAACCACTGTTTTAAAGTAAAACAAGGAATACAGAGAAATTTTCTTTTAAATCTTAAAAAAAATCTAAACATGAGGTCCTATTTAGTACAAGGGGATTTTAAAAAGAAAATTTGTAGGAAAATGGAATGAAGAGATAAAAACTTCCCGTGATTTTTTTTTTGAAACCCTCTCCCTCTAAGGTAACTATACTACATGAACTCTACAAAAAAAAAAAAAAAAAGGACTGCCTTCAAAATAATTTCTCCAAACTATAAAGAACTATTAAGAAGGTTAGTATGGGAAGAATCACAAGCACAGAATTCTATTACACAGTAAATAAACCAGGCACAAAAGCATCAAGCACTAAACAAAAAAACGTGCTAGCTTCAACAGCTGTCAGTGTTGTTTTCAAATGGCATTAGGTCCTACAAAGGATGCCCAAGTATCAACTCACATGCTACTTCCCCAATTTATACAACACTAAGCTGTCTCTATTTTTTTAATTTATATTTAGGTCTCACATGGTAGTTAAGTTTTGCTGGACCAAAAAAAAAAATTACTTCCCCAACTTTCATCTATTATATACTTGGTACAGATCAAAGAAATATAACTTCAGCCAGCTTATTGTTAGATTAACTGTCCTAGGTCCCCGCTTTTGCTATACTTTCAAGAATTCATCTTTCAAATTTCTTTTGTATTGTTACAGTGAACATCACAAAAGGAACTCCTTTGTCTTAGTAAAAACCAATGGTTTAGCTCCCAGCATCAGTTCTCCACTTCTTCCTGTCTACCTACCTCTTTTCTGAATAAAACGTGAATATTCCTGCAATACAAGAAGGCTATGCTCAGCGGGGGCTCAATTGTTCTGACCTCTACTGTGGAAGTCAAAAATAAAAATGTACACTCTGCATGCTTCACGAGAATTGCAATGTCCTTTAACCTCACTTTTCAATTTCTAAGTTGGTTAAATGCTCCAAGATAACCTGTGTTTAGACACAAGTTTCAAGTGGATTAGAAAAAAAAGACCTGTCAATTTTTTTAAACTGTTCATTCTTTTCTTATCACAGTACAATTACATGTGACTTTGGGAAGAAACCAAGTATGTGTGTATGAATATAAGTTGATGTATTTGCCTAGGACAAGATCATATATAATACAAACCAACCCATGGCAAGGTTTTAAGAAGAAATCAACCTAGCCAGTGTGTTATAAAAACAATGTCAAGTTCTTATCCATCCTACTAAACAGAGAAATGTCTTTACAGTACTACACTAGCCTGGTTCCTATTCTCCAGAAAGTAAGAGTTTATGTTCTTCAAAGTTTCATTCAGTGGAAGTGCCCCATCCGCTCCTCACCTGTCGTTCACAATAGGCTTTCATTAGTTTGCTAAGTGGCGTATGCCTCTTAATCTTAAACTGCACCACAGAACCATCCTGCCCCGCCACCTTCAAATTAATGTGATCGTTGTTCTCAGTCTTGACTCCTTCCTGTTGAGAGAAAAAGAAAAGTGTAATTTGGAAGATGTGAAAAACAAACACCTTTTCAAAGCAGCAGCAGCAGCAGCCCCACGCTGCCTCAGAATTCAACAGGCTTCTCATGCTGTACACTACACAACAGCCTTCAGCGGCGTTGTGCCTCTGAGCCAATCAGAAAGGGGAGAAATCCTGGCACGGTATTAAAATCGCTGTCACGCATCAACCAGAAAGGCACCTCCATGTCACGGCGAAGCGTCCAAGATGGGTCCCACCCAAATGACGGCATGGCAGTCTCCCCGGTGTTTCGATGTTCTACAAGGGCTTATTTTTAATCACTCCCAAAACATATCCCTACATCCCACCCCCAAGAAGTTCATACGTGTCCTTTTTCTTTCCAAAATGCACGCAGTACGATTGCATGAATAAGAACGGCAAGAGGGGGTAAAACAACAAATAAGAGGTTCAAAACCCACTACCATCCTACCGTTAAAAGTTCTCAGACCCAGTTTAATAGCAAACCTCAATCTACCAAAAGTAACACAAGAAGAAGTAGGTGCAGAGGCGCGAGGAAGGCTCCCTCAGTTGCGGGGCTCCGTCTGTGTCCACTGAAGACACCTCCCATCCCCCCTTTGTTGTCAAGGAGTCAGGAGTTGGGTGCCCAGTCTTCCAGGGAGCTCTCCACCCAACCTGGAAGCCACGAAGTCCAGTCGGCACCGGCGCTCGGGGACAAGCCGCGGGCGCCCGGGACCCCGCGGCGGTGAAAAGTCCCGCCGCCGCCAGCTCCCGGCTAGCGACCCATCGGCCGCCAACTTCTCGGCACCACATGGTCCCCGCGGCTCAGGGGCCAG
>NW_022111358.1:45661019-45663533 GCF_000313985.2 Echinops telfairi
CACGTCGTGCGCTCCCTCCCCCCTCCTTGCGTGCGCGAGCACGAGCCGCCGCGACCTCCCATTGGCTGCTGCCTCGCGGGAGCGCGCAGCGCTTACATAACCGCCCTGCCCCCCGCCCCGCGCTGCCCCGGCCTGGGCCCGGCGCCCGCCAGGCCGGCGGGAAGCGGCGCGGACACGCGCACCCGGGCGGCCGCGGGGGCGCGCCTGGCTCTGGGCGGGGCTGTATTGTCCTCCTTCAGTGGTGGAGCATAATCAAAATGGCTTCCAGCTGGTGACCAGTGGGGACGAGGAGGCTTGAGGCCTTAGACGTGCGACCCGGGACGGGGGAGGCAGACGGATCAGAAGGGCACAGGGGAGCCTCAAAACAAGCCCCAGCAGGAATTCTGGGGAAATCTCCCAGAATTCGGCTCCCCCAACGTGGACCAAGTGCAGCCCTCCCCAGGGTCAGAGCAATAGCAAACTTCTTTCCAGGCAGCCTCATCCTTAGGGCTCCAGGTTCTTGCCTCAAGTGCAGTGACTCCGTCTGTCCTGTCGGGAAGCCTACCCCTTGAGCAGCTGAAGAAGCACGATCGTTTGTTCATGGAACAAACGCCTTTCCTGATGGCCCGGCTTTCCAACTTTGAAGAGGAAATCAAGTTCCTGAGAGGAAAAGTCACGCCACCTAATAGCACACCCTCCCGATCATTCGCTCGATTCCTCTTCTCCATGCTTCTGGTTGAAAAAGAGAAGTTGGTCCCTCCTGTCTAATGAGCAAGCCCCCAACATCTGCCCTGGATTCCATCATCACCGGCCCGGCTCAGGCGACTGGATTTCTTTATCTCCTCGACGTTGTCTCCGCCTTTGCTTGCACTCCTGTTAACCCAAAGGAAGATTCCCAATTCAGTTTTCCTCTCAAGTTACCACCATTATCTTCCTCCATTTGTGGCCAAACACCTTGAAAAAATGCCCATGCCAGCTGTCCCTACTCGCTCACCTCCCACTCTCTCCTCAATCCACTGCATATGGTGCTGTCCCGTAGCCCCACTAAAAAAGCTCTCCAGGAGGCCACCACATCCTGTGTGCTTCCCCAGTGGCCCCTCCTTCCCTCCAACTGGCTCCTCTTCTGCCACCAGTCTGAGTGTTTTCCAACCCATCAACTCTTCAGGCTCCCCTTACCTCCTCGGCCATTTCTGTCTTCCTTATCCAAGTCCTTTCATGTTCCTTGGGGTTTTCTTCCAGGATTCCTTTCTCACTCTCATTTCTTCTCCTGGCAGGGTTTCACTGACTTCTGTTACTATTTATTTGCTAGTGATCCTCAAATCTGTATCCAGTTCTTTCCTCTGAGCTTTCAACCCGCATATTTAACAGCCTTCCAACCACCTGCAATTGGGTGTGTCAGAGGTAAATCCCACTGGGTCCGCCTTGCTTTACCTTCCCTGACCTGCCCCTGGCTTTCGGGGCTCCCTAGTGCACTCACTGGTACTCAGAGACCTGTCTCCCCAAGTCATAAAGTTGGGCCGCCGCCTTCTGACCCCCTCCTCGCTTTCTAAACCATCTATCAAAAAACTCACTGCCCTGAAGCCCATTCCGATTCATGTGACCCTAGAGGACCCGATGAGAGCTGCCACGGGGGGTTTCTGAGATGACCAGCTCCTCACGGGAGAAGAAAGCCTCCTCCTTTTCCCAAAGCATGGCTGGTTGCTTTTGAACTGTTGACCTTGTGGTTAACAGCCCAACGCTAAATCCACTATGCCACTTGGGCTTCTCAACCAATCTTTAAGTCGTGTGAATTCGCCTTCTAAATGCCTCTCGGATCTGCCGACCTCTCTGCCACCCGTCTCTGAGTAGGGCTACACTGTCTTCAGTGTGGATAGGTGATTTACGGCCAGCCTTATGCATGAGCAGACGCCTGAGAAGGCAGACTGATCCGAAAATCAAAAGAAAGAGGCCTCCTTCAGCCCACTTTCTAGTCCGGACCGGTCACACACCTGAGTATTTCAGTGAGTTAGTATGCACCTAGGGTGCTGGTTCTTGGGCATGGTCCAGAGTGTGGTTCCGGGATGTGACTCCCTCTGTTTCCAGAACCATTCAAAAATAGGCAGAAGCTGCTGCCACTCCCTAGTTCAGTGGCAGTTCTGAGCCTTACACCTCTGGCTGTCCAGGTGACTCAGACCCGAAGCAGCCTGGGAAGACGGAGTAGAGCGGCCCCATGGGGTTTCCCAGGTGTCAATCGCCGCTCTCACAGAGTGGCCAGCTCAGCTCGTAGTTTCCCACAGCACATTTTTTGGTTAGCAGGTGAGCACTTTATGAAATAAAGAATCGATCTTGTCAGATCTACCAAGCCCTGTGAGCGCTGATCCAGGGTTCATGGTTTCTTGCTTGCTTCTCCTTGAAGCCTCAGCTTCAAGCACCCTTCCTGGGATTGTGACTAGAGAGAGGAGACTTCATCTCACCTCCTTTGGACAGACGATATGTTATGGGGGAGACCAGTCCCTGGCGAAGGACATCACGCTTGGGAAAGTAGAAGGGTGGCGA
>NW_022111358.1:45664116-45665813 GCF_000313985.2 Echinops telfairi
AACCCGCTTGCCCCAAATCATACACCTGGACAGTGGTGCCCATTGAGCATCTATGAGATGCCAGGACATGAACGACCTTGGTGCTGGGCCCAGTCCTGGGGAGACAGACATGAAAGAGATGCTATCCTCGCCCTTGCGATGCTTCAGAATCCACATCTCTCCCTTGCCACCTGAATGCCCTTCTAGCCGTGTGAGACGCAGACTCTGTCCAGAGGAGTAGGCCCTGACAAACCGACCCTCCTTAGTAACAAGGGGCCTCCAGTAGTCAGGTGGCTTCAGGTCACCCACCCCCTCTCTCCAAAGTGAAGCTCAATTGCAAAATCACCTTCAGGCCAAACCACCTTCCAGTCCATGCCCACTCATAGTAGCCCTATCCAACAGGGAGAACTGTCCCGGGGAGTTTCTGAGAGTGTAGCTCTTTACAAGAGTAGAACGCCCCCCGTCTCTCTCCCAAGGAGCAGCTGGGTGGTTTCAAACCACTGACCTTGTAGTTAGTTACAGCCCAACTCATAACCTTGATGCTACCCGGGCTCCTAAAATAGTTCTGTGTAACATGTATTCCCATGGCCCCCTGGGATGGTGAGAGCTGGGCGGAGAGGTTCTACTACAGTACGGTACACTGAGAATCTTTTCTGAGTTTTCAGGGGGGAGAGTGTGAAATATAGAAATCTCCCAACGTGCATTTCACGCCTCCATCATTTTGAGATTCCCGTGGTGTGGGAGCAACAGCCATCTAGCTGAGAGGAATTACTAGGAGGCAGAAGAGGGGCGAGTGGGATGGTGGGGCAGGAGGAGGGTAAAAGGAAACAGAGGAAAAATCTAGGAAGCAAAGCTATGGATAGAGGTGTAAACATAGGTGTGCACTTATGTAAATATGTTAATTCCTATAAATAGAGGTATTGGCATAGGTACATATATTTATATGGCAGTACACTGAGGGAGTGGACAGGTTTTGGGCCTCTGCTCAAGCCCTCCCTCAATGTAAGAACACTGTTCTAACCACCTTGCATCCTGTGGTGTTCAACCTCCCAACATGATCGCTGAAGACAGAATGAGTGTGGAGCAAACGTGAAGACAGCTGATGGTGCCCGGCTATCAAAAGACATAGTGTCTGGGGTCTTAAAGGCTTGACGTTAAACAACCAGTCACCTAGCTGAGAAGCAACAAGCCCCCATGGAAGAAGCACACCAGCCTGTGTGATCATGAAGTGTTGATGGAATCAGGTAACAGGCATCAGAAGACCCCAAACAAAACAACAACAACAAAACTTATTGTTGAGAACAAAGGGGGTCAGAGCAGAGACCCTAAACCCACCTGTAGACAATGGGACATTGCTCACAGAAGGGTCACAAGGAATGGATGAGTCAACCTGGATGCAGTATAGCACCGATGAAACACACAATATTCCTCTGGTTCTTTGAGGCTTCCTTACCCCCCACTATCGCGACCCCAGTCCCCTTTCAGTTCTGGCTAGACTGGAGCATGTACACTGGTACAGATAAGAGCTCAGGACACAGAGAATCCAGGTCAGATAAACCCCTCAGGAACAGAAATGGAAGTAGAGATACCAGGAGCCTAGGGAGAAGGGGAGGAAGGAGGAACTGATTGCAATGATCAACACATAACCCCCTCCATCCTCTCAGGGAGATGAACAACAGAAACGTGGGTGAAGGGAGACAGTGGTCAGTGAAAATAAT
>NW_022111358.1:45668719-45678340 GCF_000313985.2 Echinops telfairi
GACTCAGAGCCTTAATGAGTGTGGTTGCAGAGAGGGCTGTGGCAGGCTGCAGGGAGGAAAGGAACTGAAGGGGGGGGAGTGGAAATCCCAGAACAGTGCGAGCAAGTGGCTTCTACTTGAATTCATGTCTGCCTGTCTTCCCAGAAGAATGAAAGTTCTCCGGAAACAGCGGAGACCTACCTTTCCTATTTCTGGTCTTATTCCCAGACTCTCCTCCGCACAGTGTCTGGGAGGTGCCTTGTGGGCCAATCTCAAGTCTCAGACACGTCTCACTGCCATTCACTCCGTTCCAACTCATGGCACCCCTCTGGGGCTGTGTAGAAGTGTCCCTGTGGGGCTCTGAGGCGGTAACTCTATAGAAAGCCTCATGTTTCTCCTGAGGAGGGGCTGGTGGTTTTGAACTGCTGACCTTGCGGTGAGCAGCCCAATTTGTAACCCAGGACATCACCAGGGCTCCTTCGCCAAAGAAGGAAAGGACGAGGAGGGATAATGCAGTGTGCAGCTTTCACCCCTAGGGGTAGTCTAGGTACTTGGGTCCAAAGTCCCAAGTCCTAAACGCCTTGCTGTGGAGCCTATTCTGCCTCAGACCCGCACAGCACTGTGGGGCTAATAGAACTGCTCCAGGTTTCCCAGGCTGCACGTCTTCATGGCAGCAGACTGTCTTGTCCTTCTCCTTTGGTGCAGCTGGTGGGCTTGAACTGCTCGCTGGCCTTTTTTTTGTCTAGCCACACAACACGTAACCCACAGCAGCACCAAGGCGGGTGGAACTGGGACAAGCAAGGCCTAATTCCCCTTAGAGCCCAATGAAAGCACTGTACTTGGTGGGGCGGAGGAAGGAGATGGGCCTGGGTGGCACAGTAGTCAAGCGCGGTGCTGCTCCGAAGCCTCAGCAGTCCTGTTCTGCCGCATGGGGTCTGCAATGGGTCAAAAATGGACTCCAGGGTCCCTACCCACCTAACAGAAATTGAGTGCATAACCAGAGAGGCAATCTCACAGAAATGAAAACAACAACAACGTTGTCCCCAAAAGGATGGGGGAGCAAGCAGCACAGAGAGCGTTCTTTTTAAAGAGTAAAATCTTTGCAAAAAACCCCTCAAAAAACAAAACCCGAGAAAGCTGTACCTGACTATAATGCAGACGTCGGAGCTGGGCAGGGCTTATGCTAGAAGAGAACGGAGTTGCGTGCTTGCACTGCCTTTGAGCGTGCTGCAGCGAGGGCAAGCCGGGGGCAGCATGGCGCTGTGGAAACCACCCAGCTTTCCATGCCTGAGTCACCTGGGCAGGGAGGGTACCCCGACCCAAGATGGACCAGCAGCAGGGCCAAGCGCCTGGGGAATAGCACTTTGGCTCTGTCAGTTGGGGCATAGAACACAGGGAAAGATTTTCCTTGTTTCCTGAATAGTGGCATTTATGTTGCACAAACTTGATGGTCCTAGAAGTTTTCCTGAGGCCAAGTATCATCATTCATTACTCTTCATCTTTATAGTCTGAGCATGTAGCAAAGTTTTGGGAATCGGTGGTGAGTAAATGTTCACTGACTTATTGCCATGGTAACGTCTCATGGCACCTCTTACGTTTTCGTCTTATTGTTACTGAGACTGCACACAGTAAGATACACACCAGTTCACTTGTTTCCACACGTACCTGAGATGCTGGTGAATTCCTTAACAGGGCCCTTCTAGCCATTCTTTGTGATTCCCACATCAAGATTGGATGAAACTGTGCAAATAAGGCACCTGGGACCCACCAAGGGGATTGGACAGCTCACTGATCATGCAAATAAGGCCCATTGAACGGACTTGTGACAGTTTAGAGTGATGTGTCACCTTGAGTGAGTCTTCATTGTGAGGAACAGAGGGATTTCTCTTAAGTTGTCTCCCCAAAATATATGCCAGACTTAGCTTGAGAATAATTGTTCACTAGGCAGCAAAAATAGGTCAGAGGTTATTCTCCTTAACATCAGCCATCTAGAGCAGCCAGACTGCATAGTCTGACTCACCCCAAATAGCGCCCATTCCTTTCAGTTATTGTTCCCTCGAAGCAGTGCCCATAGGCAAGCCCGGGACTACTCTAAGATGACTAAGCTTCGGCTACTATCTTGCCACACATGCCCCCCTATTCCCTCCTCTTACTATTGCACATTCACCCCTAGGTCATCCCCCTCCTATTGCTTGTATTGCCTATGTTACAACCCCTCTCTATGACGTAGGTTGCTATCTGCTATCAGGGGGCTTGCATGCCTCCCAGGATAGTAATTGCCTGCTTTATTGTATGAGGCACCAGAATGGTCAAACCTGTTCAAGGATGAATTGTATTGCCCCTCTCTGTGATGCATGATGCTGTGATGTATCCCCCTAAAGTAATATGATGCATGGTTAGCAATAAATAAGGAGAGCTGCTTCTCAAGAGGGGCGGCTCCCAAGAGGTGGGGGGCCGAGGGTGGCTGGAGAAGGTGACTAAGGAGGATGAAGCAGCGGCTTCTTCTCTGACGGCTAAGCCCCCTCCACAAGGACCACGAAACTGGGCTGAGGTGAGCAATGTTGCTATGTATCATGCCTGACTGTATTATTGTATTATCTCTCATGCTCTCGATGACTTTAATATAATGCTTATATATCTCAACCGTACAATTGTGCATTACTGAACCCAGAAGTAGTATTAATGAATCCGAGTAGTAGCAATAGGAGTATTAGCGGTGGGGGCTGGTCCCTCACCTCCCTCAGCGTCATTATTTCTTTTTTAATTTAATACTACACTTCATTTCCAGTGGATTGGCAGCTATTCATTGAGCAGTAAGACTGATATAATTATCCTCCATTTTGTGATGTCCCAATTGAGAGTGAGTGTCCAGCATAGGGTGAGTGAGGCAGGATTAGGGTGAAATGTGTCTTAGGTCACTACCTCCCTGGAGGATGTGACTCAAGTCATCAGACTTCACATCCTTGTACGTCTTTGGTCAGATAACGGGAGTTTCCCCTAAGGTGTAGCCTGCATCCAAAATCCGCAAACGATCTGGCAAAATCCCCTCTCGTGCTCTGGATCTTGCACCTGGCTCATCCTCATCTGACTTCCAAGCCTTGCATCCAACTTACTGTCTGACTGGTTTCATAGCTCCTGCAGCTTTGTAAGGTGGAAGTATTGTCTGAAATGACCGTTTGGGTGTGTCAGCAAACAGATGAGCTGGAAGAAGCCTCCAGACTGCCGCCTGACCCACAGGGTTGGGACTTGCCAGCCTCCACAACTGTCTGCGTCAGTCATTGCCTGGGTTTCTCCTGAGTTTTGTGAGACATTGCAGTAGGTCGCAGACCACAGCAATGGGAAGGAGAGTGCCGAGGGGAGGCGGGGAGGAGGACTAGTTGATGTGAGAGACTATGGAGTGATATCACAGCTTGGAAAAGTTAGACATTGAGACATCTTTAACCGCCATGTCACAGGAACCAGCTCTACTGATTCTTCTAACGTGATTGATTCACGCAGTACCAGTTAGTGGCCTGCGGGCCATTCTTCGAGTTGGGCAACCACTGACCTCCTGCTTTTCTGAGTTGCCCTCCCCCTGCTAACACGAAGGCACTGCTCCCTAGGGATCTGAGTTAGTCTCCCCCCTGCTCTTGTCACTTTAACATCATGTCTTTTTAAAAGATCTAATGCTCACGGTAGACATTCTTTTAAATTTTGTTTGTCTTGAAGAGAACATTTATTATCATCTTAAGCAGGACAAGGGAAGACAAAACCAGATGATACCGGTGGGGGAGACCATTGGCCTGGGGCCAGAAAGGTATCTGAGGGTTTGCTGATGGGCAGAACTTTAGAAAGGACAAGGAAGGTCAAGGGAAACTGTCACACATGCATGGCATGCGGCCACAGGCGGGGTGACTTGGCAGGACTGCGGCCATGTTTGGGAAACATGCATTGTGATAGGCAGAGGAGCTTCCATGCTTGGTCCCAGGGCCTCCCCGGGGCAGATATTCCTTAATGGTTTTACGAGTTCAGCTAACTTATTGTCTAGCTCTACGATGCCTTCGGGAAGTATTTTGGTTTAACTTTTAAAGATCATCCATCTGAGGGCAGTCATTGTAATTTTCGGGAGAATGACAAAACCCTCCTTACTCTGCGTATATAAGATGGCCTGCATGCCCGTCGGTTCCGAAGGCTCCACAAGGCAGAACAATCGGGTTTTTCTAACCCTATTGATGCTTTGATTGTACTCCTTTGCCACGTCACATTGGCATCAAACAGGCCACTGACCACGAGGACCAGCCACTTGCAGCTGTTTGCTGGTTCCGTGAAATGAGCAGAAACAAGCAGAGCAGAGCGGGAGTCCTGGGGCAGACACAGAGTCCCTGTACTCTTCCCGCTCCCCTTGGTGACTAGCCGACCGGTTGGTTTCCATCTCCTAAGGCGGTCCTCTGGGTAACAGCTGCAGCATCACGGAAGGTTCTAGTCAGAAATGCACACACCAGACCTCACCCTGGAGCTCCTGATGTGAGCGACGCTCCTGACTACCGAGCTGGGGTCACACCGGTGATACGTACCCGGGGGCAAAGAAGGGTGTGAATGGAGCCCAGGAAATCCTTCTGTGTGTCTCTTAGTACAACTATGCCCTGTGCTGGTGGTCAATGGTAAAGAATAGCAGTGCAATTCCAACAAGACTACTAACGGCCTAGACCTTTCAGAGATGAAGGTTTGGGTCTCCCCACCAGGCACCCAACCATGCCATCTTGTTATCCATTTTCCAATCACATGCCTTCCATTTCCCCGATCAGCCAACGCAGCCAGGCCACACTGGCTATAGCCCAAGCGGCGGCATATCATCACACATCTGCCCAGGTCTCCTTTCAAGCAATGTGGACGACCAAGTACCCCGGTGGGAGAGCTGCCCATCGGGAGGCTTCCTCTTCACCACTGTCCCTCAGTGAGGTCTCAGAAAGGGGTTGCAGCGCTGTCCACTTTCGAGGGCTGCCTGTGCGATCGTGCAAAGCCCTCGGTGAACAGGGCGCACGTGCTTTCTTCCTCCGGCAAGCGCTCGCTCATAAGGAAGCCTTCCGCAAGGTCCCCAGTGCAGACTGGGAGAGGAGCACGAATGTGAAAGGAATGGAGAGCAGGGTGTCCCGGCCACTTCCTCAGGCAATCAGCCTGTGCCTTCAGGCCCTGTTTTGTGTCTGATGTCAAATACACCACTTCCATCTGGGGCAGACAACACTTGGTGCGTAATGGGCAGCTCAGTCTGGTGGGGGGGCACTCTGTGGCTCAAGGTCAACAATGTAGTCTCTGCTAAGGCCCAGTGATGTCGTGGTTATGCCTCGGGCTGTAATCTACTTGATCAGCAGTTCAAAACCACTAGCCGCTCTTTGGAAACCCACAGGGGGTCAGGAGGAGTCAGCAATGACTCCAGGGCAGCCAGCGTGAGTGTTTTATGGAAGGCCCAGTAACAAGACGGTAGTTATCTGCATAGGATGGGAGGGCTTTATCCTCCAGTCTCAGGGTCTGCACTGTGATTCCCCCACTAGGGGCCTGCCAAAGCCTCCACAGCTCCTCCAGCTGCCACTGCCACTTTATGCGCCTTGGACCGGCTGGGCCGTGTGGTCGACGTAGCAGAGCAGTTTGAGGGGCAGCCTGACCCTGTGGCAGGGCCTCCTCGTGTTCTGAGTCCCCCTCAAACGACCATCTTTCCATGTCATGGGAGAAATAACCCGAGACAGCCCGCCCAAGGGAGGGATATGCTGCTGACGCGTTCCGGAGAGACCCAGAAGGCACTGGGCCTCATTCAGCGCAAGAAGGGTCAGCTGTAACTAAGTATCCTGAACTTTATACAGAATTTCTCAACATGCCTCACACCACTGGGCCCCCCCGACCCCCACCCCTAAGTTTCACGGTGGTGGGAAGTGTCTGAATTTTTGAAAAGTTACATTTCCCACCCTCTAGCTTGCAAATGAGCGAAGCTGTCACTTTGGGGACTGAGGTAGGTATCTTCCCTGTCTCCTGCGCAAACTGGACCGCGAGCAAGGAAGACCGAAGGAGAACGGGTGCATCCGAAGGGTGGTCTCGGTGAGGAAGAGGGAGAGCACCATTGATGGGCTGAAGAATAACATCTGTCCTGGAAGAAGTGCCGTCGGGGTGCTCCTGAGAAGAGAGGGTGGCGAGACGCCATCGCATGTCCGTTGCTGTGTAACCAGGAGAGACGGGTTCCTGGAGACGGACATGGTTCTTGGTAAAGTAGATGCTCCGTGAACGAGAGCAAGATGCTGCCACGGTGGCTGCCACCATGGGCTCCACCCTAACGTCGGTGAGGCTGATGCGGGCTGGGCAGCGTTGCATTCTGGGGTACGCGGTGTCAGACTGGACGGCACCTAGCAAACACAGCATGCAAATCTCTGACAAGTCGGTCTACAGTCATGGATCTTTTCTTCTGACTGGACCCCGTCAGCATCGTGCCAGCCATGTAATGGCCTAGTGTTCGTGTGATGGCCTGTGGCAGGGAAGGTGATCCAAGCCCCTGCATGCTAATGATGACGGAGGAGAACTGATGTCCTTGTGGGGCAGGACGGTCAAGGTGTATTGCTGATCGTTTCAAGTCAACTGCTTCCGGTGTTCCTTTGAAACTTGAGGAAAAGGCTTGGCCAGATCAACAGCTACATACAAGGTACCAGATGTGCTACTTTGCATAAGCAATGAACCACATCTGGAATAGCAGCTGCAAGTGGAGTCACCTCCTGACTGACAACAGTTCACGCTCACTGTGCTAGGCTGGGTTGACTAGAGAAACAAATCCAGCGACACTCATGTGTAAGAAAGAGCTTTATATCAAGAAGTAATTGTATATGGTGGCTCCTTAAAAAGGGCAACTTGAAGATGAAATTTTATAAGATTTAGAGGAACTCAATAGCAACCGATGGATGACAAAGACATGCAAAACTCCTTCAATAAAATTTATTAACATTAAATAAAAAAGAAGTAATTGTGTATCAGGAAAACATCCCAGCCCAGCCCAACTCAAGTCCAAAAGTCTGATACTACTCCCTAAGTCTCTCTTTGACCCACAAAGCCACAGGCAATGATGCAGAGTGCAGGAACATCGCAGGCCGGTGAGGGCAGTCCCATGGCTCTAAGGGTGGTAGCCCGGTCTCCAGGGCTCTGGCTGGTCTCAGAGTGGCTCGCCAGTAGGAAAGTGAAGGCAGAGAGGGAGGGGCGGTCCCTCTGGCCCTCCTTATGAGAAGGCCATGCCCACAAGGAGTCACCATCAGGCTGTGACCTGACGGACTAAACTCTACCCCTCCTCTGGACATGAAATCCTGTAACCGCCACACGGCTCTCCACGGTCCGGCAGTCTGTTGCCCAGAGCAAATAGGCAAGTTGGCTGAGGTTGTGGTGGGAACGACCCCTGCTTCTTTCAAGTCCTTGGTGGTAAGTGGTAATCGTGACAATCCCTTCAGCAGCATGGCATTGCTTTTGGTTTACTCTTTTCTGAGGTAGAGGCAGTTCTAAAGGCCTGCACTGGCTTTTCCAACCATAAGAGCCTGACTCCACACGTCAGGGGTCCTATGCTGGGTGGCTGGGTTTGTCTACTCCATGGTGCATTCTGGAACTGGAGCAATCACTTTAAGATGGGTTTGGGTGACCACTGTAGGAGGACAGGATTCAAGACTAACTTGACCTCCATATGTCTATGGCCTCAGTCTGAATGATAAGCCATGGTGATGCTTTGGTTTACTGACATTAGTGTCCGTTTAAGAATCATTTGATGTGTAGGGCAAGCACTGGACTGCTAAACAAAAGGTTGGCAGTTCAAACCCACCAGCCTATGGGGGGAAAATGATGCTGTGTGCCTTCATAAGGTCATTATGAGTTGGAATCAACTCGATGGCAGTGGGAGATATTGTCAAATCAAAGCCAATGTCTAGTAATCCTTTTCCCCAATGAACGAACAGTCACGCTCATAAAAAGCCATAGATCCATAACCCCCTCAGGACCAATAATGAGAGTAGTGATACCAGGAGGGTAGGGAGAGAGGGGAGGGAGAAAGGGGAAACTGCACAAGGATCTACATATAACCCCCACTCCCTAGGGGATGGACAACAAAAAAGTGGGTGAAGGGAGACGTCGGACAGTGTAAGACATGACAAAATCATAATAATAATTTATAAATTATCAAGGGTTCATGGGGGGCGGGCAGGGAGGAAGGGGTAAAAATGAGGAGCTGATACCAAGGGCTCAAGTAGAAGGCAAATGTTTTGAAAATGATGAGGGCAACAAATATACAAATGTGCTGGACACAGTGGATGGATGGATGGATTGTGATAAGAGTGGTATGAGCCCCCAATAAAATGATTTTTTTTTAAGCCATGGATCCCTTTGGGGAAGGCTGGGAGATAAGCAACATTTGGCAATGCAGTAGGTCCTTCCTCTGTGGGAAATCTAGCTTCCCTTCATTCAAGGGGCTGTTGTTGTGTCAACTGGCTCAAGTCTGGGAAGTGAAGAGGGCCCACGGCTTCTTATTCTGGCGATTCAGGTTACACTGCTGTTGATTTGACCTGAAATTGTTCTGCTTCTACAGACTGAGTACGTTATTTAGTAGATGTCCACTGTAGTTCACTGTTCGGATGCAGAGACTAAGTAGCCAACACTCCACGGCCTTCTAGGGCAGTCCATTCTGATGACCGAGTTGGCTCCGCTGTCCGTGATGGTAAACATGTCCACCTTGTCTCTGGATGCAGTGGTGTCAGTAGACCCCTACCACCAGGACCCCTACCCCCCCACTGTAGTTAGAAGTTCTCATTTAGCTAGGGAAGTGTCCACTGTCAAATTTGGCTTACATGAAATAGCAATCACAAGACTCTTCACAGTGCTGGGGACACCTTTACAAACGTGTTCCTCCTCGGTGTGGTGAAAGGAGTGGGTCCTCTGGGCACTCCATGGGGGGATCTGTGGGTCTAGCTATCTACAGCCACCCTAAAATGCCAGTTTGTCCAGGTCTCTCCAGCCTTCTTCTGCAGTCTAGCAAGGCAAGTGTGGCACTTCAGCCTGGCTCGGTGGTAGGAGCCAGTTCCAACCCACAGCAGTCCTCGGTACCAGAGAGCACAGCTCTGCCTGCGCCTGGGCCAGCCTCACACTTGTTAGGTTTGAACTTGAGGGTCTTCCCCTTTTTTTTTTTTTTTTTGCTGTCCCTGGTCTTTACCGAGCATTAGGTCCCTCCTCATTCACGGTGACTAAGTCTCACCATCTTCACTTCTAAGGAGCATTCTGCTGAACTTCCTCCAACACGGCTGTCCTTGTTATTCCCGCAGTCCAAGGTCATTTCAATATTCTTTGATAGCATTGTCATTCAAATGCACCAATCCTTCTTTGTGCTTCTTGTCAGGGTCCAGCTTTCTTTAGTTGTTTAATCGTTTTATTAGGGGCTCATACAACTCTTATCACAATCCACACATCCATCAATTGTGTAATTGTGTACATTCACTGCCCTCATCATTCTCAAAACATCTGCTCTCCACCCAAGCCCTTGGCATCAGCTCATTTTCCCCCCTCCCTCTCCGCCACCCCCTCCCTCATGAACCCTTGATCATTTACAAATTATTATTTTGTCATATCTTGCACTGTCTGACGTCTCCCTTCACCCACTTTTCT
>NW_022111358.1:45679995-45714356 GCF_000313985.2 Echinops telfairi
CTGCTCAAAGATGGCAGTCACCTGTGAGCTGCCTGCTTCTGCAAAAACGGAATGTGGGAAATCCTTTGGAGCAGTTCTCCGTTGGCTCACTGAGAGTGGGAATCAACTTCACGACAGTAGGCAGTAGTAGTCCTGTTACTATGACCTGCTGTCAGGCGGACACCTAGCAATCAACTCAGACGGACACAATTTGATGTTCCTTGCATCACTAGCCAACATTCTGACTCATCATTCCCACATGTTCCCTGGGTTTCTGTTTACATATACTGTGTGTGTATGTATGTGTGTGTGTATATATATAATTAATCATTTTATTGGAGGGCTCTTACAAATCTTGTAACAATCTATCATTCAATAGTAATTTAAGCACACTTGTACATATGTTGCGATCAACATTCCCCAAACAATTTCTTTCTACTTGAGCTCTTGGTATCAGCTCCTCAATGCTGACTCACAATCCCCTGTGGCTGTCCAAGACTGTAATCATTTTACGGGAGTAGAAAGTCCAGTCGTTCTTCTGTGGAGCACGCGGTGCTTTTGACTTGCCAACCGAGTGGATCACACAGTCTGATGTGCACCCACTACCCCACCAGGGGTCAGACAGCGCTTCTGGAGTGTAGTGGACCTCCTCCTGGGTTACACTTTATATGTTACCTTTTGGAGCTGTCTGTAACTGAAGTTACAGATTTACAGGCATATTTGGGGCTTAATGAACAAGCAGCTGTGCCCTCTCAAATATGGTGGTCTACCCATCTGAGTTTTCAGTATGCGTTGTTTTCCAGAATTTCTCGCATCAGTCTTGACCCTTTCAGGAGGAAAAGCTGTGAAAAGACGTTAGGAGTTTGTTCCCCATTTGGGGAAAAATATTACAGACTCATATTCCTCACTGTCCCCTTCCCAAATTTCAGGATCCCATTTCTTCTCAAAAAATGCCCTCACGCTAACTTCAGACACCATTCAAGGTGAGGAATTCAATGGGCGTAACTCTGCCACTCTTACATGAAGACTCCGGTTAGGTTTTTTTGTTTTTTTTTTTAATGTTTTGTTTATTCAAAATAACAAAAAGCTCTCCGGTTAGGTTTTTTGACAATAATGCAGGAAATAGGCTATAAGCTACCCCCCCACCCCCCACCCCCACCCAAATGGTAACTTGCAGGTTTCTGGTGCATATATAATAATACAACTGTTATGTTTTTTAGTAGCAAAATTGTTAGCAAATTCCGTGCTTTGACACAAGTCTAAAATAAGTAAATAAAACATCATGGAAGTGCTATGGGTCACTGAGGGACGCTGTGTCTTGTGGTGTGGCCGGCCCTATGGTCCTCTCTGTGCATTGGCTGCTCTGAGCAGGAAAATTGTCGTCTTGGTGGGCCAGGATGTGCTCCACTCTCTCTCCTTCCCTGTTTGCTCCTGTGTGCTCTGATCAGATGGACCCTCTCCCTGAGCTGTAGCTTCAATGCTGTCCTCTGCAGTGAATTCTTCTGGAGGGAGAGGGGGTGTCCATGTAGTTGGGATTGGGGCCGGTCCCGTGTACAAACTCTTCTTGAAGTGACTGAACTATTGAATTGTGTGAAATGTAAATTATATGCCAAAAATTGTTGGAAAAAATATGTTGATTAGGGTTGCAGTCATCTGAAGGTTTGCCTGGGGCGGAAGGATCTGCTTTCCAGCACACTTGTAAGTGCTGACTGTCTGCCTCAGTCCCTTGGCACAGAGGCTGCTTGAGTGCCATCACAACAGGGTACCTGGCTTCCCCTGTGTTTGAGATCTGTGGCCATTATTTGCTTTGTTTTACCTTGCCATTGTCTCCAGGGAGGGATCTCCATATACCACAGGACTTTGGCCAGCAGAGGGCGCAGGTGCCATGTATGGGAACCAGGTGGTTGACTGGCAGAGTGGGAGGGGGAGTGCTCTAGTCCTGGAAGGCCCTGGGCCCACAGGCCACCGCGAGTGGGATGATTTCTCTCTTCACTTTGTCCAGTGAAAGCAGGACCAACCGTGTCCCAAGCCCCAGTCAGGTGATGAAGAGCCACACGCAGGAGGCAGCGAGGGCGCTGCCAGAGCCCATCTAAACGTACCAAGAGGCTTCAAAAGTTTGTGGGAATGGGGCACCAACCCCCACAATCAAACGGGTCCAAGGGGCGGTTGTGTAAGTGAGGGGTAAAATTAAAGAGACAGCAGACAAGATAAAGTATACAACTGCTCACCTCTGGGACCGCCATCCTCTCAGTAATCAGGTCTCCAGAGAGAGAGAGAGGATATATTTCCAATCACAGCTTATATACATTTTCGGGGATGTGCAAGCCCCCAATTACAGGTAACCACATATGTAACAGGTAGGGGCTGTCCAATAGGCATACGCGTCACAGGAAGGGGACGAGCTAGGGGTGTACACACAATAGGAAGGGGAGGCACTAGGGGTACACATGTGACAAGATGGGCGGATCCTAGATTCAAGATGGCAGCCTAACCTTGGTCCTCTTAGAGTTGGCTTGACCTTGTCCCTGGCTCTCCTTTGGGGGAGCGATCTACTATCCTTATCAGCAGGGAGTGGGACCTACTTAGGGTGGGACAGACTAGAGTCTGACTGCTCTAGATGGCTGATGCCCTCAGGGAGATGACCTCTACAGTGTTCACTTCCCAGTGTGCCTAGGTTACCAGCCTCCTAGGTTTGGCATATATTTGGGGGGACAACCTGGGGAAAAACCTTTCTGTATCCCACATGGGAAAATCCCACAATCTTTCATTCCATTTGTCCACAAGCTCTTTGGATGCCCCTCATATTGGGTACAGGTATCTCCCCTGGGGACCTATCAGATTAAAGGTGTGACCAGTAAGAATGTAATTTGAGTCATGCCTTCTTGTGTATCTATTTATGACTCAAGATACACTGTACTAATCCTGACTCATTAACACATCAGTTCAGATTTACAATAGGTAAATAGGAGGGCAATTACATTACATATCACAAAATGGACGATCATTACATCAGATCACTAAATGGAGGCCAACCACCCGGCCTAGCCAAGAGTTGACGCATAACATCAGCCATCACAAAAACAAATACTCATATAAAACCACCTGGTGGTGCTTTCAGCTAAGCATTGGGTTGCTAGCTGCAAGGCTGGCAGTCCCAAAAGATGAGGCTACCTGCTTCCCTGAAGACATACAGCCTCAGAAACCATGAATCCAAACCAACTACATGGCAGTGGAGTGGACTTTAATGACAGCTTAACAGGAAATCACCAGGTGAGACACTGAGGTCATTTTCACTTTTCCGTGCTCCTGGGAGTACAACTAAACTCAACCCACTGCCATCGGGTCAATTCTGATTTGTACTAATATGGGATTCGGAGGCTATAAATTTTTATATGAGCAGACAGCTTCCGCTGTTTTCAGAGGAACAGCTGGTGGGTTTGAACTGCCAACCTTGTGACTGTGATCCAATATTTAATTGGCAGCACTACCAGGGCTCCTTAGAAGTGCAATTATGGGGACAAAATGGGGACCATCTTAAAGCCTCTTGAAAGGTTTTTCTGTGTTTTGTCAGCCTTTGTGGTTGTTTTAAATAGGTTAATATTTCAATTGCTATTATAGTTTCTTCTCTGGTTGAGCCATGCCAGTGGTTCTGACTAGTCACTCCCAAGAGGGCATCTGGGACTATCTGGAGCCAGTTTCAGTGGTCACAATTGGTGGAGTGCCATTGGCTTCTTCTAGTGGGTAGGGACTAGGGATGCTGCTAAACACGACACAGAGGAAAGACCAATTGCTGGGAAAGGACATCATGTTTGGTAGAGTGAGCAAAAACTAAGGAAACAATCGACGAGATGGAGTGACACAGTAGCCGCAATGGATTCAGGCATCTGTCAGTCAGAGCTGACCCCGGAGCAACTACAGCAACAAGCAGTTCTATTGGCTTTGTGTATTCAAATGGTTTCATAAAGTGGCCGGTATAGAGCAGCATTTAGTCTAAAGCATATTTTCAATATTTGTTCCTTATATGAACAAGGTGTAACTCACTGCCATCAAGTTAATACCAACTCATACAGGATCTATAAGACAGGGTAGAACTGCACCTGTGGTTTTCCGAGACTGTAATTCTTTACGGGACTAGAAAGCCTCATCTTTCTCTCACGCTCAGAGTACCTGGTGGTTTTGAACTACTGACTATTCGGTTAGGAGCTCAACTCTAACCCACTATGTCACCAGGGCTCCCAATATCAAGGTATATGTCATACAATTTCATTATTTCTAATACATTCAAATGACATTTTGCCAGCCTTTAAATATCACTTAAGAAACTCCATGGGGAAAAAAAAGAAAAAAGAAACCCCACGGTATCCAGGATTGATGAACCTTTAGGGAGAGCAAATAGAGTAAGGGTTTCCTGGAGGTACAATGGTGGTGGTGGGGGTGTGAAAGGCAGCTGATGTCAAGAAGTTCAAGAAAGCAAAGAAAGTTTTGAAACTAATTGTGGTAGCAATTGTACAATACTGCTTGATGCGATGGAACTGTGGAAGGATATATCTGTATTAACTCCCAACAAAATGGTTTTGAAAAAAAACAAAAACTACATGGCACTAGACTTGGTGGTTCTCAACCTGTGGGTCTCCACCCCTCTGGGTGTCAAATGACCCTTTTCACAGGGGTCGCCTGATTCATAACAGTAGCAAAATGACAGTGATGAAGTAGCAACGAAAATAATTTTATGGTTGGGGGGGTCACCACAATATGAGGGACTGTATAAAAGGGTTGCGGCATTAGGAAGGTTGAGACCCACAGTCCTAGAGCTTTCCACACTCCTTTGTTTCGTTCATTCAGATGACCCCCCTACCATCCCCCCATGTCCTCTTGAGAGGTGACTTCCTTCACTTTCATTGCAATCCTCATCAGACTGTTCTCTGAGGGAAATCAGGCACGACTGCTCACCATCAAGCTTACACTTGGTTTTAAGTTTGGTTGCTCCCAAGAATTTTGAAGAGCCCCAAACAGATATAAGAACTAGTTCCAAAAACGTCATTTATTTGCTACTGAGTGAATGCTTACTTTGCTTTTGGAAGATATAAGCCACGAGACAAGGGACAGGAACTCCTAATTTCTGATTTTTATAGCTACACCATCGGTGTCAGAAACTCAGATGAGTTCAGACGTGACACAACTGGAAAATGCAGCAAGAGTAGAAAGGTGAATTGTTGTAGGATTTTGTGCAACTGGTTGACTTGTGATAGGCAATTGGGTGAAATCAACACTTTTCCTAACCATCCTAGGAAACCTTATTGGCACTCATTTATAGAAATGGTTCAGGATTTCAGGAAAAGAAGCACTTATTCATAGTTTTTTCTTCTTTTAAGATCAATTTCCTAACTAAATAAAAACTCTAATATTTTCAGACACTTAAAAAAAAGATGAGGTAAGATATGAAAATAATAATTTATAGTTTATCAAGGGTTCAGGAGGGAGGGAAGGGGGAGAAAATGCGGAGCTGAGGTCAAGGGCTCAAGTAGAAAGAAAATGCTTTGAAAATGATGGCAAAAAAACCCAAAACGATGGCAACATGTACAAATGGGCTTGACACAATGGATGACGGTATGGCTTGTGATAAGAGCTGTAAGAACCCCCAATAAAAGTATTTAATAAAAAAAAATCCCTGTGTCAGTTCGTTCAAAAAGCTGCTTAGAAACGAAATTTAAAATGGGCATTCTGCTCTTACTTGGTGCAGTGCAGGGCGATTAAAAAAAAGTCACACCTTGGAGAGACTGGAGCACGGATGCCCGAGCTGATGGTCCCTGGCGTGCGCTCCGTTGCTAGGCTCCTCCTGGGTCTAATGAAGCGCCGCCACTGGGCTCAATTTCACGGCCGTTTCAGCTGTACCGCGAGGGAGTCCCGGGCGGGAGGGGCCGGCGGGATGAGGGGAGGGGCCGGCTTACGCTGGACGTGGCCGGAGGAGGGCATGAAGCTGCGGACACCGGGGGCGAGGAGAGCCCGCCTTGGGCACACCCGGGGGGCGCCGGGTGGGGGCCGGGCCGCCGACCCAGGCCGAGCGCACGCGCCGGGGCCCCGCCCACGTCGGCGGCGTCCGCGCCGGGGGCCTTCTCCTCTCCGGCGCGGGGCTGCCCGCGGCGGCGCCTGACCCGGTGGGAGAATCCCTGCGCGGAGGGGCTGCACCTGGCGCTTTTTCTTTGCAATATCGTGGGGCTCAGGAAACAGGTGATACTCGGAGAGGGGTTCCGGGGCTGGAAGGAGAGGCCCCTGCAGCGTCATGGCGCTGAGTCCGACAGGCGCCGCCGGAGACGCCCAGGCAGGGTCCTGTCTCTCCGCCGGAGCCCAGCCGAGAGGCCCGGGAAGCTTTGGCGGCTCTTCTAGCTCCCGGAACCGGAGGCGCGGTGCGATGGAGGACCTCGATGGGGAGCCGGCGGTCACTGTAAGGACGCCCCGAACAGGCTTGCCTCGTCCTCACGGCCTGAGGACTGTGTCTGCGCCGTCGCTGCAGGCTTGTCCCCCTCTTTGCGGCTCTCGAGGCGCCAGACCCCCTTCTTTGGTGCTCACTAGCCACGGTCGAGGAGAGATCGCGATGTGAACCAGGTGCCCGAGTTCGGCTCCAGCGGCCGCTGGGCTTCTGCTCTTTAGTTCCCTCGGAAACCGGAGATCCCGTTCCCTCCCGCGCCCATCCTGGTCTCCTCTGCCATTTCACGTGGCTAGCCTTTTCCTCTTGGGCGCTAGAGCGGGCTCGGACCGAGCAGGGCTGACCTGTTTTCTTCCAACCGAAGCACCCTGGGATTGGCCTCTGCTGGTCATGCAGTGCGGGCTTGAGGTTTATTAAACGCATTTATTCCCTGTGGACACTTGTACTTCTGTGCTTGCATTCAATCCAGGCTGCACCCTCAAGGGGCTGTGTCAAGTGTGAATGGTCAGTGATGCTTATGAAGCGATCCTTGGGTTAGATACTAGACCATCTTTGGCTATTGTGTTTCCACTGCTTTCCGACTCCCTGCCTCCCCTTTTACCCTTTTCCTTTTCTCTCTGTCTAGTCCCTCATTTTTTATAATCCAAGTCCCATCACCTTTCATCAGGGAAGGCCTTCCCTTCTCGAGGCTTAGAGTTCTGCACCTTTTAGCTCTTGGAAACCTCTGAAAACAAAAAATCACAAAATCAAGCCCTCTTGCTGCTACAGTCTTCCGTTCTTACGCAAGACAACCCCAGGTGTTACATAGTATAACGGAGTAGTAATCTTCTAGATCGCCAGGCCTTTCTTCCACGGAGCTGCTGGGTGGCCGTGAGTCATTGGTGTCACCCGTCACCCAGCGCCCTACCTTGGTACCACTAAACCTGGAAGCTAAACCCACTGCCACCAAGTAGATTCTGGCTGACCGCCACCCTGTAGGCTAGAGTAGAACTGCCCAGTAGTGTCTGAGGCCTTTTTCTTTAAGGAAACAAGTTGCCACTTGTTTTCCAAACCACTTCTGTTGTGCAGAGCAGCCCGACCCTGACCCCCTGCACCTCTAGGCTTATGAATCAGTTAATCTACTCTGTTTTTGTTTGAAAAGTTAACATGCTAACAGTACCCAGCCCAAACTACTGAATAACAAAGCAGTCATCGACAAAGGCAAAACGTGGGAAAGGGGGATCACTTCAAAGCCCAGAAGCTAGAAATGGGACATGTCCAAAGTGAGTTGTTACTTTCTCTGAAGCTTTTTCTGCAGGGTGTCCATCAAGTTCTCCGTCAGTGTTTGCAGAAGGCTTATGCAAGACTATCTGCCTCCCTTGAGCAACTGTTTCCATTTTTTTGTCATCTCACCTTTCTTCTGTGACTGAGTCATGTGTTTATAAAGGGGATGAAGGGTCTCAGAGTTGATCTCTATTCACCCTGCCCCCATCTCCCACCCCCCACTGTGGATGATTGGCTCTGCAGTGGTGCAAACAGTTCTCCTGCCTGGCTGTTAACCAAAAGGTTGGCAGTTCATCAGGGAATCTTTGAAGGAAAGGCCCGGGGCCTCCTTCTGAGAATTCAGCCATTGAAAATCCTGCAGTATGCGTGAGTCAGACTTGATTTGGCAGCTGTTAGTTTGGTTTGGTGGAGAATGACCTTTGATAACCCAGCTCTGTATTGATGTTGAGCCCAGGTGAAATGGGTGAGCCTGGTGGGCAGATTCTCACTGGCTGGCACGGTCTTGGTAGAGCGCCATAGTCTCGCAGCTGAGCCTCAGGTGAGAGGTAACCTTTCTTTAGGTTGGCTCTAATCAACCTCACCAAGAGGTTGATGAATGATCCTGATCACGTCTGCTGTTAAAGCAACTGCTTCCTCAGATCAGGGCGTGTGATGAAGGGGAGTTAGTGATGAGCTGATTCGGGGATATTCCCAGGAGGACATTTGTGTCATTCATCTTCTTATCCCTTTGGGTTTTAGATCAAGGACCCTTAAGACATGGTAACGTCAGCCTCCCCAGAAAACCGGTGTGCTTATGCTGTGCTGTGAGGACCCGTGGAAGGCTCGCTCACTGCGGTCAAGCCACTGCCAACCCTAGGACAGGGTAGAACCACCCCGACGAACCCTTTAGGGGAGTAAAGCCCCATGTTCCTCCCTCGGCATGGTAGTGGTTTCGAACTGCTGACCTTGAGGTTAGCAGCCTAGCTACTAACCACTCCTCCACCAAGGCTCCTCAGGGAAGCCTAGACACATTGAGACTTCACTCATGGCTTTTGTGCCCAAGCCATTTCGTAGGCTGACCACCTTCTGGCTTGTCTTGTTCTGGAATGCCTGTTCGGTACTTTTGGGTCTTCTAACAGTTTATGGGCTCTTGAAGCGTGAGGTGCCTCTTGGACAGCAGTGTGGCAGGTGTGGACAGGGAGCTGGATGCTGGAAACAGACCGCAGACATTGCACGGAGTCCAAGAGGACAATGGGGAGAGGTGACACCAAAGCCGTGGGATTGGGTGGCTTTGGGTGTGTGTTTTGTTTGTTTAGGGCACAACAAACAGGCTGTGGCTCTTTGTTCCTTCCCTTTTTCTGAAGGACTGATCACCGTGTCTCAGTAGTCGCAGGTACAGCTGTCTTTCTCATCAGCATTGTTCAGGGAACTGTTCAAGGAGCCTGGGTGGCACAGTGGATTCAGCACTGGGCTGCTGTCCACAAGCCAGTGGTTCAAACCCAGCAGCGGCTGTGCAGGACGACGATGGATTTTTCTGCTCCTGTAAAGTTTTGTAGCCAGCCCAGGGTGCCCTGTGGGCCCGTTATACCCCCCCGCAGAGGGCTAGCAGTTTCCACGCAGTGGCAGAGGGTTTCCTTGGGGTTGAGGTCCATCAGACTGGGCTGATTAACTGCCTTCGTGGCCCTGCCTTCGGAGATTATACTTGCAAATTACCTGATAAAGCAAGGCTCTCGGTAAGCAAAGGAGCCTTGTCCCTGCAGTGGCTAAAAGGCTTGGCTGCTCACCACAAGGTTGGTGGTTTGAAGCACTGTGCTGGAGAAAGCTGGGGCCGTAGGGTTCTGTCCAGATGGACAGCTTTGTGCACCTGTGGGCAGTTCCTGCAGGGCTGCTGTGAGAGCCATGGGGCTGGTCCGGAGGAGTAACAGCTTCCCTGCCTCTGTCTTACTAGTTGATCCCAGAGGTGAACTCCACGAAGAAGCAACTGTGTTTTGACTGGGGCCCAGGGGAGATGCTGACGTGTGAAACCTCCTTCAACAAAAAAGGTAACTTGTCCTTTTTGTCTCCAGACTCTCCCTCAGGGCCCAGGGGGCTGCTTTTGTTCCTTTTCCTGTCGTCTCCCAGACCCCAGGAGCAAAGGCATGAAACATAGGAAGTCCCTTTTGGAAAACTTCCCTGTTTTCCATTTGTATTGATTTATGAGGCTCTGGTAGAGAAAAGCTTAGAGGGAAAATGGTGATTGTCTTCCTGGTAGTAAAAGTGGGCTTTCTCCATGTTTGAAAACACTAGGGTGTCATGTCCCGCCCCGCCCCTTCCTCTTGTCTAGAATGCCTCCCTCGTTCATGGCAGCCCTCGGTTTGTATAAAGGGTCCAGAATCCGTGACTGGTACTTTGGCACCTGCAACAGGAACTCCCCACAAGGCAGCATCATTTTGGACACCCCCCCCACCCAACCGCACTGGCTCCCCCAACCCGACACAGAGAGAGAGAGACAGACACACACACACACACACACACACACACACACACACGAAAATGCTGTGAGTCCCTTGTCTCTTCATTAGAAGAGGGAGGGGTCAGGAGATGGTGAAGTGATTTCTTGCAAACCTCTTGACAGGAACTTTTCCTGAAAACCCGCGGAAGATTTTCTTTCCCTTTCTAAGGAGCAGATGGAGTGAGCGAAAGTCATACCGTCTTAGCAGCTCATACTTGTTGATGTCATCTTGAAGGGCGGGAGACGCTTCATTTTAGAGGAATTGCCCCTTCGGGTGCCAAGTCCTTCAGGGACGGGCGGGGATGGAGGTCACATACTTGGCTGAGCGGGGGCATCTGCTAAAGAGTCCGTTTTTCAGGAGAGATACTTCTGTCTACATGTCTGGGTGGCACCTTCTCAGTTCATGGGAGGGGCTTATCAGCTGTCCTAGAGTGTTGGAACCCCAGTCTTATTTGTTTTTCAAAGTCATGTTCAAGGTCAACCATTCCGTCTTCTCCAGCGGCTATTTCCTCCAGTTGGAGGCTTCTAGGGCCGCGTGACGGCACCTTTGCCAAGTAACAGAAGGAATTCTGACCTGACTCGGAGGCTCTGTTCAACCATGGCTGGAGGTTTGGCTTCCCAAGGTTTACCTGAGCTGGTCCCTTCCAGTTTTATTTCCCTGGGTGGAGGCAGAAAGCTGTCGTAAAGTTTGCTAGTGAGCGGAGTCCAGGAGATCGATAGTTGTGTTGAAAATCCCCATGTTGGTAATTGGTGAATGGTAATTCCTCCCATTTTCAGTTCTTATTCATGCAATCAACTGCCAGTCTTGTTGACCGCTTGCTCCAGTTTGGGCCAGAGCGTTGGTAAATTAGATACTCGTTTCACGTGTGCGGCGTGGGCTGCTGCTTGAGGGCATGGTGGCCATGGCTGTGAAAACATTTACCCCTTTTCATTACAGCAAAACCAGAGGCAGAGCCCACCTGCCCCTATATCTACATCCTCCGGAAGGACATGGACGTGCACTCCCCGATCCTGAGGAAGCTCTTCAACGAGTCGCACGGCATCTTTGTGGGCCTGCAGAGGCTGGAAGAAGAACTGAGTGGCAGACCCCGCAAAGCCCAGTAAGGCACTGCTGATGGGGGGCGACGTTGCGAAAAGTCCAGTCAAAGGCCTCTTCACCTTTCGGCAGGATGGACAGGCTGCCCGGATAAGGGGGAGCCCTGGTGCGGGTCTGGGGGGCCGTAGGGGCAGCAGAAGTGCCTCGGAGTCACAGTGTCTCTGGAGGCTGGGGAGTGACTTGCCGGCCTGGCAAGCTTCCTGTGTGTCTAGCTCCGCTTCACTTGCCCTCGCACAGAGACACGTGAGGCCGCCTGAGCACCAGATTCGGAAATTAACCATCACCCCCCCACCAAACCCAGACAGTTCTCTTGTCTTGGAAGAGCTCCGTTCAACCTGCCTTTGGCACGACACCAGCGACCTCGGGGTGCCCTCCTCAGTGCAGTAGAGCCCAGCGTTGGGGGTGGTGGTGTTTGGTCAATGGTTTTCCTGGACCCGGTGGTGTCTGCTGGGCTTCTCTACAGGCCTGTCACCGCCTCTCCCTTTGTAGTCCCTATAGCTCTCGGGAAAGGTAGGGACTGTCAATCTTTGCAGATCCCATCTCTCTTCAGACTTTCACCCACGAACTTCAGCGTCTGCCCCGGGACCCCACCTGCAGTGCTCACCAGGATGGCGTTTGCCTGGGGGTGGTCTCTTTCCTTTGCCTTTGTTAACTGGAGTTCTGCTGCAGGGAAGAGCTGTGTGCGCTCCATTTCTTGATTCAGCCATTCTCTATTTGGGTCAGTTAACCCCACTGTCATCACGTCGATTCTGACTCGCAGGGACCCCTGGCAGAGGGGAACTGCTACTGAACGCTTCTGAGGCTGTACGTCTTTCCAGGAGTGGACAGCCTCATGCTTCTCCTGTGGGGCGGTTGGAGGGTTCGAACGACTCACTTTGTGGTTTGCAGCCCAACACTGAACCCACTTCTATTTACCCCCCTGAGCGTGTTGTCCCAGCCCTGGCCCTCCAGGCTTGGGCAGGCTCCTGTCTGTCTGGCACCACAGGAAGCTCCAGGCTCATCTTGGGCACCGTCTCAATTTTCTGCAGGTTGGTTCGAGTGAGCAAGAACTACCGGTCGGTCATCAGAGCGTGCATGGAGGAGATGCACCAGGCGGCAAGTAAGGGCGAGGGGGTGATTGATGAAGGAGGGTCATGACTTGTCCTCGTTGATCCAGGACCTCTGTATCGGGAGTGAGAGTGTTGGAAGTGTCACCTTCAATATCCTAAGGTGACTGATTGACAGGCCGAACCCAAGCTTTTAACTTTCTCCTTCAAAAAGACCCAATACCAAAACAGCGCTGCCAGTGAGTCGGTTCCAGCCCCTGGTGACCCCGTGTTGGTCCAAGGGAAGCGGTGCTCTGGGGGTTTTAGTGTCCTGGCCGTCCAACGGGCTCACCCCGGCCACCTTTGGTGAGCAGTGGAGCGTGTCAAGTGCCCCCCCTCCGTGATTTCATCCTTGTTAACGCAAGTCTTCGTCGTTTGGTCAGCATCCTGAGCAGGTTGATCAAGTTGGTACACATTGGATTGATTGGCTGAAGGACAGGAGACCAAAGGGCCACGTACAGGATCGTTGACAGTGGCATTCCCAGCCTCAGATTTGAGTGTCTCAGTCGTCACAGCTTGGTTGTTGCTAGGTGCCAGCCAGTTGGTGCCGACTCACGGCGACCTTCTGCACAGCAGAAGGACACTGGCCGGCCTCACAGAGGTTCCGCTGGGGTCCACGGTAGCAGCCGCTGTGGGCACCAGCCACCTCAGCAAGGGTTTCCTCTCCTTTCGCTGCCCTTCGACGTCACCACGCTTGATGTCCTTTCTCAGGGACTGCTTTCTACCTTAGTCCTCCAAGTGACATCCCTGCCCTTCAACGTTGACAGAGGCCTTGTGGGGCAGGTTTACCTAACGCAAGGTGTCCCTCGGTGTCTTGGCTGCTGCTTCCATGAGATTGCTTGTGGCATCAGGCAAGGCGAATCCTTGGAGGGCCGCAGAACCAGAGCACGGCGTCATCCTGGCCATCCAGTGCGGTCTTGTGTGACATGCTGGTGTGCTGCACGGGCAGCTTCCAGGGTGCTGGGCGGCAGTTGAAGGTGTTGTCACTTGAGGACTTCAGTTTGGGAACCATGCTTTCCAAAGTTGTGATACTGCCCCCTGGGGGCAAAAGCAGTTCCCTCCACTTTGCCGCGGATTATGGGCTAGAGGTTGTTGGTTACCCTGAGTTCTTCTGAAATGGGACATTGGCCCAGTCAGATCAGGAACCTATGGGCTGCAACAAAGGATGTCAGACGGTCACCACAACCCGAGAAAGGCGCCTCAGGGACAGCGGGGGTCGTTGCAGGGAGCCAGGCGCCAGCCTGGTGCGAGCATGGTGTAGGAGCAAGACGAACGACTAACGTGCCCGGACTCACAGAGACATTTTTGTTTCACTAGCTGCTGCGAAAGACCCAGCCAGTAGCAGCCAGTTGAGCAGCCAGGTGAGTGGGGGCCGCTGCTTACGCGGTGGCTTTGCAGTCACCGCTAATGGCCACAGGTTTCCTCTGGCCAGGGCCAGTTGGGGGGGGGGGGTAGTGGGTCACCTGCAGTTTCCTGATGCCCCCTCCGTGCGTGGTGGGGCCTTGTCCCCCGGGGGGAGAGGGGAGCTGCAGGATCCACCGCGTCGGCTCCCAGACTGTAGGCAGTCCCAGCTGGCTGCTCTGCACCTTCTTCAACTTTATTGGAGCTGGCGGATGATTTCAGGGCTTCTCTCTTTTTTTTTTTGGCAGGGGTGGAGGGTGTTACTGTTTACCAAACTCGGCAACGAATAGGGACAAGCACATTGCCCCTGAAGTCAGCAAAGTACCCCCCCCCCACCCCCCGAGGAATTGTCGAGAGGGAAGGGCAGGCTTCAGGCCTGGTCCTTTCCTGTACCTCCCAACCACCTGCTTTCACTGTACCCACGTGTTCCTGATGTGCCGAATATGTCCCCTAAAAATCCTCGTTTTATTCAGAGCCTCTTTCTAGATCATAAGGCCACCGCACCCCGAGGCTGAGCTAGCTATATTTCTCGAGTGCACTGTAAGCCAACGCCGCCACCATTACCATCAGAAACCCTAGGCTGCCATTGGGCGGCCCGCTGTGGCCCGCAGGCTGCCCGGGGGAGCAGCAGCACAGGAGCAGAGCCTGCCTTGGCGCCCTGGGTGGCTCCCTGCCTCCCTCTCTCCCACAGGTCTCCATCCTGTCAGCCGTGGAGCTCATCTGGAACCTCTGTGAGATTCTCTTCATTGAAGTTGCCCCGGGTGAGCACGCCGCCTCCGTCACTGCATCCAAAGCCACCCTCGGCTCATTCCTCTCGTCTCGCCAGTGGGCTGGGACATGACTTTCTGGGCTACTTGTGCACATAACACTGAGAGATAGTACTAAACACCCAGAAGGCCTTGCGTTTGGTCCAGTCCTGCAAATAGGATCTTAGACAGAGGGCCCTTCTGCCAGATGAAACCGTTAGACCCTCCAAGAAAACACCGTCAAGCTGTGTGAAGGGCTGGGCAGGCTTGATCGCAGAGGGTCAGGGTTCAGAAGGCTCTGGGGATGCCAGGAGGGGCAGAGTGGCTTGGAGAGCCCTCTTGCTAGTGATGGGGGTGGGCCCCCTGCACACACCATCTGCTTGGATTGTCTTCTCGGCCTGAGCTGTGTGCTTAGGCCGTGCTGACTCCAGGATGCTCTCTGGGGGCCGTGGACCTGTTTGCGTCTCTGGGCGGTGGAGGCTGTGCCCTCCCTGGACGCGGGCGCCCTTCTCTGCAGCCAGAACGTTTTCTCCCTCCTGCTAAAGAAGGGAGACAGCACAGACTCTGGGTCTGTCAGCGAGGGCTCTGTGCGGGCTACTCGCCAGGGATACACACCCTCCTACTGCGCCCACCTGGCGGCTCTGCCCATGCTGTGGGAGGGGACCGGCAGCAGAGGGGGAGGTGGGTGACTTGCCACTCCTTCCAGCCGGCCCGCTCCTCCTGCACCTCCTTGACTGGGTCCAGCTGCACATGTGCGAGGTGGACAATTTGTCAGCAGACGTCCTGGGCAATGAGAACCCAAGCAAACATGACAAGTTTTGGAATCTGGTAGGAGCCCGTGCCTGGCCGCCTTCCCCTCCCCTTGGGCCGTTGGCACTGTTGGCGCCCTGGCCTGTGGCTAGGAGCATACACTAGGCCTCCCTCTTCCCTGCGGCGTAGGAGAGCGTGGGGCTGCGTCACCACTCCAGTGGGTAATGCTCAGGAGGCTACTAGGCGGGCCGCTCCACACCGGGGTGGGACTGGCTGTGAGCTGCACGAGGTGGCCCGAGGGGACAGGCAGCGGTGGGAGAGGAGTTGTGTCTGGGGCACAGGAGACCCGGCAGGCTTGCGGGACGAGCTCACACTCCCGCGTGACGTGGTCTGCGTGTCCCCAGGTGACCGTCCTGGTGCTTCAGGGCCGGCTGGACGAGGCCCGGCAGATGCTCTCCAAGGAGGCTGACGCCAACCCCGGCTCAGCAGCCATGTGTCGCGTGCTGGGGGACCTGATGAAGACGATGCCCATCCTCAGCGTAAGTGGGAGGGCGGGCGCCCTGGGCCCGGGGCTTCCCTGGGGCCCTGACACCATGGCCTGTCCCTGCAGCCCGGGAACACGCAGACACTGACAGAGCTGGAGCTGAAGTGGCAGCACTGGCACGAGGAGTGTGAGCGATACCTGCAGGACGGCACCTTCGCCCCCAGCCCGCACCTGAGTCTGCTCTGTCAGGTCTGTGTCTCAGGAGTATGTTCTGTCACGTCTTTGTATCTCAGGAGTGTGCTGTCAGGTCTGTTGGCATGGCCAGGCTGGGGCTGACACTCCTGGACATGTCTCCCCATCGGCCCTGCTGCAAAGGTCAGAGCTTGATCTGCTGGAGGAAGCAGCAGCCTTAGGGGAGGGAGGTGGGAGCACTGAGGCAGGGTGGCACTGAGCCCACCTCCCTCAGATCCTGCTGGGGAACGAGGCCGTGATACTGGAGCAGAAGGAGCTGCTGGGGACCTGGTACCACCTGATGGTGACACAGCTCCTGTACTCCCACCCCACCGTGAAGCCCACTGAGCTGCACATCTATGCCCAGGTGAGCCCGAGCCATGCCACCGGGGTCACCGCAGGGAGGGGCTTTCCTGGGATCCTTCTTCAGAGTTCCCTCCCAGCACCCACCTGCCCACTGGAATCGGACCTTCCCTTTCATCCTGGGGACTGAGCAGGTGGTCACCTTTCCATAGTCTAGCCTGGACCTGTTCCTGGGAGGGGAGAGCAGCCCAGAACCCCTAGACAACATCTTGATGGCGGCCTTTGAGTTTGACATCCACCAAGTGATCAAGGAGTGCAGGTAGGACTCTGGTGTCCTAGCCTCCCTGCAGACCAGCGCCTCTGCCTGGCCAGAGGGAGGCAAACATGGCACCTCTGCAGATGAGGGGAGACCTGCCTACATCGGGGGCGGGGGGGTGCCACAGTCACCACTATTGATGTACCTGAAATCTAGACCAGCAAGTGGGTCTGATTCGCAGCAGTTCCGAATCATGTGTTCTGGTGCACCTGCTCCACGAAGGTGGAGGGGGCGCCCCAGGAAGGTTTCTCAGGGGTCTGATTGTCCGCACAGCAGCGGTGCTGACCTGCAGGGACGGAAGGGTGGCCAGGGTTCTGATGAGTAGACAGGCCTGGGTGGCCCGTGCTGGCAGGCAGGCCGTGGGCTGGCTTCTGGCATTTCGTTGGCCGGGCTTTCCTGATACCCCTGGCCGTAGGGGGTGGTGTGGTAGGCGTGAGTGTGAGGTGTAGTGCAGTCACTGGAGGGCCCACCAGAGGCAAGGCACGGGGCAGTGGGCGCAGCAGGGCCCGCCCCAGGGACGACACTTGTCTCCTTCAGGCTCTAGCCTCATAGTAGATGGTCTGTTTCAGGGGATTCCTCCACTGCCAGCAGAGGCCGCTCGGGAGTTCACATACGCTTGCTCTCCCAGGGGTCAGCTCAGGACAGTGGCTGAGTGCAGACCAGGTTCTGGCTGAGGCTTGGTCGGCCTGTGGAAATTGGTTTCCTGCCTCCAGGGCTACTGCCATGCAGCCTTCTCTCGGGACTGCCGGAGGTGGAGTCTGGTTCTGTGTCCGCAACCTTTCTGTGCAGACACGGCGCCCTTGGGCTCGTTTAGTAGTGTAGGAGCTGCGAGTCCCATTGGTGGGCCATCAGAGGCAGCAGCTGTCCTGGGAGGGGAGTGGGTCCTGGTCCTCTCAGCCACCTGCCACCTCAAGTGAGTGGCGCCCCGCCCACTTCCTTGCCTGTGTCTGACCCACAGCATCGCCCTGAGCAACTGGTGGTTTGTGGCCCATCTGACTGACCTGCTGGACCACTGCCAACTGCTCCAGTCCCACAGCCTCTAGTGAGTTGTGGGCCCCCTCCTGCCCCCGAGCCTGGGTCCCCAAGAGCGGGGAGAGGGCTGGGCTGAGGGAGGGTCCCTGGCAGGGGTTGGCTGGACTTCACTCCTGCTCCTCTCTTTCCAGTTTCGGGTCCAACATGAGAGAGTTCATCCTGCTGGAATACGCCTCGGGGCTGTTCGCGCATCACAGGTGGGTGGGGTGGGAGGGGCAGGCCCTGGGTGCCACTGAAGCACCGCCTGCCTGTCCAAGAGCCCTGGAGGCTGCAGAGGGGTGGGGTGCCTGGCCTGCAGCCCCTCAGGCGTGGGCTCCACTTTTGCAGCCTCTGGCAGCTGGGGGTAGATTACTTTGACCACTGCCCCGAGTCGGGCCGAGTCTCCTTGGAGCTGCACATCGAACGTGTCCCGCTCAACACGGAGCAGAAGGCCCTCAAGGTGCTGCGGGTCTGTGAGCAGCGGGGGATGACTGAGCAAGGTGAGCAGGCGGAGCGGGGGTGGCTGGGACTGTCACTAAGCAGGCAGGATGCTGAGAAGGCACCCAGCCACTCCTCTCCAAGATCAGCGCTGGTGGGGGCAGGTTAGCACTGCGGAGATCAGGAAGTGTACAAACTGAGACAAGTGTGCTGCCTGTAAGCTCTCTGTTGGGTGACACCAAGCTCAGGTGCTGCACTTCCCAGAGGCCTCTGCGTGTTCCCCATTCTCTGAAAGTGTCAGGTCTTAAAGACCCAAGGGAGAAAACTGGGTCTTGGCGCCAGTCCTGTGGGGCTGCCGGCTGCTGGCTGACCAGGCGCCCCTCTCCCCTGGCCAGTGCGCAGCATCTGCAAGATCTTGGCTATGAATGCCGTCCGCAACAACCGCCTGGGCTCCGCCCTCTCCTGGAGCATCCGAGCCAAAGACGCCGCCTTCGCCACACTGGTGTCTGACAGGTGCGCTCACAGTGTGGGCCGTGGGGGGCGGGACTGGCTGGTGGGGAAAGGAGAGGTGCCCTGCCACCACCCCTGTGCCCCGTAGGTTCCTCAGGGACTACTGTGAGCGGGGCTGCTTCTCTGACCTGGATCTCATCGACAACCTGGGGCCGGCCATGATGCTCAGCGACCGACTCACCTTCCTGGGTAAGTCTGCACTGTGCCCTGCCGCTGGGCACAGTGAGGACGAGCTGAGGGACACCTGCCCGCTCCTCCAGGGTGGCCTTCTGAGACACCTGTGTCAAACTGAGGACCCTGCCTGCCAGGAAGACACCCCAACATGCTTTCTCCAGACTTGTGTATTGACTGGGGGGGGCCAAGTACTTTATTCAGACTGAGTAGGTAGAAGACACCTCCTTCTCCACGGACCCTTCATGGGAGCCCACTCATGCACATTACGCTTGTCACACTGGGCTCCGCTAACCCACTCCCACGCCCAGCCTTTCCCCGCTTAGACCACAGATGGCATGTCCTCAGAGCCGAGGCTCTGACATGGTGACAGCATCAGGCCAGCAGTTTGGTAGATGGTGTGCTGGCTTTCACCCACTGCTCAGAGGGGAGCTGCTGTGCCGTTACCCTCTCCATGGGATGGAGCCCTGTCACCTGTAACTCAGCTGACTGGCGGCTCTCATTTCCCAGACAAATGGGGCTCTTCAGAGCGTGTGGAATCCTGGTCTGTTCTCGGATGTGCAGACGACTCCAGACCACCCCCCCCACCACCCGCAAGCTCTTCCAGGGGAAGTCTGGGGTGTCTAATTGCTTAGGGCCAGGCCAAGGCAGCTGTCACCGAGGGGCCACTCGAGTCATGAGGCAGCAAGATGCTCTCTTCCCTCTAGGGAAGTACCGAGAGTTCCACCGGCTCTACGGGGAGAAGCGCTTTGTGGCTGGGGCCTCCCTCCTCCTGTCCCTGATGACCTCCCAGATCGCCCCCCGGTCTTTCTGGATGACCCTCCTGACAGATGCCCTGCCCCTTTTGGAACAGAAGCAGGTATGGTGGCTCCGTGTGGCTGCCCGACTCCCACAAGCGGTTCAACCATGCCTGCACCCGCCCCCACCCCCCGCCCCTGCCTGTGACTGTACA
Organism: Echinops telfairi; assembly: GCF_000313985.2. Taxonomy (NCBI): domain Eukaryota; kingdom Metazoa; phylum Chordata; class Mammalia; order Afrosoricida; family Tenrecidae; genus Echinops; species Echinops telfairi. The sequence goes on from NW_022111358.1 coordinate 45,699,626, forward strand.
GGCAGTCCGAATCACAGCCTCTGTCCGTCCGTCCCCAGGTGATCTTCTCGGCAGAGCAGACCTATGAGCTGATGAGGTGTCTGGAGGACCTGACCGAAGGCAGACCCACCTGCTCCGAGCCCGATGGCCTGGGACCCCAGGTAGTGGGCTCCTTTCCCTCCTAAACCAAGCCAAGCCCTTCCCAAATTCACTGGCTTCTTGGGTGTCTTAATCCGTAACTGACACGCTAGGCTGAGAAAGTGGGGTGCTCGTGTTCTGGCCCCCCCTTCCTGCCCATACCTCTATCAGAGAACCTAAGAGCTGGTTTATACTGGTTCTCTGCAGACTCTGCCAACTCCTGGCCACCCAATAGGACAGGGCAGAGCTGCGTTTCCAAGACATTCCCAGGAGTGGAGATCCCATCCTTCCCTCAGCAGCTGGTGCCTCGTGGCTCGCAGCCCAGTGCGAGACTGCTGTGCCACCCAGGGTGCCCTACATGCTGAGATGCCCCTCCCTGTGGGCAGAGATCCTAGCTCAGGTCGTAGGTCCTCCCTGCTGGACTCACGTTCTCTTTGCTTCTAGGCTGATGACGTAGAGACCACTAAAGTGGAGATGCTGAGACTGGCTCTTGCCCGAAACCTCGCCCGGGCAATTATCAAAGAAGGCTCCTTGGAAGGTTCCTGAGGCCGGCAAGAACTGCTCTAGCAGTGTATATACATTTCCAATAGAATAAATATTCCCTTTTGTAAATACAAAGTAAGTTCTTATCCAGCCAGAGTACCTGGCTGTACCCTCTCTGAAGCAGAGATGTGAGTTACTGTCTCACCTTATGAGAAGCTGCTCCCAGAGTCGGTTTATGATTTGAAATTTGAATTAACCTTCCGACTCTGGCCGCCAGAATCCTCAGGAACGTGTGTAAAATGAATTCAGGAAACTGCTTTATCAAAAACACTCCTGCAACTCCAGCACAGCCCCACACCCTTCCCACTGGGAACCATGAGTAGCACTGGCCTGCCCCGCAGGGAGGGGTGTGGGGTGCCTGCAGCAGGAGTGCGCAGAGGGGACACGGTTTATTTCACATGCAGCACAACAAGGCCAGCAGAGCCTCGGTCTCCAGCACAGCGGTTTGCCAGAGCAGAGACTGCCCAGCGACAGGGACACACGCCATCTGAATGTCTACAGCTCCAGAGCTTTACGGTGAAGCCCTGGAGTTTATTCCTTCAGCACTGAAATTGATTCACCTTTGTACTTTCCTAATGGGAGCAGAGGAACCTGCCTGGGAGGCCTTGGCCGCCTAGATTCGGGATAAAGATGCCCAGGAAGGGTGGAGAGGGCCTGGGTGTCCTGGCGTGCTGCTCCAGCTGAGCTGAGAAGCTGCTTGTCAGTGGGCAGCTCTGCTTCCCTCTTGGCTTGTTGAGCCTGGAGACGCAGGCCCAAGAGCGCAGCCCCCTATAGTAGTGGGTGGGCTGAGCACTGAGGCAATAGGGTTGGCCCTCATCTTCCTGCCACACCCAGCATCTCGCGACAGTGCCCTGAGCAGTTGGGAGTCACAGCTGGGCCTTAGAGGACCCTAGTGACTAGGACAAGATTGGTTTAGTGCACTGTGCCTGCACCCGAGGCCCTTGTGCAGCTGTGATGTGACACCAAAGCCACCAGGAGGGGAGACAGGGCCACAGGGCTGTCCTCCCCTCAGATGGGGGTGGCGGGTGGTCTTTCATGCCAAGCAAGAGGTAGTGAATTGGGCGGCCTGGCTGAGGGCAGGCCACACACTCCTCTCAAGAGCCGAGCTGGGCCTCCAGAGAAGCAAGGTGCCTGCTGCCTGTGCCCAGGCTGAGGCAGCATCTTCCAGGAGCTTGGGCTCCATGCCTGCTAGATGGCATCCTGGGACAAGCGGGCAGCACCCAGCACGCCAGGCTGCGGTGTCCTTTGGTATCAGTTCCAGGCCAGCGCATCCCCTGACTCAGGCTCACAGACCTTCCAAGGTCTTGCTCCCCTGCTGGCCACGGGGCAGGACAAGGGGTAGAGACAGCTAGGGCTGAGCCTCTCTTTGCAGGGTGCTAAGACAGGGTTCTCAAGGAGGCCCTGCTAGTCTCCTCCCTGATCCCCCCCCCATAGCAACTAGGATTGACAATAAGATGGGGGGGACCTCAGCCTGGGGCGAGGTTGGTGTGTGTGTCAGGTGACCTCCCCCCCATAGCCTATGGCCACTTTGAATCACACAAGTCAGTAAAAGCAAGTCTTCTTGGGGGCAAAGGAGAGATGACAGTAGCAGCGAGGCGCCTGGTCCCCCTTTCAGATCAAAGCTCCAGGCTGCAGGCAGACTCAGGCAGTGTACCTGGCACAGCCAGTTGTGGGCTTTGCAGTGGAGGCCGGCAGGCTCCGGGGTCATAGGCTGCCCCACTGCTCCACGGGAGGGAACTGATCCACCTCGCCTACCTCCGTGCTCAGCTGCTCCCCGAGGGCGAACGTCAGCCGGTAGCGGAGCCGTACCTTCTCCTGCCACAGAGCAGAGCCCCTTAGTCCTGGCACCACAGGACCTGTCTCCCCTGCTCCCACCCCCCACAGCGGCAGGGGCTGACCTTCAGTGGGTTGGCCAGCAGCATGACCTGCGTGATGGCTGCCGGCGGCTGGACGGGGCTGAAGGGGGAGAGCTCTGTGCCCGAAGGTGGCTGCAGCTTCACCTTCATGGACTGCAAACAAGGTGGGATTCCTTTGAGACACACTCTTGGTGGGGACATGTGTACTGCCCTGGGGTGACGTTGGCTGGTGGTACCTTGGGCACGGCGGCCTGCAGCAGGATACTCCTAATGGGCAATGGGGCCGTGTTCAGCATGGACACCACCACCACCAGCACGTCGGGTCTCCCGGGCGGGCACTCCTTGGCGAAGTGGAAGAGGATGCGAAAGCCGTTCTTATCGTAGGCGGTCACGGGGAGGGCGCTGCCTGCAAGAGGGCGGTGCGTGGACATGGGGAGTAGACCCCGGCCGGCCCATGCTGCTCTCAGTCAGAGAGCCTCCCCACCCACCACTCATCTGCAGCACCTACTAGGCTTGATGGACTCCAGGGGGACATGAACGCTGGCCAGGGAGAGCTCAGGCAGCTTTGGGGGGCTGCTCTGGGGCTGGAAGAGGGGGCTGCCAGGCCCAGCTGGGAAGGAGAGCAGAGGTCTGGCCGAAGCAGCAGTGGAGAGGAGCGTGGAGGGTGTGGCTGCAGGGAAGATGCTGGGGGAGCCTGAAGTCCTAGGAGGACAGAGGGCTAGTCAGAGGGTAGCCTGGTCAGCCAGGAGCCAGCCTCCTGAGCAGAGGGACTCCCATCTGAGGGCCACACATCTGTGTCCAGGCCCAGGCCCACCCGGTGACCAGCCCATGCCCCCGCTGCATTATTACACTTGGGCCTGGTCTAGAAGCGGGTCCGGTGAGTCCAGTGGGGCTGGGGCGCCATCACCCAGGACTGAGCCAGGGTACTTTGGGCCCAGTGCCGGGGCCAGTCCCGTGGAGAATAAGAAGGAGCCTGGACTTGGGGCAGGAAGGCTGGACGGGATGCCAGGCATGGGGAAAGGAGGGGGCTGCAGGGCTGCTGGCTGCAGGGGAAGGCCATCTGCAGAGCCTTGGGAAGCAGGGCCCAGTCTGGGGCCGAACAAGTCCAGGTCCGGCTGCTCATTCTGTTGGGGTGGAGACAGTGGGTGAGCACAGGCCCCCAGGAGCCAGCCCAGGACCTATGCACTGGAGGGCTGGGTCTACGCCTACCTGGAATAGGTGCCACTGGTTATTTCCAGCAGTGTCTTTAGGCGGAGCACTGGGCGCTGGGTCAGCGAGGCCTGAGACGGAGACCGAGATGGAAACTGAGCAGGGCCGTGTGCAAAGCACAGCGTGGGCACATGGGGTCTGCCCCAGTAGTCTCTCAAAAGATGGGCCAGCCGGCCTTCTGAGCCCGGTGCACTCGGGATGGGACAGTCTGGGGCCCAAAGTGCCCGCCCCAGTGGGAGATACAGGGAGTCTAGCCTCAGGGATAGCAGGCGTGGATGAGTCCCTCCCTTGGGGGCCTTACCCAAGCAAAGCAGCTCCTCGTCCAGCAGGGAGAGGGCATGGCTGCCACCGGCAGGCCCGGAGGACTCAGCCTGGCTGGAGGAACGGCTGCGTGGCAGGCCTGAGGTTGGTGGGGGCGGTGGGAGGATCGGGATGCCCGAGGAGGGTGGGGAGAGTGTGGGGGCCGGGGGCGAGCTGCTCGGTGGGTCCATCTCCGCCAGGTCGATGAGCGTGCCGTGGCTGCTGTTTCCTGGACACACACAGGAGAGGGCGCTCCAGGTGCTGGGCAGCAGGAGGCATGGTGCCGAGCAGTGCGGGCACCCTCCACCCCAACCCAGGTGGTGCAGGAGCTGCAGGGGACAAGGCCAACCAGCTGGGGTAGGCAGGAGGGACAAGTGTTCCCTCATCTGGCCTCCAGGAGACTGCTTGACATGGCTTGGACTCCCCCGGGAGCTGCCACTGGTCAGCCTGCACCCTGTACCAGTGGGCTGGGATGAGGAGGAAGATGATGAGGCTGGTCTGAGGGGCCCAGATGAGCAACCAAAACATTTTACCTTCCGGCACAGGTGGGGCTGTGGTGGCCATCTCTCCGTTAACGACCTGCCCTTGGATAATTGTTTTGTAAGAGTTGATGACCCGGGACAGGTTGTCACTAGCCTGCAGGATGTCCCCTAGAGCCGAGAAAGAACCCTCACTCCTGGCCGGGACTGCTTCCACCAAACTCAAACCCAAACCCATGATCGAGTCAATTCCAATTCACGTTGAAGAAAAGAAAAAAAAGCACTGATGTTGCTGAGAATTCACAAAACATCTAACTGTTCCGGTCCCTCCACCCGTACAATTCCGCGACATCGACGTGTGCAGCCAAACGCTCCGCCCCTTACCACGCTCCCCTGCCCTGTCCTTGCCCAGCTCTCCAGTGCTGCAGTCACAGGGACCCACGCAGACACGCGTGGACGAGCACGATGCTCAAAGGCACTGCTTTCTTAGCTGAACTACGGGCTGGTTTTCGGAAGACTTGAGGGAATAGTTCTGGTTTGAGGCTCAAAGAAAATCTCAGGGCCATAGTTTGCTGGGTTCATCTGGTCTCCATGGCTCTTCTCCCTTTTGATGAGGATTATTTTACAGACTCTGGTGAAGAGTTCAGAAGGGTGGCCACAGCTGGACTCTCTATGGCAGCAGACCGGCCGGGCTTCCTCCCAGAAAGTAGCTGGGGGGGTCACAGGGACCGCCTTGCTCACTGCATGACCTCACACACCCTTCCTCACCCATGCCGTCCGTCTGTCATCCAGCCACTTCTCCTGCCCTCACCCAGGCTGCTGTCGTTGTCCTCCGTCTCGCTGGCCAGCTTGAATAATGTCCGCCTCTTGTTTTCACACCGATCGAACAGCTCCTGCAAGAGCCCAGTGTGAAAGGCAGACCCTCCGTGGCCTTTCACAGGCAGGGCGCCCCGAGTCTCCCCACAGTGCTGACAGAACTAGCAGCCACTCCCACACTGTACCCGCAGCACCGAGAACCGTGGTGCCGGACACGTCACTGCCTAGCACAGACCTGAGCCTAAGGGCAGCAGGGAGGGCTGAGGGCATGTCAGAGTCTGGCTCACATTCTACCCCTACTACCCAGAGGAATTACCTCTCATGCTAAACAGGGATGCCACCACCCAGGTGCCTGGCTCCTGGGCAGACCCGTGAGTCCACGTGCCCCAGTGTGCACCAGGCCTGGCCGGAGGCGGCCCACCTGCATGAGCTCCTTGTCCGCCTCGGAGGAGTCCTCTCTGCGGTAGTGCAGCAACATCTCGTGGAGCAGTTTGACGTTGTTGTTGACCTCCTCCAAAGTGTGCATCCGCCTGGTCACCTTCTGGATGCGGGCCTCATCCTGTGCCATGGCCGAGGACAAGGAAGGACAGAGCTCACCACCCACAGCCTTCCTACACCCTCCCCGAAGCCTGCAGGTCAGCAGAAGAGAGCTCCTGGGGAAGGCACGGTTCATTCCACCCTGTCTCTTTAGGAAAACATTCCCAGCCCCTGCGGAGCCCCCACATTGGGCTTCATCAACTCGGCTTCTCCAGCGACCCTGCTGGCCTCCAGCGATGGGGGAGAAGGGATCGCTGGGCCGGGCACACTCACCTCCTTCACCATGGACTTGATGAGCTTGTTGGCCTCTTGCAGGTCATCTGGGTTTTTGCTCTTCAGCAGCTTGGCTAAAAGCTGGAACAGGAGGGTATTAAAGGTGGACAGAAATGGGAAGCCCCCCCCAACCATACTCAGGGGACCAGAGAGGCTGGGCCACCACAGCCACCCCTGTACCTTGGACTTCTCTTCGTCATCAAACACAGGGTTTTTGGGGCGAGGGGGTGGAGAAGGGATGAGGGTCCTGTCAGCAGGAATCGGGGGGTCAGAATGCACAATGCCTGCAAGGAGACAGGACATGAGCTCACATGGCCTCAGGTCGGGCCCCTGTTGGTTTGACCCCCAACTCGGGCAATTAGTCCAGCGAGCAGGACCGGCAGCGGAGACAGGGTGACAGCCCCATCAAGCCCAACCCCTGTGATAAAGGCTGTTTGTCCCAGAGAGGGAGCCTGGACCTGCCCCCCCACTTGCAGCCACTTCTGGTTAGCTAGGCAGCTGAGGGTCCACACGGACCTTGTCTCTTCAGCATGTGGTAAGCATCCTTGATCTTGGACTCCTCGGGCAAGGCCAGTGTCCAGCTATAGAGCAGCTCGATCACCTTGGTCTTCACTCGCTCCGACACCCGCTCCCCCAGGTACTGAAGGAAAGGAAAGGGAACAGGCACTGGGAGGCCCTGCAGCGTGGAGCCCGGGAAGGCGGTGAAGGCCCTTTCCTCACAGCTCACAGCCATTAACGCACGGCTAATTAGCTCCCTTCCAGGAGCCCACTCAAAACCCAAACCAGCAGGTGCATGCGAGACAGACGGGGGAGGGGCAGGCTGCTGAGGTGCAGCCCTGCCAGCTGGGAGGCCGTCTGTGGTGGGGAGGGGGTGACGACACAGGGCACATGCCCAACTGTCAGAATCAGGCCCATGTTTAACATCCTGAGCAGGAACGAGGGCTCCCTCTGCTGGGGCGCCCAGAGCTAGGCAATGCTGACCAGCCGGCAGCTCAGTGGTGGGGAAGCCGGCTCCGGGTCCCCACGTGGACAAGCCAGCTGTGTGCAGGCTTCTGCTGTGAGCATGGAAGCCCCTCAGGCTGCAGACCTCCCTCTCCCCAACAGGGCTCCATGGTGGGAGGCAAAGCCTGTCTTTCCAGGGTCAGGCCTTGCCGGCCGATGGAGATGCTGGCTGTGGACTGCGAGAAGGACCATGGGGAGGACCCAGAGGTCGCCCTTGGAAGGAGGGCCTTGCCCGGGACTGACCTTGGGAGAGACGACTTTGATGAGCTCATTCAGGAAGCGGAACTTGCCCACTTCATTGTGGAACCTCCGCCCGCAGTTCTTCATGCATGCCTCCAGCACCTACGGGGGTGGAGTGGGGGTGGAGGGGCTCCTCAGGGGGCAGACCAGGGACACCAACAGAGCAGCTACATGGCGCATCCCTGTGTCCCAACCCTCTTCTGGGGGAAGCTGAACAAGACGTCAGGAAGGCCACACCAGGGTCTGGAAGGGTCCGGGAGGGTTCTGCTCGAGCTTTGCATGTGAGGAAACTGAGGCCGAGAGAAAGTCTCTTTGATGCATGCTCTGGGGCTCTTTCTGGGTGCTGGCCAACAGTTGGGGGCCGGGAAACAGGAGATAATGGGAGAAGCCCCGGTGGCAGGTGGCACGGCGTGAGGCTTCCAGTGCTCAGTGGTTTGAAGCCCTCTCAGTTGGCTGGAGAGAGACCTAACGGTCAGCTCCCATTAAGACTGTAACAGCCCAAGGTGCTCGGCCGGTGGGAGGGCGGGGCACTTCTCCTGGGCCTGCTGTTTGAATTCCAACACTGTCTGGTATCCCACTCCCTGACCGCTTCATGCCTTTTCCTTCTGGCCGGGAGAAGCCCCCTAACCCTTCCCAGGGCCCTGCAGAGCCACCGAGCTCGACACGGCCTTCTAGTGGTGCCACCCCACGGTTGGGACTGGCCTTTTCTAACCTGACGCCCAGCCTAGGCTCCCCTGGGTACAGCACCCACTGGAGCTCCGGCCCGAGCGTGTACCAGCAGGACTGCCGCCAGCTTCCCGAGCAACCAGTGGGCTTCCAAGTTCCAGCATCCGTCACACTCACCTCACCTGTTACATCCCGCGACCGGCGCACCGGGGTGGGGGGTGGGGTGGGGAGACGAGGTTGACTGCCTATCAGAATTGGCAAGGCAGAGATGCTGCCCCAGCCAGTGGGGGTGTCTCCCCAGTAGGGGACAAGGGCCGTGCCTTGGGCACCTTCCCCAGCACCTCAGCCTCGCGCCCCAGCCCAGGGGTGTCACACGGGCAGGAGCACATGCCAGTCACCTGAGGCCTCATGCCTGGCAAAGGACACACACGGGCGTGGGACTGTCGGTGACCATGAGTGTGTGCACACATCCTGCTGTCCTGGAGCGTGAGTGCCACATCCTGCTGTCCTGGAGCGTGAGTGCCGAGCCCCGATGAGCATGTGAAGGGGGTCTGGGCCAGAGGTGACCCCGCCCCTCCATCTCCAACAGGAAGCACCTACCGTCAGGGCCTGCACTGCCTCCCATTCCTGTGGGGACTGGATCTTGTGGGCCAGCAGCCGGACCGAGATCTGTGGCCTGGAGACAAGCAGGGCCCCTGTGAGCGCTTGCCTGTGTCCAGTCAGCACTGCCCATGCCCAGCCCCCTCAGCGCTCTCGAGAGCCAGACTCACCCCTCCAGCTCCTTGTTGATCTGGTCACAGAAGCCGATGATGTACTCCCAGTCCTCCTGCCGGTTGGAAGGGTTGGTGGCTTTATCTTGGGAGAGAACAGAGGGCAACTGCCATCAAGAAGCAAACCCCAAACCCAACCAGCTGCACCGACCCGATTTCGGCTCAAGCATCTCCACACCTGACATCTTGGGGTGCAAGGGCCCCAAAGGGTTTCGATGGCTGACGTTTTGAGAGCTGGGGACCAGTTCTTCTGAGGGCCTCCTCTTTTGGGATCAGGGGGCGGGCCTTGTCTACAAGGAGCACGCGGCTCATTGGAGGTCTTCACTATGTGGAAGCCGATTTCCAGACCCGGAAGTGAAAGGATGCTTGCTTGCAAGTTTCCCCCATGGAGTGGAGGAGCGAGACCAGCCCCCACCGCTGCCCCTCGAGCAGGGCTCTCAGAGTCCCAAAGGCAAGGGGCAGCCTCCTCGGACAGTGCGAGTGACTGAGACGCAGCGACTGCTGTCAGAAAGGACATGCAAACACGGCAGAGCCCACCCTCAGCCGCCTGAAAACTTGTCAATCACCCCTAACCCAGCAAGCAGGGGTGAGGAGGCAGTTTTTCTTGGAGAAAGTGAAGTCGGACTGGATGAGAGGAGAATATGCAGACTTCGGACCACAGTAGGTGGTGGTCGCTGACAGCCAGGTGGGTTCTGACCCACAGGGAGCCCTTGTGACCAAGGGGGACGAGCCGTGGGATTTTCCTGGCCACCATCTTTGTGGTAACAGACGCCAGGCTGTGCTTCCGAGAAGCAGTAGGGTGGGTTCGAACCACCAACCTTCCAGTTAGCAACCACTGTGCCACCAGGACGCCTTTAAAAGTATGATTTTTATTTTACCTTCAAAAAAGAGGTCTCTAGACTGGTAGGGCTGTCAGGTAAGCACTGAACTGAAAACCACAAGGTTGGTAGTTCAAACCCACCTACTGCTCTGTGGGAGAAAGATGAGGCTGTCTGTTCCATCAAGATTTATTAGAGAGGATTGATTAGAGTCAGGATCGAGTGCGCGGAGTGGGTTTGGTCTAGCTTCCTTATGCTGGAGCGCTGATCACACCGCAGTTCGAGAGCAGTTCTAGCGGGCAGCCTGTGAAGCAGCTGTTTTGCATCACTGACACCGACCCCTAAGGTCGATGGGCTCCCCGCTGCGAAAGACCAAGGTCTGGGCATCCTCAGAGGAGTATGTTCACAGCTGCTTTGGGTCCTCCCAGAACCTGTGCTAAATAAGCAAGGATGACCCCAGCTGACGGTGGTTAGAAGCCTTCCCGTTTAGATCCGGGCCGATCTCTTCCACAAAGCACGCCCAAGCTCTCTGCTAAATTTAGGGCTTCAGGTTCACAAGACAAATGGAGGCACAAAGACACACCTCCTTTCAAAACACCTGCTCTCTCTACAGGCTTCCACCAGGGGCAAAGGCACGGCCACAGAACAGGGGTCTTGCTGGAAGCTTCCTCACTGTTTCTGATCCCTCCAGAATGGATGCTTTCTGAGTTTCTTCCTGTCCACGAGCAGTCCTGACTGGCCGGCCTCGGCTGGATGACCAAACCCTACTGGAGGCTCCCTGGCTCCCTGCTGAGTATATCTCACTCTACGAGCCATAAAAAGCCAGCAGCTGCCCCCTGAGGGCCAGGGCGGTGGCTGGGTGGACTGGGCACAAGGCTAGACTCAAGGGGCTCGGGCTTTGCCCAAGAGGGGACCCGTCTGGTGATGTCCGGTCACATGTGGAGGGTAGGCGGCGTGCCCATCCTTGCTCTTGAAAACAGAACTGGCAGGCCCTGTGGGATGTCAGACGAGGGGAGGAGAGGAACTGGGCCCAGGGAGACCCTTGGCGAAGAAATGCCTGCTGTGAGGGCCGAGTGGCCACCTCCTGAGAAGCCCCTGCCATCCATCGTTGTCGGAAATTTCCTCAGGTGTTGGCGTGGTCACGACTCCCTGCCATCTGAGATGTTTCTCACAACAAGAGGCAGACGGAGACAAAGCCAGGCCCACCTGCATCAGTGTGACCCCTCAGACCTGCCCCAGACTTCAAGGCCTAAGAAAAGCCCCCACCCCAGGTCCTTATCGCCCCCACCCCAGGTCCTTATCACACAGCCTGGCAAACGTCCTCTAGCCTGGAGGCTTCCTAGGACACCCCTCCAGCTCTGCCAGTGTGCCCACCTCCTCTCAAATTCCCTCCCTTCCGGCTTCTGAATGCGTGGGCACCGATAGCTCTGCTTCTGCAGCTGGGCAGCCCCTTCCCAGCTCTCCAGTCAGGAGACAGGCAGACCCCTAGGGACAGTTCTGGGTGACCACCCCCACCCCACCAGATGCACATACCCTCCCAAACCCCATCAACTTCCCCGTGCACCACAGGGCCAGCAGCCCCTGCCTCTCCAGGCTCCGCTCTGACTCGTGGTCTGACAAGCCTGCCTCCCATCTGAGTCGGGGGTCTGTGCCTCTGGCCATCGTTCCAGAGAGCTCTTCTGGAATTCTCTCACCAGGCTCTGATAAAGGGAGACTCGGGGCACCTCCCAGCCTTTGCTCAGCGGCCTGAGAACCCCAAGCCCTGCGGTGTGGCTCTGGGAGACTAGAAAAGCTCCCCTCCTTGAGGCGCTGCGACCTCCCGGTGCACAAGCCAGACAGCATGCAACTCCTTACTGCTAACTGGGCACAGAAACGCGTCTAAAACCCACCACGTCACTTCAGGCTTCCCTGTTGCTCTCAGTGGGACTGTGGACTGCTATTCAAGAGCACCCTTTGGCCCTTCTCCTGGCACCCAGGTTTGAAACTCCACCCCTGGCTCCTCCTCTCTCCCCCTACCCATTTTCCTCAGTCCCATGACCCTTCCCAGGAGCTGCACACACCCTGCCTGTGGACCCTTTCCTTGCTTGTCCAAAGTTGACCCAACCTTCTGACTGCCTACCTGCTTCTAGAACTTCTGTTCCAGTCCAGGCTGTATGAAACTGCAGTGGGATGGGCCGGGTTGCTATAGCCTTGCCCGCCCTGGTCTTCTGGCAACTGAGTGGGAGGACTATGCAAAAAAGGTGCTTGTGGCCCACCAAGGGTCTTGGTCAGTTTGCTACCAATGCAAACTAGGTGCACAGCACTGTTGTGGGGGCAGGATTACACTGTGTCTGAAACTGTACCCAGGGGATTGTTACCTGGTTTTGTCACTGCACTGGGCTAAACACGAGCCATCCCAGAGACAGAAGTGGGAAGAGGCGGAAGTGGAGCGAGAAGGCAGCAGATGCAGGCAGCCCTACCCTAATCCATGGTCGGCCGGCAGCTGGGGAAGGGGGTCTGGTTTACGTTCCCTTCCCTGACACTCCTCAGAAACATGAGGGCTTGTGAGTTGCGTGAGGGCCAATGCGACCCACAACTGTGCCGAGAAGGAAGCATGTGGTGGGAGGGAGCGCTGTGGTCATAAGTGGCAAAGCCGCCACCTCAGGGGCCAGCCTCTGACTGTGCTCTCCAGGTGAGATGGAGACCCCACACCATTTCTATAAAAACCCCTCTGGCAGAGCGGGAATAGCTGCTACCTGTGGGGACACAAAGGAGCTCTGGCGGTGGTACGGTTATGTGTTGGGATGCTAACCACAAGATCAGCAATTCCAAACCACTCCCGGACCTCAGGAAAAAGATGTGGCTTTCTACTCCTAGTGTGAGTCTCAGAAACCCACAAGGGGCAGTTCTACCCTACCCTATAGGGTCGTTATGAGTCGGCATTGACTCAAGGACAACAAGTCGGGCTTGGTTTGTTTAGAGAAAGGGAAGCTTCGCAGACCAGACTCGAGTCTTCCTAAAATGTGGTCTTCCCATCGCAGCTTTCCCTCTGAGTCAGTTAATTGTGCCAGCCTGGCCGATAATCACATGTGGGGCTAATTGAAAGGCGGAGGGGTAAATGGGTGGTGAGCCTCACTTTTCTAGTTATCGGGTCTCTTGCTTTGTGATAGTCGCACCAGGGTGCAGCTGCCTTAGCAGCTCCCTGCTTCAACTTGCAAAATTGACTTCCTACAAGACATCCCCAAGGAGAAGCCGCAAGGATCTATCCTGATGCAGCCCTGGGTGCTGTGGAGACCCCTGCTAGTGCTGAGATGCTTGTTCGTTCACTGACTCAGCTTTCCTCCTGCAGTCGGCATCATTGCCTCTGTTTTGTGAGGTGGAGGACTTTGTGGACTGGTGTTGGGTTAATGTTGGACTTGTGGGCTTGGGCAGCACACTGGGTTGGGATGTTTTCGTGATGCACATTTTCTTTACATAAAACTCTCTCTTATCCATGAGTTGCTGTGGATTTGTATCTCCAAAGTATCCAGACTAATACACCCTCCCACAATGCCCCATGGGACCACTCCGCCTGCAGGTGCCAAACGCTTCTCCCTCGCTCCACACCACTCCAGGGCAGGTTTTTAGCCAATGTTCACTATTTTAGCCCTAGTGTCACCTCCTTGTGGGCTGAGGGAGAGTCATGGACTGTGCACCTGGATCCCCAAGACACTGCCCGCATTTGGGCGCCCAGGTGACTGACTGCCTTATGCCAGAGTGCCTTCTCCACCCCCAGGGCTGCCATCAAACTCAAGGGAGAGACCTCTTGAAGGTGAATTTCTGGTCTCAGGACACTTCACTAATCAAAACCAAAAAAGCCTAAAACCTGTGTTGATTTGAACTCCCGGCAACCCTTCCCAACAGAGGAGAAGGCCTCCTTAGGGATCCAAGCTGGTCTGCTAACTGTGAGGTTGGTGGTTCAGGCTCACCAGCTGCTCCACCAGCTTGGATCCCGACCTTGTACTTGCAGCCCAACACATAACCACGACACCACCAAGGTTCCTTCAACTAAGCAACTGTTAGCCCCCAAAATAAAGAAAGAGAATGTGGGACTCAAGTAGGGGCCATATGAGCTCATTTGGACCGCCATGGATCTGTGGTGTCCATGAGAACTTTAAGGGGCTGAGCGCCTGTTGTTGTTGTTTTTGCGCCTGTTTTTATATGAATGGTGATATAGAATTCAGGGAGACTTAGTGAGAAGGGCGATACAATGTGAAGTCTGTAACCAGTGTCATTGAACGACTCACTCACGTAGGAGCCATGAATGACCATGTTTGGGTGTGTCCACTGCCAAAAGAGCAGGCTGTCTGATTGGAGGCCGTGGAGCCTACTTCCCAGGATGCTGCTGACCGGTGTCTACAGAGCCCTGTGAGGTCCTTGGTGAACAGTTCCACATACACAGAAGGCTTTGCAAAGACCTGCCTGCAGCTGCCGACTACAAAAACAAAAAAAACCACCCATGCAATTTGGCATTTTCTGCCTCCTGGGAGGATGTACACCCCCTCGCCGAGCCCCAGGCACTCACCCTCCTGAAGAGGGTGTGCAGAAAAGGTCCGGTCATTGGGGGAAAGAGAAGAGCCAGCGCACACGGCTAGGGAGCTAAGCATCTGACCTCTCCTAACACTGTCCGGCTTCTCACTCCTGGTGCCTCCAGGGAAGCTACTCTGCAGCGAAGTGCACTCATTAGCCTTGCTCAAAGTCCCATCCGCAAGGTTAACCCACATTCCCTTCACAGCAAGCTCCAACGACAGCGCCTGACTCTGCCCCCCCGCCCCCCATTTGTGCGCAGTTTCCTCAGTCCTCTCCTCAGGATGCGCAAGAACAGGGGGGCGGGCAAGGACACAGCGTTCACCCCGCACACCCCGCTTGGGTCACGGCGGGAGAAAAGGCAGGGGTCTGCCCCCCAGGCTCCGGCACGATAAATCGCTCTCCCTTCACTCGGCCTGCGCGAAGAGGCCCCTCTTCCTCCCCGACCAGTCCCGCTTCGGAAGCTGCCAGGCGGGTCCCTCCCGGAGTTTGGGCGCACCCGGGAGGGAGCCTTCCCTCCGGCAGGGACGCGCGCCGGGCTCGCGGGGCCACAGCCGTCC